>NW_024412441.1:15576275-15620791 GCF_014898765.1 Herpailurus yagouaroundi
GAAAGAAAGAAAGAAAGAAAGAAAGAAAGAAAGAAAGAAAGAAAGAAAGAAAGAAAGAAAGTTAAACGTCATATTTCACGGCTGTGGCGAAGAGGTCTGCTTGATCCTTCCACCATCAACTAGAAGCCCCGACAGCGGCCTTGTGGTTCATAGGCCTTTAAGACTGCCCCTCTGTGAGTCAAACAATAGCTCACATAGGATCCAGCCGCCAGACTGAAAAGAAATTCCAAATTCTGCCCCAAAGGACTAATTGAACTTAGCAATTTGTTCTTTTTCATAAAAACATACTTGTAGTACCTTTTTGTAATACAACAATAAGCTACCATGTGGATTTCTGCAGAATTCTGGAACAAAGCCAGAGCAACAATAGCTCTTTTTCCTTAGGAATAAGACCCATATGTCAAAATTTATCTAGAAACTCAATTTGGCTTGCTGCTTCATCATGCTAGGAGAATAACTACAAAATTATATTACTGTTCATTATGTCCAGGGGGACCCCAATTTATGATGATTTGTGCCAGAGTAAGTATAGTAGCCCTAGCAATGGCTATTGCTGTGTGGAGATGTGCCAGTCTCATAATGGTTATGAGTGGATCATAATACTATCCTTGGTTTTTGCAAATGTTTAATTGACATGAAATATTCAACAGCCGGTAGAGATAATTTGTAATCCTCAATTCCTTTTTAGCCCCATCTAATTTACTCAACAGATTTACAGGCTGCATACACCCACGCTTGCACTCACACACAAATACGTGGTGCTGTATGACAAAACGATATTGTGCGGCAAACTACCTCTCTGTGAAACCAGCATCATCAACTTTCGAGAATCCAGCCTTCCTATTTATTTTTGTAAGCCAAAACAGTAACACCTGTGGCATGACCAAGACTCGATCACTTGTCATTAAGACAACGGGGAAACCGCTTGAAAACGGTGTCTCTGGCTGAACGAAGAATCACTTGGGAAGTTTTGAGGTTTTTGTTTTTGTTTTGTTTTGTTTTGTTTAATTCCTGACCCGGGCCACACTCTATCTCACTTAAATCAGATGATCTGGGGTAAGATCCAGACATCAGGTCTTCCTCCAAAGCTCCCCAGGTGATTCCGATGTGCAGCCAAATTTTAGAAAAACTGCTTTAGAATCTGTTTATTTCCAAGTCTTCTTTTTCTCTTCCTCTAAAGTAACAAGCTATAGCAATAGTAAATTACAGAATCCTCACATGTCCATTCTGGAAACAATCTGAAATAATCATCTGATGTGATGTCTTCATTTTCAAGAAGGGAGATAGAGACCCAGAGGAGTCAAGTGACTTCCCCAAGTTCTCTAAGCAAGTTGGTGGCAAATTTTACAGCTACATCTTCCTGCTCCAATCTACTGTTCTCCCCAAGATACCACACTGCCTGAGTACTGACCTTCTTTTGTTTTTAATTTCTACTTCTTTTTCTGAGCATCCCTGACCCAATTTATGAATCAAAAAAGTGTTTGGAGCCATTACCATTAAGCCACCTCTGCCATGTTAGGTGAATATAAAAGTTAAACCATTTGGAGGGGTCCTCTTGACCTACACTCTGCTAGGAAATGCAATGCGTGAAGATGAGAAAGATGATGCCCTCTCCAAAGAATCTACAGTCTAGTAGGAAAAATTAAGATAAGAACACACATGACTCTGGCATCGGGCAGACCAAGTGAGGAAGCAATGGATAGTCCTGGGACAGCTTTTTGGACTATGATTCCATCTCACACAACTCTAATAGCAACGCTACTACAAGGTCCAATGAAAAATTAAAGTATTATCAGCTCGATAAATAATAGAAATGTAGGCCTTCATTCGTCCTGAATTAAGTTCTAGTCAACTAATGTGCTTTGCACCTCAACCTTACTGATACTATGAAACTACTACTTAAAATTATTACCCTTACTATTTTTCCACTATGAGACAGTATCAGAGCACAAAGGGTAATATTCATTCACATGAGGAAAAACAATACAACTATTAAAATAAAATTGTAGAAGAATATTTAATCACACTGAAATGTTCAAAATGTATTTTTAAGTTTAAAAAAGGCAGATTAGGAAAAAGACGCTTCAACAAATGGTACTGGGAAAACTGGTCAGCTCCATGGAAAAGAATGAAACTGTACCACTTTCTGACACAATACACAAAAATGAACTCAAAGTGGATTAAAGACCTAAATGTGAGGCATGAAACCATAAAAATCCGAGAAGACAGCTCTGGCAATAATGTGTCTGACATCAGCTGTAGCAACATTTTCTAGATATGTCTCCCGAGGCAAGGGAAATAAAAGCAAAAATAAATTATTGGGACTACATCAAAATAAAAACCTTCTGCACAGAGGAGGAAACAATCAACGAAACTAAAAGGCAATCTACTGAACAGGAGAAAATATCTGCAAATTACATATCCGATAAAGCGTTAGTATCTAAAATATACAAACTCATAAACTTAAATATATATAAAAATATGTTATAGAACCCAACACCAAAAAAACAACTAATCCAATTTTAAAATGGGCACAAGACATAAACAGACCTTTCTCCAAAAAAGACATCTAGATGGCCAACAGACACACGGAAAAGACGCTCAGTGTCACTCATCATCAAGGAAATGCAAATCAAAACCACAATGAGATATCATCTCACACCTGTCAGGATGGCTAAGATCAAAAATACAACAAACAACAGGTCTGGACAGGATGTGGAGAAAGGGAACCCTCTTGCACTGTTGGTGAGAATCCAAAGTGGTGCACCCACTGTGGAAAACAGCATAGAGGTTCCTCAAAAAGTTAAAAATAGAACTACCACAGGATTCAGTTAATTGCACTACTGAGTGTTTACCCCCAAAACACAAAAACACTAATTCAAAAAGACATAGGCACTCATGCATTTATTGCAGCATTATTTACAATAGCCAAATTATGCAAGCAGCCCAAGTGTCCACCACTGGATGAATGGATAAAGAAGGTGTGTTATATATATGCACAACGGAGTATTACTCAGACACAAAAAAGAATGAAATCTTGCCATTTGCAACAACGTGGATGGAGCTAGAGAGTGTGATGCTAAGCAAAATAAGTCACCCAGAGAAAAACAAACACCGTATGATTTCACTTATATGTGGAATTTAAGAAACAAAACAAATGATCAAAGGGAAAAAAAGAGACAAGCCAAGAAACAGACTTTTAACTATAAAGAACGAACTGATGGTTTCCAGGGGCTGGGAGGGACAAGGGAACTAGGTGATGGGGATTAAGGAATACACTTATCATGATGAGCACTGAGTAATGTACGGAATTGTTGAATCACTATATTGTATACCGGAAACTAATACAACACTCTATATGTACTACACTGGAATTACAATAAAGTAATTAAAAAGTTAGGTTATAAAACAGTACATGCTGTATAATCCTGGGTTTTTTTTAAAGAAATAACTAATTTTTCTATACACTTATGGGAAATGTATCCAGATAAAAAGTAAATACCTCTAAGTAGTGGGATTATAGGATTATTTTTATAATAAGAAAAAATATTGTAAAAATTCCATGAAGGTAGACTTGGTATGATTTAATTCATCACAACTTTATTTTTCTCTTCTGTAAAATAGAAATAATAGTTACAGCAGGATTGCCATTTAGATCAAACGGTGTAACGTCTGTTTATTTTATTTTTTATTTTTTTTCAATATATGAAATGTATTGTCAAATTGGTTTCCATACAACACCCAGTGCTCATCCCAAAAGGTGCCTTCCTCAATACCCATCACCCACCCTCCCCTCCCTCCCACCCCCATCAACCCTCAGTTTGTTCTCAGTTTTTAAGAGTCAGTTTTTTTTTTTTTTCAACCTTTATTTATTTTGGGGACAGAGAGAGACACAGCATGAACGGGGGAGGGTCAGAGAGAGAGGGAGACACAGAATCGGAAACAGGCTCCAGGCTCTGAGCCATCAGCCCAGAGCCTGACGCGGGGCTCGAACTCACAGACCGCGAGATCGTGACCTGGCTGAAGTCGGACGCTTAACCGACTGCGCCACCCAGGCGCCCCAAGAGTCAGTTTTTAAGAGTCTCTTATGCTTTGGCTCTCTCCCACTCTAACCTCTTTTTTTTTTTTTTTTTTCCTTCCCTCCCCCATGGGTTTCTGTTAAGTTTCTCAAGATCCACATAAGAGTGAAAACATATGGTATCTGTCTTTCTCTGTATGGCTTATTTCACTTAGCATCACACTCTCCAGTTCCATCCACGTTGCTACAAAGGGCCATATTTCGTTCTTTCTCATTGCCCTGTAGTACTCCATTGTGTATATAAACCACAATTTCTTTATCCATTCATCAGTTGATGGACATTTAGGCTCTTTCCATAATTTGGCTATTGTTGAGAGTGCTGCTATAAACATTGGGGTAAAGTGCCCCTATGCATCAGTACTCCTGTATCCCTTGGGTAAATTCCTAGCAGTGCTATTGCTGGGTCATAGGGTAGGTCTATTTTTTTTTTTTTTTTAATGTTTATTTATTTTTGAGACAGAGAGAGACAGAGCATGAACGGGGGAGGGGCAGAGAAGAGAGGGAGACACAGAATCGGAAGCAGGCTCCAGGCTCTGAGCCATCAGCCCAGAGCCTGACGCGGGGCTCGAACTTACGGGCTGTGAGATCGTGACCTGAGCCGAAGTAGGACGCTTAGCCAACTGAGCCACCCAGGCGCCCCAGGGTAGGTTTATTTTTAATTTTCTGAGGAACCTCCACACTGTTTTCCAGAGTGGCTACACCAATTTGCATTCCCACCAACAGTGGAAGAGGGTTCCCGTTTCTCCACATCCTCTCCAGCATCTAGTCTCCTGATTTGTTCATTTTGGCCACTCTGACTGGTGTGAGGTGATATCTGAGTGTGGTTTTGATTTGTATTTCCCTGATAAGGAGCGACGTTGAGCATCTTTTCATGTGCCTGTTGGCCATCCGGATGTCTTCTTTAGAGAAGTGTCTATTCATGTTTTCTGCCCATTTCTTCACTGGATTATTTGTTTTTCGGGTGTGGAGTTTGGTGAGCTCTTTATAGATTTTGGATACTAGCCCTTTGTCCGATATGTCATTTGCAAATATCTTTTCCCATTCCGTTGGTTGCCTTTTAGTTTTGTTGGTTGTTTCCTTTGCTGTGCAGAAGCTTTTTATCTTCATAAGGTCCCAGTAATTCATTTTTGCTTTTAATTCCCTTGCCTTTGGGGATGTGTCGAGTAAGAGATTGCTACGGCTGAGGTCAGAGAGGTCTTTTCCTGCTTTCTCCTCTAGGGTTTTGATGGTTTCCTGTCTCACATTCAGGCCTTTATCCATTTTGAGTTTATTTTTGTGAATGGTGTGAGAAAGTGGTCTAGTTTCAACCTTCTGCATGTTGCTGTCCAGTTCTCCCAGCACCATTTGTTAAAGAGACTGTCTTTTTTCCATTGGATGTTCTTTCCTGCTTTGTCAAAGATTAGTTGGCCATATGTTTATGGGTCTAGTTCTGGGGTTTCTATTCTATTCCATTGGTCTATGTGTCTGTTTTTGTGCCAATACCATTGTAACGTCTGTTTAAAAATGTTTTAAATCTCTGGGGCGCCGCGGTGGCTCAGTCTGTTAGCGACCGACTCTTGATCTCAGCTCAGGTTACGATCTCATGGTTTGTGGGTTCAAGCCCTGTGTCAGGCTCTGTGCTGACAGAGCAGAGCCTGCTTGGAATTCTCTCCCTCTCTCTCTCTCTCTGCCCCTACCCCACTTGTGCTCTCTCTCTCGTTCTCTCAAAATAAATAAACTTAAAAAAATTTTTTTAAATAAAACAAACTTAAAAATGTTTTAGGTCTTTGTATATTATGAGATGCATACTTATCACTCTATCTTTACACTTCCACCTCTACCATCAGTACTGCCGGATGCAGAGCCCCTTATGCAGGCCAGGCAGGTGGGGCTATGATATGTTAAGAGTTTGGCTTTGGAGGCAGATCCAAATCCTGGCTTACCAGCTGTATGACCCTGGACCAGTTACCTTGCTATAATAAAACCTACCCCACAGGGCCATCTTGAGGATTAAATGATTTAATACGTGTATTGGGCACGTAACAGAAGTTCATAAGGTGTGAGCTTTTATTGTTGTTAATAGCTGGCGTGACTATTATAACAGTTATAATTATACTACGAAGTAAATGCATAAGAAGAGAAAGGAGACATCACAGAGGCCTGACAATGTCAAGAAAAACACGCCTAGTTTGTTGTGAAACTGCTCAGGGTCTAAAGGGCTGAGGTTCAATCCAGGATGGCGCGGGAAGGGGTAGAGGGCAGTCAGCCCCTCTTGCTAGCTCAACATGTCAGAGGAACCCGGACTCAAAGTAGCAGCTAGGTGGGATATCGCAAAGCCCTCAGCAGAATACCCTAATAAATTTCCTACCCACTTGATCTTGGATCTTCATTCTGTACACGCTCATTACCAGCAAAAGCAACTCTACCACCACGGCTACTCGCCCCCCACCCCCAAGCCCCACCCCATCACAGCCACCACCACTCTGAATGGAGGCTAGTTTTTTCTCCTACTTACACTCTCCTGCCTTATCTAGGGCTCACTTCCCTACTTGGCCACTGCCTGGTGATTTCCCAGACCTTTCCTAACCAATCCCTGTCCTGAGGCTTTGCACCGCACAATTCCACGCCCCTGTTGATTTAGCAGCATCAGATTTACTTCACCTTCTGTCACAAGTGAGTGAGGGGCCCCAACGTGACCAGATCTTCAGGCACATCATTAATGCCTTAGTTGCCACTTGTCCTAGACCCATATGTTGCTTCCTGTCTATCTACAGTTTAACCTAGCAGATTGAAAAACCCTTCAAGAAGAATCCCACTCACCTCCTAAAAAGAAGGAAGAACGTGTTTGACAAAACCTGGCTGAAGCGACTGAGGAATATTCCTAAAAAGACCTATAGGTAAGACTTTTCCCCGTATAATTGGGAAAGGTCACCAGGTCATCTCAGGAGAAAACAAGAGGGAAAACAAAGTGAAATGCCTATTTTGCCCATTCTGATGGTTAATTTTATGTGTCCACTTTAACTAGGCCATGGATCCCCAGATTGAACATTATTTCTTGGTACATCTGTGAGGGTGTTTCTGGATGAGATTAGCATTTGAATGGGTGGACTCAATAAGTAGATGGTTCTCCCAAATGTGGGTGGGCATCATCCAATCCCGTAATGGTCTGAATGGAAGAAAAAGAGGGAGAAAGAAGGCTTCTTGTCCTGCCTGCCTGCCCACTGCACTGTGACACCAGTCTTCTACTGCCATTGAACTGGGATTTATACTATTAACTCCTCTGGTTCTCAGGCCTTCAGATTCGTACTGGAATCACACTACCTACTTTCTGGTGTCTCCACCTGGGAGCTTGGCAAATCATGGGACTTGTTCAGCCTCCGTCATCATGTGAGTCAGTTCCTCCTAATCAATCTCCTTAGGTAAAGATAGAGATAAAGAGGTAGAGAGACTGGTTCTGTTTCTCTCGAGAACCTTAACTAATATGCCTATATACCAATGCATAGAGATGAGTAATGATTAAATTGTATGTAAAATCGTGTTTATCTACATAAAAATATAATACAAAGAATAAAGTAGAGATTAAGAAAGGAAAACAGCAATGGTAGTCCTATGAGAATACATATTTTAGAAACCACCATCAAGATGGAGAATTAAGATGATCCATGTCTAAATCTAGATACGAACTTGACATTTTCCTAAGATGTAGTAGTGATAAGGAGCTTCACCTTGCCAGACTTCTGCTGTAAAGTTGATAGGAGCTTAGAAAACATAGTGTCGGAAAGGCCAAATTCCAGAATGCTAAGGTTTGCAAGAAGAAAGAAAAAAAAGGGTTAAGATTAGAAAAGGTTGTTTGGAACAAGAAGATAAACAAGAATGTTATAGAACAAGTGTCCAGGGTGTGCAATGTAATAATAAAGGATGACAAGAAGAAGGCAGTACTTATCAATTCCTTTTTTTTTTTTTTTTTTTTGCTCTGATTTAAATTGCTCTCTGGGAAGGGTAGAAAAAGTTAAAAAGGACTCAAAGCCCCATGTAAGATGTAGAATAGTAGAAAAAAAAAAATTGCATGAAGTTACTTTGAGTGAATTCAAGTTTACATGAGTAGACCATCTACATCCCAGGGTACTGAAAGAATTTAAGGGTGAGTGTGCAGAATCAGTATTAGGAGCTTCAAGACATCCTGAAGAACAGGGGAGGTGCCAGGAGAATGAAGATAAGTATAGGCTTTGTTCATATTTTTTTTAAAGGTAAAAGATTAGGTAAAGCTATAGCCCAAAGAGTATAACTATAATACCTCCTTTCCTCAAACTGTAGATATTAATAAATGAAAGTATGCTAAGCTCATCTCATAGTCTTTTTTCCCCTTTTTTGACAGAACAATCAGGCTGTCATTAGAAGAATGTCACAGAGTATCTCTTCATTTCAAGAAGGCATTTAAACCTCAGGAAGATCCTTACGGACATATTCAAGAAAAACCAGCCAAGTTAGTTGATGGATGTCAACCTGTCTTAGGAGAAACTCCCAGAATGGTGTGTTTAGATCTACCCCATTCAAAAATTTTTATTAACAACTTGGAAAGATGTCAAAGACAAACTTTTTGGCTATTTTTCCAATAGCCAAAGCAGGAAGTTTAGTTGATAAGCTGGATGATAAATGAAAATTTTCAGTGGATTTTGATTGATGTAAAAATGAGTTTCAAACCAGTATTATTCAAATTCAAATGAAATCCAGCAGGTAGAAATATAAAGAATGTTATTTATCTTAAGACAAACAAAAGCCAAATATACAGGTTAGAGAAGACCCTGGTTGCTAACAGTTCAAATGAAAAGGAAGGTGATTTTCAATAGTCATAAAATGCTTTATCATGAACCAATCACATAATTCTAATTCAATCAACTGTTTCAGGCACTATACGACATTCTTTTACCTATTTCTTAATTAGGCTTCAGTAAGTAGTGGGCCCAGATGCACAGATGTAATAGTCTGCTATACTGGACCCTGTGTGAGATGTGTCTTTCAAAGGGACGACAGATTTAGAACAGAAGAGGGTGAAAAGTCTGAAGACCCTGTTAAAAAAAAAAATAAGTGGTTATACAAAATAGAAATTCATAGTCTGAAGAAATGAAGACTTTAAAAAGCCATGAGAGGGGGTGCCTGCATGGCTCAGTCGGTTAAGCATCCAACTTCGGATCAGGCCTTGATCCCCCAGTTCATGGGTTCAAGCTCTGTGCTGGGCTCTGTGTTGACGGCTCGGAGCCTGGACCCTGCTTTGGACCCTCCCTCTCTCTGTGCCACTCCCCTGCTCATGCTCTGTCTCTCTCTCTCAAAAATAAAATAAACATTAAAAAAAATGTTTAATAAAAAAAAAATAAAGCCATTAGAGTTGTCCTCAAAAATTTGAAGGAGTCTCATGAAAATAGGGTAGTGCTTCAGAGAGAGGACAAAGAGTGTATGTCACAACATAAAGATAGATTTAGGCTCATTCTGGGGTACCCTTCCTCACACACGGTTAAACAATGGTCTAACTATGTTCTACCCTCAAAAGGAGTGTACTTCCTAGGAGTAAATATGCTCACAAGCCTGTCACGATGCTTATTGGAGGGGTTCCTGCATTGGGGGAAATAGATGGAAGAGAAGACTGTATATCCCCTTGCAACACTATTGTTCCATAGCAAACACTATTGTTCCAGGGCAAATATTGTGTCCTGATTAAAACAACGCCATCACTAGGTTCTGCTTTTAATCCAACAGCTCTCAAGTTGGATGCCTCTAGTGGGTCTAAACCTTTGAAGAAGCATCTGTTACAGGTACTGAGAATTAATTAATGAGTCCCTCTGAACCTTGTCTGTTTAAGATGGACTTTTGCCTTGAGAAACATCCTTTGAGGCTAAAACAGAAGGTATGAGCATTCCTTATATCCTTTCATATATGTAAACTGGTCTAAACTTAGCAAGCACCGAGGAATTTGTGACAGTGAGAAAGAGCTTTAAAAAAAACTGACAATACTACCACAGTTGCTAATCTCAAGGAGAGACTTATCACATACATTTTCCTTTAATGCCAGGTAGGGTCCTGCTCACAGATATTTTAAATTGACTGACATGAGACAGAAGGAGGGCAACTTAAATTGATAGAAGGCAGAGAGTAATGGCTAATCTAATTCTTAAACTGCCTATCTCTTAATATGTCATTATTCTCCCTTAATATATTATTATATATTACAAATTAAACACAAGGAACATTTGTCTATCAACATGGAATGGAAACATCCAGAAAATAATTAAAAGTGCCTTTAAAAAATCATCTCTCCACATAAAGTGGTCACCTGCTGCTACAAGCAAATGGACAATGACTCAAAAATATGGTACAAACCATCCTTTTAATTACTTAGAAATTTTTTTCCCAAGCCTTTCCTAAAGATATTATTACTACTATTACTGTTTCTATTTTACACATGGAAGGGGGAGGAAGAGATACAGCGAGTTGTTCAAGGTATTCCAGCATGTCAACTCCAGATCAGAAACAATACCATCAGACCATCCCACTAGTATTCCTCCTCTTCAAAAACAGATTGCCAAACAAACAAAAGGATTGCCCTCAGAGAACTACAAAATTAAGTGCCTTATTAAACACGGTTTAGTATTGCTTCCTATTTATTTCATGTGTGAGTCTTATTTCCTCAAATGATGGAATGTACTAGCATTTAAGTACAGCCCTACCCCCAAAACAGAAACAAGACAGAAAATATTCCAATTGCTTCCTTTTAGTGCTGTGCTCCGGCAGAGCTGTGAACATGATTGAAGCAATGCCAAAAAGAGGACTAAACAGCAGTTATTACCATTATATTTCTACTGGACATTTCTGTGACAAATACTTCTTATAAAACACATTACCATTAATTATGAATAAATCTTATGTCTAGGTAAATTAATAAAGAAGACATCTCATCTGTGAGAAGAGACAAAGCAAACCACATAAGGGGAGAGTTAAAAAGACAAATTCTTAGCATACTGTTGCATTCATGGGGGTGGGGTGGGGTGGATATTTTCTATACATTTTCTCCCTGAAATAAAATTACATCCTTCAAATACACACACACACACACACACACACACACACACATATATTTAATAACCTTTCACTTTGAAATGGAGATGCCACTTACACAGGCAGGTATGCCCCTACACTCTCCTTTCTGCTGCTCCTCACATCTGGATTTCCTTTATTTTATTTTATTTTATTTTATTTTTTCAACGTTTATTTTTTTGGGGACAGAGAGAGACACAGCATGAACGGGGGAGGGGCAGAGAGAGAGGGAGACACAGAATCTGAAGCAGGCTCCAGGCTCTGAGCCATCAGCCCAGAGCCCGACGCGGGGCTCGAACTCACGGACCGCGAGATCGTGACCTGGCTGAAGTCGGATGCCCAACCGACTGCGCCACCCAGGCGCCCCTGGATTTCCTTTATAGACAAGCCAGACTTCCTCACCTCCCATTCACTCCTCAACCCACTGCAATCTGGCTGCCATTCCTTATTACCTGCTGGAAGCCTCTCTGGCCAAAATCAATAATGACCTCTTTGTTGCTAAATTCAATGGATACTTTTCTGTCCTCATCTTACTGTCTCTGCAGGATTTGACATGGTTGACCACTTTTTCCCTCTTGAAAGTTTCTCCTCCCTTGGTTTCTATGACAACACCTTCTCCTGGGTTTCCTCCTCTCTGGGCATTAGTTTTCAGTCTATTTCCCATGGTTTTGTTTGCTGCTATCCACCCTTCCAATCTGTGATCACCAGGAATCTATCCTAAACTCTATTCTATTCTTTCTTTATTCCTCTTCTTCATGTTATGCCATCATGGCTTCAACTCACATGCACTTGAAGAAGACTCCCGAATCCATTTCTCCAGCTGAGACCTCTCTGCTGATCCCTAGACCTCTGAACAGCTGAAGGCCTAATGGGACAACTCTTCTCGTTGTCCCACAGATTCTGCACACTCAAAATACCTAAAATGAAACTCACCTTCCTGCCCCAGCTCTTACCCTAATTTGTTCTTCTTCTTGTGATCCTTGCTTCAGCATTACCCGTTTCACAAGCCAGAGGCCTGAGAGTCACAAATGATTCCCCCTCATCCCTTATCCCACACATTCAACTAGTCACCAAATCCTAGTAACTCTACTTTGTTTCCAGCTCTCTAAACACTTCCATGCTCTCCCATTCCCACTATCAATACCCTTAGTTTAAGGCCTCAATGATTTTTTTTTTTTTAATTTGAACAATGTCAACAAACCTTTGGTCTCCCTGTGTCTGCATTAACCCCCCTTCCAATCTATCTTCCATGAAAATACTGTAAAAATCTGAATCTCAAAAATGCAAATCATGCCCATGCTTTTATACAAGACTATCTGACATGGCTCCTGCTTCTCTCTCCAGTTTCTTCTCTCAATGCTGTCTAACCCCCTTTCCACTCTCTTTGGCAGTTCCAAGACTACTCTTGTCAAGTCCTTATAGATATGCAGTTTCCTCTGCTGGAACTTCCCTATCTCCCCCTATTCCCATTCCAACCAAAACGACCTCCATCTCGTTAAAGTCTACTCATCTGTTCAGTTTTACTTATAATACTGCACTTACTATGTACCAGATGCTGTTCTAAAGGCCTAATAAATATTAACCAATTTTTTATTATGCTCATTTTACAGAAGAAAAAAGGAAGTACAAAAAAGGCCAAGTAACTTGTCCAAGAGCACACAGTTAACAGGATTCAAACCCAAGTGATCTCGGTCCAGCTTCCATTTACTTAACTACTAGGAAGACTTTTGTGTTCCTACGCAACTGAATGCATCCCTCTGTCACAATGCTTAACTAACCACTGGATTTTCCTACTCTCTTGTCTATCTCCTTCATGAAACAATTTCTTGGAGGCAGAAATTATATCTTACTGATCTTTGAAGGTCTAGTGGTTATCCTAGTAATTGCTATTGAATATACAGATACTAGATACTTGTTCAATGAATGAATAAGGTAGCAAAAATGGTCACAATGGGTAAGTACGCTTAGTATTTCTAAAACCTAAACAGGTATCCATTTCTTAAGATTCTCCATACTTTTTTATTTGCAAGTCACTTAGACTCTAATACTTAGAGCCTCTTTTTTTAAAGTTTGTGTTTTATAGAACCAGAGGACCCAACCAAACAATAAAGGTAACCAATTAAATGAACAACACTTTGTAAGAGGAATGTCTTAAATTTTAAACCCATTAAAATGTCTTCCTTTGGTAAAGTATTTTTATTTCAGTGTAAAATTATAATTCAAAACTCTATCTGAGCTGTGTGAATCATTGTACCATTCGCTAGACTAGAGCAAAGTATCATTCATTAGAATAAAGCAAAAAAGGGTACAACTGTGGAATATTTTACCATCTAACTCTGGTAGGCCACAAGAGGAGAATACCGTTCTTTCAGCACAAAAAGAAAAAAAGAACAAAAGCAAAAATAAAAACGTGTATCACTTCTGGACAAAAGGATGCCATGTCCTTTTAATGGATAAAACAATACAGGTTGAAAAGTCAACTTGTCTTGGGGTACCTGGGTGGCTCAGTGGGGTAAGCCTCCGACTTCGGCTCAGGTCATGATCTCACAGTTTGTGAGATCGAGCTCCACGTCGGGCTCTGTGCTGACGGCTCGGAGCCTGGAGCCTGCTTCGGATACTCTGTCTCCCTTTCTCTCTGCCCCTTCCCCGCCCATATCCTGTCTGTCTGTCTCTCAAAAGTAAACATTAAAAAAATTTTTAAAAAAAAGTCAACTTGTCTTTTCTTAGGAGTACTTATACATAGTTACCCCAGAATGACAGCCCTTGTATGAGAGTATAAAATGAAGAACGTTCACATGCTATCTACACATGTGAGTTTCTGGCTCAATGGTCAACAAGAGTGGCAGTAGTAATACTGTGTTGGTCAATAAGAGATATTTGGATACCATCCGCTACTTGCTGAAGGTGTTCCTGATTTTAAACAAAAGACTTTCATGTGCCATGAAACTTTAAATCACAGCACGTGTCTGGTACTTAATTTCTGTGACAAAGGAGCATTCTGACCTTGTCTTTGGCTAAGCATCATTTTACCTTGTGCAAAATTCATGCCAAGGGGAATCTGGCATGTGGGCATTGCCCCACAAGTGTTTGCCATGCAGATTTATAAATTTTCATGAGTCCAAAAGAGAATTGTATATTTCAGGCTAAATATTTGAAAACCTCTGCCCTGTCAACTAGAATAAGAACCACAAACCTCTCCTCCTAAGCCCAGTGAGACTATATAGGCTCGTGTGCATGGGACAGTCCTACTCCATGCAATTACTGGAGCACAGTTATTAACTGCACCCCCTTTTGTCCTCAAAAGTGTCCCTATTTGTATGATAAATTATATGGCCATCTTAAAAATGCCTGTCTGTTTAAAAAATTTTTTAAATGTTTATTTATTTTTGAGACAGAGAGAGACAGAGCATGAAGGGGGAAAGTCAGAGACAGAGGGAGACACAGAATCCAAAGCAGGCTCCAGGCTCCAAGCAGCCAGCACAGAGCCCGACGCGGGGTTTGAACCCACGGACAGTGAGATCATGACCTGAGCCAAAGTCCGACGCTCAACCGACTGAGCCACCCAGGCGCCCCAAAATGCTTTGTCTATTAGATGCACAGAGATGGATGTAAGACACCAGGCAAATCACACTCAGTATATCGAGAGGAATAATAAAGAATGGGAAATCATTCTCAATCATACACAGGCAAATATATCTGAAGAGTTATGGTAGGTATGACAACAATTTCAGCTCAGTATTAATATTAATGTCAGACGACACATTAATATTCCTTGTGCTAGGTGAGGAAGATGTAGACTAAAAGGGGAACTCTTCTCTTATTTTCTTTCCAACTTTCCTATTCCCTCCCTCCAAAATAGTTTTTTCTTCTAAAATCACTGCAGATTTGTCTAATGACCATCAGGGAGAAACGTCCTACCTAAACCATATAAATTTACTCTACCCCTGAAGCAGAAGAACAGGAGGCAGTAGTCCAATGGTTAAGAGGTGGGCTTTGTGGCCAAACAGACTAGTTTTCACGTCGCCGCTTTCGCACCACATACTGTGTGACTCTGGACAAGTCACTGAGCTTCTGTGCATCTCAGTTTCCTCACTTGTAGAGTGGGAACAATATTAGTGGGACAGTTGTGAAGATTAAACACGATGATGTCTGTAAACTGCTCAGCATGGCTCCTGAAACATAATAAATAGGTGCTGAATAAATGGAAAATATGAGGGTGAGTAGTGGTGTCAGTCCTCATACCAGATTCTGAGCACAGCTACAGTACTGGGTGTGGAAGGACTCCAACTGTGTAAAATTCCAGAATTTTAGAGTTGTTATGGTAAGATCCTCCATTTCTAGAGAAGAACGTCAAGCCCTAGACGTGTCAGTGACTTGGCTCAGTTGGCACAGCTTGCTAATGAGAAAGCCAGAAGTAAAATGGAGTTTTTATATTTTTCTCTTCTGAATTCGATTAAAGATTCAGAAGTAGCAATGACTGTAGACAAGATATCAGTGGATGTCACCGTGAATGCTTATCTATCCTATATGCTAGAAACCGTGGTGCACTTTGCCCAGAGTAATTTACATTGGCTCTGATACAAATGCCAACATACCATTAAGGAAAGTTCTCCATAGCTTTTCAGAGGCAGACTGTGTATGGGCCTCAGTTTTCTCTTATGTAAAGTGGGAGTTAGGTCATGTGATTCCCAGTGCTGTTACCAAGATCAAAGGAAATAACATGCAAAAGCACTTAGCACAGTGCCTCACTGTGATGTCCCCAAGTTTACTGCGCTGATAATGATCTCTACTCTTCCACACAAATTCATCTATAGTGACATAAAATTTCAACAAATCTTTTCCATTGCTGCCATTTAAAAAGCATTCTTTGGTTTAAAGCCCAGCCCAGGATGTTTTGAAGAAAGCATGGCCTCAATGCTAATGGACTGGCTGTGTTCCAGCATCTTTTTGTTGGAAACTCTCTCTTGCAACTGAATGTTAAATACAGATCACAGGTGACCCTGATAAAACTACGCAAGTAAGCAAATTCGACACCTTTCTTTCTTATGCATAAAGCTCCAGGGAGCTTCAAGGCCCATCAGTAATGGCCAGAGGAATATAAAGGGCAACTTGCACAATTCCCTCCAGAACTTGCAACCCTTCCAACACTATGCTTAAGCCATCTGCTTAGAGTCACCTGGACAATGGGAATTTGAGGTCTCCGCGCTCAGATATCTAAAGTAAATTTATGAATTCAATTAATGTGACATCTAAGGCATGCCCAACTACTGTGTGACACTTGGTGAAGTCCCACAACAGTTCTTTGTCTGGGCAATCTAAGAGCGAGAATAAAGATCTTGTGGATGTGGGTTTCTGCCCCAAGTTAAATAGTACTATGTAATCTTGTGATTAGATTACTGGGGCGTACTCTGTCTGGAACTTTGGAACACCACCTGGAATTGTGTGGCTTGAGGGAATGGATAGCTTTTTTTCCAAACAAAACACTGGAGAAACTGCTTTAAAATTAACCGATTTTTAGGCCTTGCAAGATGTCCTACTTTATGTACAGGAATTTAGGTAGGTGGGCATTCACTGAACAGGGAGTTTAAAATTTTGGTCCCAAGCCCCATTCTTAGCAGTCCCTGTGAAGATACACAAAGAATATATAAAACATCCACAGTTCCCTTCATATCTTGCAATGTATGAGGCAATACATCATTGGCTTAATCCCCAAATACAAGACAAGTGGAAAAGAGGGAAACACAGAATATAACTCATCCGGACACTGCAAGCTTCTAGAGCACTCCTTTGGTTTAGAAGATAGTGAATCAGGTATCATTTGGTTACTGACTTCTTCCCATATCCACCACGTGGGAATAGAAAAACAGATATGAGGAGCCTATAAATCCCCTGTATTCACTGTCTCCCCAGAGCCTTGTTTAATGTTAACCTTCCAGTAGACATTTCATAATTGATTTAAATCATTTACTATCCCAGGGGCACCTGGGTGGCTCAGTCAGCTAAGTGCATAACTCTTGATTTTGGCTCAGGTCATGATCTCATGGTTTGTGGCATCGAGCCCCACCTCGGGCTCTGTGTTGACAGAATGGAACCTGCTGGGGATTCTCTGTCTCCCTCTCTCTCTGCCCCTCCCACTCCCTCTCTCTCTCCCTCCCTCAAAAATAAATAATAAACATTAAAAAAATCATTTACTATCCCACATGTGGAATTTTCATATATGTGTTTTATATGTAAATACACTCTTATACGGTTGTCAGTTTAAAAAAAAAAAAATATATATATATATATATGCTGATGTTCTTTGTGCTGACACTGTCTTGTTAGCAAGACATTTCTGTAAATACGACTCCCTAAACACACTTCCCTTCCCCATTCTCTGCCCACCTTTTAATGTTACTTCCAATTCTGACAGACCAAAGTGAATCTCTCCTATTTTAAAAATCCTAGAATCTAAAACTAGTAAGAACTACACACTAAGCAAGGGAAGGCTGGAGTAAAGATGCTTGCCACACAGCACCATGACTTTGAACATGACAGAGCTGGATCTGGAAACAAAATGTACGGCCAAAGTTCAACAAGTTCAAGAAGACCCATTCTGTCCTTCTAAGATGAAAGCCCAGCAGTGGGTGGGGTTGGAGGACATCACAGAGGACATAGGTTAACTGGGACTTGAGGCTTCGGGGTCCTTAAGGTAAGCTGGTAAACAAAAGGATAATGGTTCTCTGTCAAGAAATGTCTTTAAAATACATGAGTAGCTCAAGAGGTTGTGGCAGGTGGCTTGACAGGAAAAAATGGAGTCTTCCTGCTGTGAGCGAAGGATTCTTCTCTTCCCTTGGGGTGAATTATGTTTGCCACTCGATGTACATTTTCCGTGTTTGGGGGATTATAGAACTACAATCATAGTACTCTGGCGGGGAATCCCCCCCGGGGGTGCCTGAGTGATCAGTCACCAAAGAGAGCCCAAAGAAGTGGACAGAGCTGGTAAACTAAAGAAAGCCTTAGTCATTCTCTAGCTTCAGAACATCACAACCATCTCTTTCTACAAATGAACCGGGAACATTTTCCTCCAGCTGAAAGAAGAACTTAATGGATGTGAAAATAGAAAAAGGATATCATGCTTTCCTCTGGCCTAGGAGGAAACTAATATGGAAAAGGCAAGAATCAAAGAGAGACGACACCTTCGTTTTCTATTACTATGTAACAAATTACCACAAACTTAGCAGCTTAAAACAGTACCCACTGATTAGTTCATCATCTTGTAGGTCAGAAGTCTGGCATGGCATGGGTGGGCCCTCTGCTCAGGGTATCACAGGCTGAAATTGAGGCATCAATGAGACTTTCTCATCTGGAGGCTCTGGGGAAAAATCCACTACCAAGCTCATTCGTGTTGGTAGAATTCAGCTTCTTGTGTTGGAGAGACAGAGGTCCCCTGTTTCTTGCTGTTGTCACCCAGTGGCCACTCTTTGCTCTAGAGACTACCAGCATTCCTTGAAGTGTGGCTCCTTTTGTCTTCAAGTCAGTTAAGCCCTTCTCATGCTTCCAACGTCTGACTTCCCGTTTCTGACCTCTAGCCTCAGATTTAAAGGGCTCGCGTGATTAGGTCAAGTCTACCCAGATAAACTCCCTGCCTTAAGGTCAACTGATTTGGGGCCTGAATTGTGACTGCAAAATCCTACCCCAGCCAATACCTAGATTAGCATTTGACCAAATACATGGGAGAAGGTGTGTGCACACCAAGGGCCAAGGGTCCTGAGGGCCATTTTAGAATTCTCCCTACCACAGGAGACACCTGTTATGGAGGTTTGAGGTGTCATGTGAGACTATGACCTCCTAGTTTAGAACCAGTGAAAGCCAAAGCAGGTACAGAGAACAATGGTCTTAGACGACGGAAGAGCTTCCAAGGCTTTGGATTCACAGAAAACTCTAGACTGGGACTAGAAGTGACCTGTACTTGTCTAACATTCATTCTGTGATATCCAACAGAAGTCAGGACTGAGACAGGAAGGGACCTGGAGCTGGCTGTGCCTGTAAACTATGCTAACACGTAGGAAGCACAGAGTAGAGTGCTAAGTAAATATTTGTTAATTAAAAGAACTAAGCCCATTTGGGGGCAAACATTAATTCATGTTGGAATCACACACCTAAACCCAGCATGTGTCTATGCTTGTCTTTCTTCCATTTCCCTAAATTTGTAGGAAAATGTTCTACACTGAGGCTCTTTCCCACTCCTCCAACAGGATAGTGAGAGTGGCTAGTGTGCCTCTGATAGGCAAGTATGCCAGTGTCAGGACAATGCTGCGGGAGGGACAGCCGGGGACAGACAGCTGTGGGGATGCTCTCTTTCCACCTGAATTTCAGTTTAATCCTGTCCTCCACACTGCATTATAATTAACTAAATTTAGCCCTTTATGGATAAGAAGGGGGAGTAATACAATTTACTATGTGCCAGACACTTTTATATAAGCCCTTACTTACTTCTCATAATAACCCCATGAAATGGACATTATTTCTAATGAAGAAATTAAGGTAGAGGGATGGGATCTGAAACCTGGGGCTTTCTGATTCTAAGCTCCAACCACTGTGCCCAATCTCATTCCATGTATTGCTAACCGTCAACTTGTAATGATTTCATTCACGGTCTTTCAAGTTTTAGGTTAATCTTTCATCTACCATTTCCTGACTCACTCTTCTTACTTGAACCCTGAATTCCCAGCTTGAGCAATCCTGCTGAGACACCGTCCTCCCAAACCATCGGCCTAGACCAGATTTCACTCTTGCTTCTGCTGGGCGAATTTCCAAGAGGCTGCCTAAAGGTCGAACAAGACTACCAGTAATGGAGTGGAGGTTTCTGAACCTGGATCACGTTCTCTGGATTCTAGTACATCCACAGTTTCTTTGGGGATCAGAGAGAGACATTCGCGCCTGAGCTCCTTCTGTGCAATCAGGTTCTTTTCTCCACCCACAAGACCCCTCAACAAACAACACATTCCTGCAGAGCCGGCCAAGCCAAGCCAAGCCAAGAGATTTATCCTTATTTACCCTTGGGGATTTACAGTCTGTATTTTAAAGTGGCAAATCCCACTAAAAAGGCACATGTACAGAGGCAGAAATGAAAGGAACACCAAGTCATGTGTCATTTCGTGTTGTGTGGTCAGTCTCCATGCACACTGCACTATATCAGCATTAGGGAAAATTAAGTGAGAAAAACATTACAACAGCCCAGGGACACTTCTACCTAAATTTTGTGATTACATTTTAAGTGCTCTCTGTCACAGATATCATAAACTGATTAAATCATTTCATGCCTGACCCCTACTGACTATGCTAAGTGAAAAGAGAGGGCTATTAATAACTACCCATTTCTGACAGCTGCCCAGGGGCAATGCTGCCTTTTGCAGCAGTGAAATGACTCCCCAGCTCACTTACTGAATGCTGAATATTGATTCATATTATGAGTGTTGTCAAACACAGAGTGCAGGGCTGCAGATCCGTGGTGGCAGGTCATCAGGAAGAGCATTAGCAAATGTCAGGTCAGGAATCAAAGGCCTGCTGGACTCTTTAGGGATGAGATTTATCGATTCCATAAAACGTGAAACAGATCAAGTACTTGTGATGATGGAAATGGTCGTGGCAGAATGAGGCTGAGCCTACTCTGATGTAGACCTCAGGACAGATACAGCACACAAGTGACCACTGAAGAAAATGCTAAAAGTTGGAGTGTCTGGGACAATGACAACGGCAGCTTTGGGCTAAGGAGATTTTAGGGCTAAATGTCAGATCTCAGATGTGAAATTGGTCAAAGGTGTGTGTGTGTGTGTGTGTGTGTGTGTGTGTGTGTGTGTCTCCTACCAGTCTAAGGTATTTCCAAGAGCCAAATCCAAAAGAATACGATCAGATGCCAGAAGGAATGTTACAAACAAAAGGCAACTGTCTATGTAAAAGGTGAAATTTGTTATCTTATTGACATCTCTTTTTGAAGGCACTTAAAATATAACTGGCTTCTGGATTTCCATCACTAGAATTAATTTTTTTGAATCAAATCCTCCCATGCTATTACGCCATTCTCGTATTAGTCCACAAGGTGTCCTTTAACACTGTAATTTTTGTAATTCCCTTCTCTCCTCTGGTGGCTTCATCTTGATATAGGAAGGAAGGAAGGAAGGAAGGAAGGAAGGAAGGAAGGAAGGAAGGAAGGAAGGAAGGGAGGGAGGGAGAGAGGGAGGGAAGAGGCTCTAGACTAGAAGTCAGAATCCTAGATTTTTTTAATTCCATTTATCTTGTTACCTTAGGCAAGTCACAACCTCCTGTATCTCAATTTTGTCACCCACAAAAACATAAAAACCAACACAAACAAAAAGTATAGGTGTACTAGCTCCGCAAAAAGGTTTTAGGTAGAGGATCAATAACAGATCACAAGTTCCATAATGGAGAGCAGGGTACGTGTGGTATTATTACCCATCTTGATGTTCTCAATACCTAGGAAAGTGACCGGCTCGCTAACTGATCACTAATCACTAATTAGTGATTGGCTTACTGATAATTTACTTTTAAGTTTCACTAAATTAAAGATGGATATGCTTTGAGAAAAGTTTACTAAGTTATTCTTATTGCCTTTATTATTATATATGTGTTTGCTAAGTATGTAGTACTTGGTCTAGTATCACTGGAAATGTTTTGAAACTTGCATTGCTTAATGGAAGTTTGCAGAAGCCATACTTTGTTTTCACCTCTCCTAAAAGCAGACCACAATGACTTCTTCAATTTTGCCCCATACTGTGATGGAGCCTTGAGCTCTCCATAAAGGGAAAGCTAGCAGCTGCGAAGTTCTAATTGTTTATTATATTTGACTAGGTAAATGTACATTTGTTATTTACAGCTCAAGAGTTTTCTGCTTTTTGAAGAAAATTTGCTCCTTTGACCACGGTAGTATGTCTTCTTGATTAACTTTTATCTACAAAATGCATTTCAGAAAATTAAACAAAACTATCCTTTTCAAAAATTATTTATAATAGCCTAGACATCATTGGATTACATCAGCTTAGCCCACCTTTGAAATAATTTTTAAGAGAAATTTACATGTGGTTTATTTTTTTCTTTTCTTCGTTCTTGCTTAAATTCTAAATTTCCCTCTGATAAGAAAAGAAAAAGGAAGAAAAGGAATGAGGATCTTTTAGCCTGCCCATCAAAGGATCGCTCTAGTCTAGTTTTAAATCGGTTGATGAGAGAAACTGAACAGGTGCTACAGGTTACTCAGCTGTTCTAAAATTAAAGATTGATATTTTTCCTCTTGTTCTATTAGCAGACCTTTAGTGACATGTTAGCACTGGATAATGGTTGCAGCAGTGTAAGCCTCATGCTGTGATTTTTAACAGAAAGCCCAGCTACAGCAGCAAACAATGACATCTCCCCGTAGCCAGTAACCTAATAAGGAAGCAGTTGCAGCCTTAGGCAGTTTGACTAAACAGCAAGAGAAATCTGACTTCCAATGTACTAACTCCACTTTAAAGACAATGGCCTGGCTTAATTAACACTGTATTCATTTGTAACTCAATCAATTTAGAATTTTTGTCCTTTAGCCATTGACTCTGCCAGCTTAAAAAGAAAAAGAAAAAGAAGGCTCACGCTGCTGAAAATCCCTCTTGATGAGTATAAACAGAAATTTCTGAACCAGCACTAGAATAAATAATCCTGAACTTTAATTGCTAAATTTCCCAAATGGCTAGGTAATCATAAAACTATCATTTAATAAAAGAATTTCATTGACTATTTTGGGAATAAATTGGGAATGTACTTAATGTAATAGAAATTTAAAATTATTTGAAACCATACTCCTCTTTCAGGGGGCACTAAATTTAAATACCAAATCCTGTGAAAAACATGTATTTTGAATTATGATCACCAACAGTAGCCTAGCAGATTTTGTCTAGCACACTTATGGGATCTCATGAACTTCATCTGGCCTATCTTGGCCCCTTGGCTTTGGTTTGACCAATATATACCACCCTCTGAACAGAAATTAAAATAAATGCTAACTCAGATTGTTCATAGATGTTGATTTTCATTTTAAAACACATCAGTCAACAAATCAAGTTAATTATGTAAGACTCTAGTATTCTGTATTCTGAATTCAGTATTCTGAATTCTCATAAGTAAAGATACAATTTTAAGAGAAATAAATCACATAATTACTGCATGGATCAACTAAATTGTGTAAACACTTGATAAATATTAGAATTTGCAGCCTTATAAAACCAACCACATAATCTTTCCTGACAATTTTTGCATTCTGTAAAATTATGTGCTAAAAAATAATAGAGCTTGGGTGTCTGGTTCAGTTGGTTAAGCATCCAACTCTTGGTTTTGGCTTAGGTCATGATCTCATGGTTTGTGAGATCAAGCCCCGCGTTAGGCTCTGTGTGGACAGCCCAGAGCCTGCTTGGGATTCTCTCTCTTCCTCTCTCTCTCTCTGCCCCCCCCCCAATAAATAAACATATTTTAAAAATATATTTATTTATTTTTCGGAGAGAGAGAGACAGAACATGAACGGGGCAGAGGCAGAGAGAGAGGGAGACAGAGAATCCGAAGCAGGCTTCAGGTTCTGAGAAGTCAGCACAGAACCTGATGCGGGGCTCGAACCCACAAATCATGAGATCATGACCTGAGCTGAAGTCGGACGCTCAACCGACTGAGCCACCCAGGCACCCCATAAATAAATATGTTTTTAAAATAATAATAATAGAGCTTATGAGGGTTAACTCAAAACATGTTAACCAGAGCATAAATGAAAGTAGTAACGATCCAATTAAAAACACCAGCATGGTTCATCTCTGCTGATATTTACACTTAGTTTGGCAACCTCTGCAGCCTTCAACCTTGAGGCTCGTGCTTCCTCCTACCTACAGGTCTTGGTGGGCATTTGATTTTAAAGAGACTATTTTCATGAAAACAAAACGTATGGACAATCCACAGCATAGCATTCTTCACTAATTCATGTTTTTAACGAGGGAAATGTCTTGTTGCCTTCTGGCCTCCACTTGCCTCCATCTTCACAGACGGCTTAGCACCATGGAAGGAGCAGAGATTCTTAAAGCCACTACGTGACCCACTACTTGCACTAAAGGAAGGCACTTCTGCAGACTGTCAGCTTCTCTCTTGAGGTCTTCAGAAAATGCTAAAGTTTTCTCTTCAATTGAAAGAAAGCTTGCCCTGATGGCTTTAAAACATAAATCAAAATATATATATATATATAAATAAATAAATAAATAAATAAATAAATACCAATTTCCACATCATCTCCTACTTCTTTCCCCTATTTACCAACTCACAAGAGATAATCTGCATGAAAGAAACTGTTTAGTAGATAAACCATATTCTCTATTATAATAAGAAAAAAAGTATGGCTTTTGAAAGCTACTGAGGGTGAGGAATGGAGGCTAAGGAGAAAGAGGGTCTCAGCTTTCTAACCTGGTACCCTGAGCCTCCCACCATCTGACCATTATTCTGGAGTTCCAGTTTCATCTCCCAGACACAGCTCACCAGATGAAGCCATGCTGGAATGATCTTTAATTTGGTCCTTACCTTACGCTTTTCATAACTGCTATCCTGAACACCATGCCTGTTTCTGGGCCTGGCACTGATCCTACCTCTTCCATGAGCCTTCCCCTGCCTCCCTCCTGAACCTACTTGTTTAGTTCTTTCTATGTAATGCCTCCTTGACCTCAACCAAGTTTTTACATAGATATACACACGTCCGTGCACATGTGTGCACATATGTATATGTATAGCTATGTCTACGTATAAAAAAAAGAGTCTTTTTTTTTTTGAGACAGAGAGAATGAGAGAGAGAGAGAGCAAAAGTGGGGCACAGTGGCGGGGGGGTGGGGAGGGAGAGAGAGAGAGAGAGAGAGAGAGAGAATCCCAAGCAAGTTTCATGCTCAGTGAGGAACGTGACACAGGGCTCAATCCCATGATGCTGGGATCACGACCTGAGCCGAAATCAAGGGTCGGACACTCAATTGACTGAGCCACCCAGGAGCCTTGAGAGAAAGTGAACCTATCTCCTTGGATATGAAGCAAGTTGAGTAGAGGTCTTAGTTATTATCTTCCTCTTTTTTTCTGGTAACCCCCAAATGCCTAGCAGTGTTTATGCATGGCAATAGCTCTCTAAGTATTTATTCTGGATTTTTTGGGCTGAGGGCCTTATATGGAATTGTATACTAACCGCTCTACATTTGATAAATATATTCAAAAGAGTTGAAAGAAGTTATGAACCAAACAGTATCTGAAAATAATTTATACACACAAACTCAGATTTGAGTTGATTACATCCACAAAGATATGGCTACTTTTAAGGATTCATCCTTAAAAGTGTTTCTTACACTTGAACATTGCAAAAAAATACATATACACAGGTTATTCCTTGCAGCATTTTTTGTTAAATTTAAAATATTTTGAGGGGTGCCTGGGTAGCTCAGTTGGTTAAGTGTCCCACTTCAGCTCAGGTCATGATCTCACTGATAGTGAGTTCAAGCCCCACACTGGGCTCTGTGCTGACAGCTCGGAGCCTGGAGCCTGCTTTGGATTCTGTGTTTTCCTCTCTCTCTTACCTCCCCCACTCATGCTCTGTCTCTCTCTCTCTCTCTCAAAAATAAGTAAACATTAAAAAAATTCTTTTCAATAAAATATTTTGAAACAGGGGCACCTGGGTGGCTCAGTCAGTTGAGCGTCTGACTCTTGATTTTGGTTCAGGTCATGATCTCATGGTTGTGGGATCAAGCCCCACATCCAGCTCTGCGCTGAGGCAGAATCTGTTTGGGATTCTCTCTCTCTCTCTCTCTCTCTCTCTCCCCCCCCTTCCCCACTCATTCTCTCTCTCAAAATAAAGAAATAAACTTTTAAAAAATGAAATAAAATATTTCGAAACAATCTAAAGGTCTATGAACAATAAATAGAGTGGCTAAATAAACTATGGTACATCAACACAGTGCAGTAATTAGTAGCTACAAAAAAAATGTTGGTGAGGATGTACAGAAAGGGGAACCTTTTGCATTGTTGGTGGGAATGCAAACTGGTACAGCCACTCTGGAAAACAGTATGAAGGTTCCTCAAAAAATGAAGGTTCCTCAAAAAATTAAAAATAAAACTATCCTATGACCCAGCAATTGCACTACTAGGTATTTATCCAGAATATACAAAAATAGTGATTCGAAGGGACACATGCACCCTATTGTTTATAGCAGTGCTATCAACAATAGCCAAATTATGGAAAGAGCCCAAATGTCCATCGACTGACAAAGGGATAAAGATGTTACACACACACACACACACACACACACACACACACACACACACACACACTGGAATATTACTTGGAGATCAAAAAGAAAGAAATGTAGCCATTTGCAACAATGTGGATAGAACAAGAGTGTATTATGCTAAGCGAAATAAGTTAGAGAAAGACAAATATCATATGATTTCACTCACATGTGGAATTTAAGAAATAAAACAGATGAACATATGGGAAGGGAAGGAAAAAAAAGATAAAAACCATAAGAGACTCATAAATACAGAGAACAAACTGAGGGTTGCTGGAGGGGTGGTAGGGGGAGAAATGGGCTAAATGGGTGATGGGCATAAAGGAGGGCACTTGCTGGATAAGCACTGGGTGTTATATGTAAGGGATGAATCACTGGGTTCCACTCTTGAAAGCAATACCATACCATATGTTAAATGACTTGAATTCAAATAAATAAATTCTTTTATTTATTTTTTTTTTTAAATTTTTTTTTTCAACGTTTATTTATTTTTGGGACAGAGAGAGACAGAGCATGAACGGGCGAGGGGCAGAGAGAGAGGGAGACACAGAATCGGAAACAGGCTCCAGGCTCTGAGCCATCAGCCCAGAGCCCGACGCGGGGCTCGAACTCACAGACCGTGAGATCGTGACCTGGTTGAAGTCGAACGCTTAACCGACTGCGCCACCCAGGCGCCCCAATAAATTCTTTTAAAAATTAAAAACAAAAGAGGGGCGCCCAGGTGGCTCAGTCGGTTAAGCGTCCAACTTCAGCTCAGATCATGATCTCACGGCTCATGAGTTAGGGCCCTGCGTCAGGCTCTACGCTGGTGGCTGGGAGCCTGGAGCCTGCTTCAGATTCTGTCTCTCCCTCTTTCTCTGCCCCTCCCTCACTCGCACTCTGTCTCTCAAAAATAAACATTAAAAAACATTTTTTTTAATTGAAAACAAAGAATGGAAAGATCTCTATAAATCAATACAGTGATTCACAGTATATATTAAAGTGCAGTAGTATATATGGAAAGGTATCTTTTGTATAAGAAAAAAGATAAAATAAGAAAATATATACTCTGCATTTCTTTGGCAAAAGAAATCAAGAAAGGATAAATCAGAGATTAAGGAATATTTCTTAGAGGAAGCAGGTAAGAATGGGTGGAAGAGTGGTCAAGTGGGGAGGGAGCAAAAAGACAGTTCTTTGAGTGATACACTTTTGGGGCCATGGTAATACTTTACATATTAAAAAGATAAAATAGCACAAAGCCAACAAGGATGAGAGGGTAACCTTAAAATGCAGTACGAGTAAATACAAGTGAACAGAACTTTATATTTCAATTAAATAAGATAACTACACTGAAGGTGGAAGAGGTTGGAAGGGGCAGGTGGGGATTCATTTTACACCTCACTCTAAAGACAGAAAGAACTATAAACAAATACCAAACTCTAGTAAATAGGTTTGTTTTTTGCAGTATTTATGGGTTAGCAGTTCTGAAACTATTTTCTGTATATTCTAGGATTCAGTAAATACCTAAATATAATGAGGATAATGGGAACCAGATTTTTCATTGATAAAGGAGAGGGTTACAAATATGGTGTTGAAATAGGATTGAAGATATCAGTATTGTGTGTGTGTGTGTGTGTGTTTGTGTGTGTGTGTATAATTTTTATAGTTTTGTTCCCTGTGAGAGCCTAAAGGCAATAACATCCCAATAATAATGAGCGCACCTAAAACCCACTTTTGGGTTTTTAAATCACATTTTCTACTAAAAAGAACCAGTGTTCCTTGGAGAATTGGTTGGTGCCATGGCTGGACCAAGAAAGTATACAATGAGCCTAGAATATCTAGTTGTATTAGAAAGTAAAAAAAGAATACAAAAAAACATAGGGCCATGTCAAAGAGACAAAGGGGTCAGCTTGAAGGGGCTTCCACTGACCAAACCTGGGGCAATTTGAGCACCAGAATAAATAATGAAAACAAAGTATTTTAATCTATTGACTAAAACAAGAACCCATGAGTCCATACTAAAATGCATACATGCATAAGAAAGGGGAAATGCAAAGTTCTTCTTTACGATAGAATGTCAACTAATAAATGCAGAAGTAATTATTTATACAATAATAATTGATTCAAGCATGATTCATCAGTGAATGCTAAAATCAGCAGGTGAGCGTTTGACTGGGGAATAATATATTTGAATAGTCTCAAAGTTTCTCTCCCGATTACTTATTGATTACAGAAGGAAAAATGGTTAACTGTACAATGGAAAATCTAGAAGTCATCAGCTTTGTCATCACCAAGTGTTTGAGACAGTATCACCCAGAATGGAACAAACCAATATGATGTTATCCCCTGATATCATGCACTGATAAAGACATCATCGCTCTGTGATATGCCTGCCAAAAAGGTATAACCTGAATTTGATCATGAGGGAACAAGAAGACAAACCCAGATTGAAGGACATTCAACAAAGTAATTGGCCTTTATTCTTCAAAAATGTCAAGATCAAATGAGACAAAGGGAGGCTGAGGAACTGCTATGGATTAAAGGAGACTAAAGAGACATGACAAGTATATTAAACGCAGGATCCTGAATTGGATACTGGTATGGGAAAAACAGCTACAAAGAATATCAAGATAACTGATAAAATCTGCATATGGATTGTGGGTTAGATAACAGCTTTGTATAAACGTTAAATTTCCTGATTTTGACAATTGTTCTGTGGTTAGGGAAGAGAGTATAGATATAAGAAGGCATATACAAAGAAGTATTATATACATGACATAAAGATTATTGAGATAGATGGATGGATTGAGAAAACGTTAAATGGGGCAAAATGTAAATAATGTATTCAAGTAAAAAGTACAGAAGCTCGAGTTCTGTAAGTGCGAAGTATTTAAAGTGTGTGTCTACATAAATATATAATTTGCACGTGTGTTTGAGTGTGTAAGAACATGGCCCACAAAGTACTTCCTTGGGAGGGTGTCACAGACAGTGATCACTTCCCCCTGAGAAACTCAGGGTCAGTTAGAGGATAAGTTTGAAGGAAAGACCAAGCTATCCCCAATGAAAGGAGAGCCAGCAGAAAATACTGAATATGTTGGTCACTTTAGTGGGAAAAAAACAAAACAAAACAAAACGAAAAAGAAAAAGAAAAGAAAGCCAGCGAGAACCCAGGAGACCAAATGGCCTATGTTCAGTCATCCATATGGAGTCCCTCTGAAAACAAGTTATCAATAAGAGAATATTCATAGGAACTCTAAGATGGTAAAATAATGAGTAATAAATTTTGCTTTGTCCCAGACATCCCAATTTATGCCTGTGTTCCTGACATGTGATTCATAAGCCCCAAAAGTGTTCAAGTTGGGATGACAAATTATAAAGTCATTTTACAGAAAATTAACTATATGGCTTTCATCTTTGTAACCACTGTTATCATTTCTTCTTCCTCTTTTTCTGAAATTTCCCAAGTCACGTTTCATTTCCTTCAGATGAATCAGCATATCTTCTCTGATTCCATATCTCCCTAATTCTGGTCTTATTTTACAGAAGCAACTGTTTCATCAAGTTTTTGTTTGTTTTGTTACTATCCTTCCTTCCTATCTTTCTACCTTTTCATCTATCTTAAATTATGACCAAATATGTTATTGCCTCTACTCTATTTCAACACTTTTCTGGTAAGTTTGTCACTGTTTTTTTTTTTTTTTCTATTTCTTTTCTTCTTTTTCCTTATGATATTTCTGTATTGATCCTGCCGACTCCTTTTTTTGTTGTTTTTTTAAATTATTAGCCATCTTTGAACAAGGTGAGTTTTTCCAAGGCCAACTATTTGCATAAGGTTCATGTTGGGGAGGCCCAGAGCCACACTCCAGGCTATTAGTCTATTGGGATTTCTTCTCTTTTCTTTAATTTTTTTTTTAAACGTTTATTTTTGAGACAGAGAGAGACAAAGCATGAACGGGGGAGGGGCAGAGAGAGAGGGAGACACAGAATCGGAAGCAGGTTCCGGGCTCTGAGCCATCAGCCCAGAGCCCGATGCGGGGCTCGAACTCGCGGACCGCAAGATTGCGAGATCGTGACCTGAGCTGAAGTCGGACGCTCAACCGACTGAGCCACCCAGGCACCCCATCTTTTTTTTTAATTTTTAAATTAAGTTTATTTATTTATTTTGAGAGAGAGACAGAGAGAGAGAGAGAGAAAGGGAGAGAGGTGGAGAGGGGCAGAGAGAGAGGGAGAAGAAAGAATCGGGCTATTGGGATTTCTAATAGGACCTAAGACTGAATAAATTCTCTGAGCCTTTCCTTCCCCTGAGCCAAATGAAGTTAACACTCCAGGGCTGTTCATAATATAGTTTCTCTTTCCTCAACTCCACCTTCCTGAAAGCCTACTTCCTTTAACTTGCTTTACCCTACTTGTTTCTCCAAGACTTTATGCCAAGATTTTCAGGGAAGCTCTCAGTGTCAGTCTATGCATCCACCTATTTCCATGATTTTAAAAAATGAGATTTTTTATTTTCCCGTCAGAGTAAATGTGGAGATAACTACCATCTTTATTCTGCCTCTTCAAAACTGTATCTCTAACACAAAAATGTGATCTGTCAACCTGTGAAAAAAATCTTCAGTGGCGTGCAATTAGGGTAAGAGTAAAATTCTTTAATATGACTTACAAAGTCCTCATAAATTTTTTTCAGCTTTAATACTTGAATTTTCTGCCTGCCCAACTAGAGTACGTTAATAGTGATGCCTTCCCTGGCTCCCACAGAAAAAATGAATTTGCCCCTTTTTGTGTTCCCATTGGAAAGTAGGTATCCTATTATATATACTATGCATTACCATTATTTATTTGCATGCCAAGTTTCCCCAATATACTTCAAGCTCCATGACAGCAGGCAAATTGTCAAATTCATCTCATGCATCAGATACAGAATGTGACATGTCGTGGGAGCTCGATAAATGTTTGTGGCACAAGTCAGAATACAATGCGAAGTGCCATTGCATGCAAGCTGATATTTAAACTTCTGGATTTCTGGATTCTTTCCTATTTTATTACCTATTTTCTTTTTGCATATCAACAGGTCATCTTCCCTTTTCAATTTATATGCCCATGTATTTGTCAACATAATCTATATGTGATATTAATAACTGTGATTTCTTAGACACTTGTACATTGTAACTGTTTAAAAAAATTTTTTTAATGTTTATTCTTGAAGGAGAGAGAGAGAGACAGAGCGTGAGCTGGGGAGGGGCAGAGAGAGAGAGGGAGACACAGAATCTGAAGCAGGTTCTAGGCTCTAAGCTGTCAGCACAGAGCCCGACATGGGGCTCAAACTCATGAGCCGTGAGATCATGACCTGAGCCAAAGTCAGACGCTTAAATGACTGAGCCACCCAGGCACCCCTGTACACTGTAACTTTGATCAACAAAACATCTTACTGTTCCAACATATTGACACTTCAAAAGCAAGTAGCTACCCTCTCTCTATGCTGTAGGTACCATTTTTTAAATAGTTAATTGATTAAAATATTGATAAAAAATGATGCTGGCTCAACATGAAACCAGATTTGGAAAATGCATGTACATACATATGTACTATACATCGGACTAGAGGAAAGCACTATAGGGAATACAATCAAGAGTCCTAACTCTCAGTTACTATGACATACATTTATTTTAAGTTAGCTGAATAGCCTCTAAAAATACCCTTTCCTGCCTTTTATTTTCTAATGCTTAAACTCCTGTAGAAGATGCCTTAGAATGATGGCATCACACTGTAAAATTGTGATAAGACCAAAAGAAAAAAAAAAGAGAAGAAGAGAAAAGAAAATGCAGAAACGATGCTCTTTTAAATATACTCAAAAACATTTGGCTTCCTTTTCTTAGGGGAACGTGTGTGTAACTGAAAAAATACAAGTACGGTATCATGAGATTCAAAGGTTTATCAAAATTGCTATGACATAGACAAACCTCAAGTAAAACAGATGCCGATATGTACCAGAGAGATCTGTAGTGCTACTATTTATTTTACATAAAATAGATATACATGATGTGAATGAATAGTAATCAGAAAGTAGGAAGCCCAGTGGAAAAAGGTATATGTGACTGGAACCGAAGCACTAACTCCTGTGACTACTAATGCTCTGGCCTCTGATAAAACTGTGAATCTCATGTCAGATGTCTTTCTTATTCAAATGAGATTTCTTGTATCCACATCAGCACAGCAGTTGTGGGCTGTCAGCCAGGACACTTAAAGAACCTTAAAACAGCTGGATCTTACAAAGAAATCCTTCATCATGGGGTTGTGCAGTCTCAAATTATACCATGGTATATTAAACAGCGCAATTCTCACAAGGAAAACCATATAAAACATTGTTAAGGAGAGCCATGTATTTCCAGGATTTGAAGTCCATGTAACTCTGTATTGGCTCCATTATTGAAAGAGAGATCCACTGGGTTGGACTTAATGCTTTTTTTTTTTCAAAATTTTTAATGTTTATTTATTCTTGAGAGAGAGAGACAGAGACAAAGACAGAGAGAGAGACAGAGAGTGAGCAGGGGATGGGCAGATAGAATCTGAAGCAGGCTCCAGGCTCCGAGCTGTCAGCACAGAGCCTGACGTGGGGCTCAAACTCATGAACTTGAGATCATGACCCGAGCCGAAGTCGAAGGCTTAACCAACCGAGCCACCCTAGGCGCCCCTGAACTTAATTCTCAACCTTAAAAACAGAGTGGAACAGAACTATTACAATTCCTTAGAACAATCTTTAAAAAAAAATAGGTTTGCTAACTACCCTAACAGTATAATCCAGAAAGGGAAAAATTTATCTTCAGTTTATCTTGCGACTAGAAAATGAGATTTTTCATAAGTCATACATTTTTAAAAGTCAGTCTCTGTTCTTTATAAGATATCGCACTCCTAGCAAGTTCACATGCACAACGGGGAATGTCCTTGTCATCATCTCGTTTCTTCTAAGGCCACTACACTATTAAACCATTAATAATATTTTTTACAAAAAACATATACCTACGGGCGCCTGGGTGGTTCAGTCGGTTAAGCGGCCGACTTCACCTCACGTCATGATCTCGCGGTCCGTGAGTTCGAGCCCCGCGTCGGGCTCTGTGCTCACAGCTCGGAGCCTGGAGCCTGTTTCGGATTCTGTGTCTCCCTCTCTCTGACCCTCCCCCATTCATGCTCTGTCTCTCTCTGTCCCAAAAATAAATAAACGTTAAAAAAAAAAAATTAAAAAAAAAACATACACCTGCAAGTACTGTGATACTGTTTGAGGCTATTAAACAAATGGTGGATATTTTAAAAACTTTCTACACATTAACATTTCAGAATGACTTTTTAAAATTAGAATTTAAATAATGTCTTAAAATATGTCACATACCCACTCTTTTCCTTTTCTCTAATATGTAAGACAGGAGCGCTGAAGAGGCACATCACTTATGACCATCAAAAATATTAAATCATTCATCAAGTGAAATGTGTCTTGTTTTAGTAATAGTGAGACCGCATGTGCTTTGGCCCTTTAAGAACCTTAAAGGTATTCAGTTGGAGAAAATACACTGACTGAACATTGACAAAGTACAGTACTGTTAGAATCATTCACATCAAACACATCATCGGTGATTTTCTAGAGAAGAATGCCAACAGTGTGGCTAATCTTTTTGGTTAAACAATGCTTTTAGAAGTGCCTTAAGAACGAAAATGAATATCTAAAAATTCTTTCAAATGCTATAAGGCCATTAGTAGACGAACACATTTGTCAACAATTTAATGAAATATTTTTAAGTCATCTCAAAGTCACGTAGTGGTCGTTTTTTTTGTTTTCAAAGCATCACACTTGTTATTGATATGCTACATGACAAATAATACATTCTGAATTTTTCTTTGTTTATTAACAAGCCCTTGTAATTAACTTGCTTTTAAATCATAAGTATGATACTATTTTAATTTCCCTCACATTCTCTACCCTATCATTTGAAATCACATTAAGCTGACTCTTAGAAGGCCACCTGGTGTAATACTGTGACATTGAAGGAGCTGTTCTGGTATGTGGGAAACACTGACAGTCTTCTGTGCTAAAATCCATTTCTCTAACTGATGACAGAACTAGGGGAAATTAATTTTTGCTATTCATAAATACCTGACAGGTTTAATGTAAATGTTTTGAAAAAGACCTCAGCATATGCAGCACATACATTATATATGCAGCACTGCACTGGAATATTGTATGTGAAACCCATTCAATTTCTAGATCACTACTGCTGAAACCGTTGAAATTTCTCAAATTACTCACAGATTGCAATTTTCTCCATATACATGTAAATAACAACAGAAATCCCCATGAAACCTTTCAGTCACTGGAAAAATCAGCAATTTGACACTTAGGACAAATTTCTTTGATAGGAATACCATGAAAATGCAGGTAAACCTGACAAATGGCTGAGCATTAGCCTAGCTTCCCTCCTGTGGTCAGAGCCAAAGAACTTACGGGGAGGAGGCTGTGTTTGTTTTTAATGCCCTGAAGAGCCATTGCGGAATGCCTGCCACCTCAGAAACAATGCTGGCCCAAAGCAGAGGAGTTGGGATCTTTCTGATAAAGGCGAACACGTAGTCATTCTTTAGGATACCATACACAGTCCCCGAGATCCATGGAAACACTTTCGTTCAAGTGTATATGCCCAGTAAAGGCCCCCGTGCAGGTTTGACCCACTTTGTGTATTAGATATATTCCCGAAAAATCGAGTGTAACAACACAGGGAAGCTTTTTCTTTAAATAAATTCAATGAAGGAAAGCCATTTGTAATGCAATCACCCTTTACTGATCTAATTTTCAAATTTTATATGCATTTTCAGGTTTGAGAATCAATAGAATAAAAACTGTAGTGGATTGAAACACATCGAATAGGTTAAAAATCTGTGAGTTCATAATGATACTAGAAAAACAAGCCAGGGGTGCCTGGTTGGCTCAGCCAGTTAAGCGTCCGATTTCAGCTCACGTCATGATCCCGTGGTTCGTGAGTTCGAGCCCCATGTTGGGCTCTGTGCTGAGAGTTCAGAGCCTAGAGCCTGCTTCAGATTCTGTGTCTCCCTCTCTCTCTGCCCCTCCCCTGCTCACACTCTGTCTCTCTCTCTCTCTCTCTCAAAAATATATAAACATTTTAAAAAGTTAAAAAAAGAAAGAAAGAAAAGAAAAACAAGCCAAATACAACCTGGCTGGTCTCCTTCGGAGCATGCTAAGGAACAAATTCATTATTCTGAAAACTGGTAGATAAAAGGAAAGAAATCAAGCATTTAATCTGCCTTTCCTATAAGAACTGTACCTCAGGTTATTGATAAGAGAAATTTTCTCTTAATAGTAGTATTCCAGCTAATAAAGGAAGAAAGATAAACATATTAGAATATCACCACTTTGGAAGCCTCTAATGAAATAATGGCCACTAACATCAAAAAACAATCAGATACTTGGTTGAAATAAAAATGCAGAGTACGACCAATGAAGTATTCTTGTCGCCCCCCTCCCACCCCAAAAAGGCTTCTTAAGCTAACTATCAGTTTATAGGAGACAAATGTATTAGACGATGCCACAGAGATGCAATGAGCAAATCCTGAATGTGAGAAACAACAGGAAGAAGGACCCAATTTCTTGAACAAATAAAGAAGGGAGAGGAAACTATAGATTAAAACCATAGATTAAAATGCAATGGGTGGGGTGCCTGGGTGGCTCAATCTGTTAAGCGTCCAACTTCAGCTCAGGTCATGATCTCACTGTGAGTTCGAGCCCCATGACGGGCTCTGTGCTGACAGCTTGGAGCCTGGAGCCTGCTTTGGATTCTGTGTCTCCCCTTCTCTCTGCCCTTCCCCAGCTTGTGCTCTGTCTCTCAAGAATCAAAATTAAAAAAAAAAAAAATTTTTTTAATGCAATGGGTGATGCTGTTTTGCTCCCAATTTAAACAAAATGACAGTTAAGAAAAAAAAGATGGGAAATTTGGGAAAATTTGAGCAATGGTTAGATGTTTGATGATTTTAAGGTACTGTTGATCATTTTTAAGGTATGATAATAGTACTGTGTTAATTTTTTTCTTAAAGTCTGTATCTTTTAAAATACATATTAAAGTATGTACAGATGAAATTAGTGATGTCTGTTAATCAGAAATGATTCAGTTGGAAGGAGGTGGCATTGGATAGAAGGACAGATAAAAAAGACTGACCAAAAAAAAAAAAAAAAAAAAGACTGACCATGTATTGGTAATTGTGCTCTCTCTATATATCTATATCATATATATATATACACATACATATATATATAATATTATATATGTTATGCTCTCTACTATTGTGTATTTTTGAAATGTCCTATTATAAAAAATGCTTTATTGCACATAAAATAAAAACTAAGGAAATACTGTTTCTTGTTAAATTCTAAAATTTATTGCCTGACTACCTATAAACTGGGAAGTTAGGAAGGGGCAGAAGCTACAAAAAAAGAAGAAAATTCTACCTGTGACACTCAACAAGAAAGGAAAGAATAAATTCAGCTGAAGAGACAAAATTCTTACTAGATCCTTCCCAACTGGTTGGTTGAACTAAATAATCTCTAAATCCCTTTGCACTATGAATTTCTATAATTCGACGGCTTTAAAAAGAACTATACGGGATTAAAAGGCAGAGCACAGAGGATTTTTAGGGCAGTGAAACTACTTTGTATAATACTGTAATGGCGGATACATATGTCACTATGCATTTGTCACAACCGAGAGGATGTGTAACACCAAGAGTGAGTCCCAATGTAAACCTTTATGGACTTCTGGGCGACAATATCATGTTGTTGCAGGTTCATCAAGTGTAACAAATGTACCACTCTGATGCGGGATGTGGGTAGTGGGGAGACTGTACATATGTGAGGGCAGATGGAATATGAGAAATCTCTGTACATTTCTGCTTAATTTTGCCATGAAAAAATACTCTAAAAAATAATCTATTTCAAAGAAAAAAGAGGAACTATAAGACACTCGTCAACAGGCTGTACAAACTCAGAATACTGCTGCTCTTACACATGTATGATTGACTCTAAGTACAAATAATCGTAAACTATCTTAGGACGCTAAAAATGAATTGGGGAGCTGGCCTAGAGATAGGTGGATTGGGAGGAAATGAGAAGTGACTGCTAATGGGTAGAGGGTTTCTTTTGGGGTGATGAAAATGTTCTCAAATTGGTTGCGGGTGTGGTTATACAACCTTGTGGATATACTAAAAACTATTGAATAATACAATTTAAAGGGTAAATTGTATAATATGTCAATTATACCCTCATGAAGTTCTTATTTAAAATTTTGAGGGGTTTTGTATCCACATGTAGAAAAAAAATTGAAAATTATCTGTGAATGTCCTAGCGTTATGCATTTTCTAAGGCAGTAGCCATTAATGTCATAAGATTATCAGCATATATATTCAATTTATTGGCACAAAATTTCAGTGTGAAATATTGGGGAAGAAGCATATTGCTTAACACGACCGGTTTGAGATCTGACAGACCCAGGTTGGAGCCCAGGCTCTGCTACTTATTAGCTGTCGACCTCAGACAAATGAATTATCCTCTCTCAGCCTCAGTTTCTTATCAGTAGAATGATTTTTACCTAATAAGATTATGATAAGGACTGCATGACATAAGATGCTAGAAAGCGGCTAGCGCTCAAAAAATAGAATTATAATTTTCCTGTGAAAATGTGCAGTGAAATTTTTGAAGGAGATAATATCTTTCTAATATTTATTGGGACAATTTTTCTAATGGTTGTAATTGGATTTTAGCCATCAACAAGCTAAACATGGACAGTTTTTAATAGCAGTAATATAATTTAATATACATCTGTATCATCTAGCCCGAGACGTTTGTATAAACGCCTAAAAATATTTCCAGTACTATTACTATTAGTATAATTACTCATATATGCTGGACATCTTAATCCCACCTATTCTCATATAAAATAAAGGGTTTTAAATGAATATTTGATGAAAATAATACAAAGCGTTGCTTAACAAGCTACATTGGTTATCTTATTATGATACTTTGCACTCGTGTTGAGGCTCTTAAACTGTTCAAAGTAAAAAGAAAAGATCTTTGGAAGCATACTGGCTATCGTTTAGAAGAAAAGCAGAAAAGGAAAATCATTCATTCAGTTAATCATTCTACAAACATTTGCTGGATTCTACCCATCATGCCAGACCTGGTGGATTAATGAAGACTTTTGCCCACCAGGAGTTCCCAACCTATTGTCACACACAGGTTTAAGTAAGCAAATAATTCCAATAGAATAAAATAAATGCTAACAAGAGGGATATACAAAGTATTTTTGGAGCATAAGGTAAGGCGTGGCTGACTGCAAAAATAAGGACTCCAAGATTTCTCCAGCCCTATTGTTTAGTTCATTTATTCACCAAATATTCACCAAATATGTACAGGTGTTGAGGATACAGAGGAAAACAAGGTAGACCTACCATTCCCCCAAGAAGCTTCTAGTCTAACAGGGAAAGTAGACAATGTAAATAATTACATTAATGTCTTCAAAGCAGTAGAGTGGGGCACATAATGGGTGTTAAGAGTAATGTCAAGAATGCCATTTCTCTTAATGTCAAGGCAATAAGTTTGTTAACATTTTTAATTGTTGTGGAGGTTTGTGAGACAAGCTATTTGAGTTACAAGAAATGATATTTTAAAATTCCTGCTTAATTTCACATGAGCCATTCTGACTCACCTAGTTCACTTCCAATTTTTTAAATTTCTCCTACTTTGTGCAAAGACATTGTCCACTTAGTGGATTACCGACTTAAACAGTTTACTGATTACCTGCCTGCTGTTGAGATGAGTCCCTAGTTTACGTCTTACCATATATATTGGGACAACCTCAAATAACTGGAAGTAAGCAACCCTAACCTAATGATATTTGAGTATCAGTATCATTCTACTCCTCCGTTAGCAGGCATGTCTGACAAGTGACTTTATTAAGAGCTCAGGAAATTCATATCCTAAACATGTTTTTCTATATTCATGAAATACTCACAGATTCTTCCGGCCAATTCACTTCCCCCAATTCCATTCCCATTTTAAGTGATTTGCACTGACAGGGCAAGGAGTTCTGTACAAGGTTAGCAATTTCATTCTCTCATTTGTACCAAAAATATTGTGTACTGGCCACCCTTGGGGAACTAGAGAGTCCAAATGGCTTCTCGTACTTTATCTCCCTGGAAGTTCAAACAAGAGACTCTACTTTATTTTACAAGAATTTCCTTCAACTTTACTCCTTACTGATACAGTGTGCTCACAGGATGAAAATGCTCTCCAACATTCATTCTACCTTTTTATTCTATTTATTTTCTCCATTGTGCTCTTGTCCTCTTTTCAAATTTTACAGCTTGAGATATTTTAAAGATTTCAGATTGTCCTTAAAGCTAACAACCTCCCCTCCCCCCCACCAAAAAAACCCCCAAGAACAACAACCAAATGAAAAGATACTAAGGGATGTCTGGTGTACATCACTCGATGATGAAGATGATGATGAGGGAGAAGTAGGGAGGAAGAGAAGTCGGAGAAGGAAGAGGAGGGAAAGAAAGGCACAGAAGAAGGAGGAGGAACAGAAAAGAACAAAGAAGAGGATGATGAAAAATATAAATAGGATTAGAACATTAGCAAAAGAGAGGCAATAAAAACACCATCTTTGGACAGAAACACTTCCATCTTCAATAAAATAGTATCCTTTTTAAAAAAATTTTCAAAGTAATCTCTATGCCCAAAATGGGGCTAGAACTCATGACCCAGAGATCAAGAGTCACATGCACTATCGACAGAGCCAGCCAAGTACCCCAGTAAATAATATCTTGAGGGGCACCAGGGTGGCTCAGTCGGTTGAGTGTCCAACTTCGGCTCAGGACATGATCTTATAGCTCATGAGTTGGAGCCCTGCGTCGGGCTCTGTGCTGACAGCTCGGAGCCTGGACTCTGCTTTGGACTCTGTGTCTCCCTGTCTCTCTGCCCCTCCCCCACTCATGCTCTATCTCTCTTTCAAAAATAAATAAACATTAAAAAAAATTTTTTTAAATAATATCTTGAAACCTCCCATCTGACTAGTAGGAGAAATTCCTCGATGAGGAATGGGGGATTAGAGACAGGTTACTGGGCCATGGAGTCAAACTGTATTACCTGCCCCCTGAATTTTACCATCCTTGTGGCAGTTTTAAGACATGAACCCAGGGGCGCCTGGGTGGCTCAGTCAGTTGAGCGTCCGACTTCGGCTCAGGTCATGATCTCACGGTCTGTGGGCTTGAGCCCCGCGTCAGGTTCTGGGCTGATGGCTCAGAGCCTGAAGCCTGCTTCGGATTCTGTGTCTTCGTCTCTCTCTGCCCCTCCCCCACTCTCACTTTGTCTCACTCTGTCTCTCAAAAATAAATAAATGTAAAAAAAAATAAAAAAAAAAAAGACATGAACCCAAAATTCTTTGATACTTTCCCCATTAAGCAGTGAATTCTATGTCCCCTTCCCTTGAATCTGGGCAGACTTGTGACTGCTTCAACCCATAGAATTCACTGGAAGGGATGCTATGTGACTTCTGAAGCTAAGTAAGGAAGAGTATACAACCTGGGCCTGATCCTTGCTCTTGGAATGCTTGGAGCCGCCCTCACAGAACACCCTCTCAGAACCTAGCACAAGCTACAAAAAGCCCAAGCCACATAGAGAGGCCATACCATGATAATCTAATCAATAATACCAATTAAGCCAGCCTTTTAATCATCCCAACTCAGGTACCAGACATGTGAGCAAAGAAACCATCTTAGAAATGGATCCTCCAGCTCTCAGCCATTCCAGTTTTACCAGTGGAGTCCCAGACATCATGGAGTGGAGAAGAGCCATTCCCAGATTCTTGATTCATCAAATTTATGAGCATTATAAAACAGCTGTGGTTTTACACCACTAGCATTAAGATTGGTTTGATTTTTTAATGTAACGAAGATAACCAGGGCAGATTTGGTTACTGGAAGCATGATGCTGCTATACCAAAATCTACAACACATGGTCTTAGTTTCGGAACAGGACTCTAGAGGCTAAAAGTGAGGGCTTAAAGGAAGAACGATGTTACTGGAACCTGGAGGAAAACAGGCCCTTGTTGCACAGTGGCTTAAAATGTGGCAATACTTAGGCTGCAGAGGCATGGGAAATAGGAAACATAATTCATCTGGTGACCTAGCTAGGGAGATTGGGAAAAGAACACTACAAGTATTACCTGCCTTCTTCTTGCTGTCTATGATAAAATGGGAAAGCAGAGACATGAACTCTTTGGTTTTTAGGCAAAATTTACAGGAGCCATAAAGCAGCCAGGACTTGGTGGGGTTGACAGACCCAATTTGTTTCTTATTCCCAGTCTCACAGCAAACACTTCTCAAATTAAGAAACACCTTCAGGGGGTGCCTGGGTGACTCAGTAGGTTAAGTGTCCCGCTCCTGATTTTGCCTCTGGTCATGATCTTACAGTTCATGAGATGGAGCTGGAGTAAGCCAGAGCCTGCTCGAGATTCTTTCTCTCCCTCTCTCTTTGCCCCTCCTCCACGTGTGTGTGTATGTGTGTGTGTGAGCACACACACAGGCAGGCACTCTCTCTCTTTCTCTCTCTCTCTCTCTCTCAAAATAACTAAATAAACATTAAAAAAAAAATGTCTTCAGGGTAAAGATCAAATCTAGGGTGATGTGAAGAAAACACCACAGACTGTGAATGACTGTAAAACCCATTGTTAAGCCCTTTGTTAAGTGGCCCCTGGCTGGTTCAGTCGGTGGAGCATGCATTTCTTAATCTCAGGGTTATGAGTTCAAGCCCCACAGTGGGTATAGAGATTACCCTATAATAAAAAAAGAAGAAAAAGGACCTTTGTTAAGGTGATATAAGCCCTTTTGGACAGATTAAAGAACTTCTAAATCTCCTAAGATCACACTTAAGATGAAGACTTTCTCTGATAAATAACAGAGCTTCTAAGCATCTTAAAGGTGTTATTCTACAGCAGCCTCACAGGGAGTCCAAGGGAGAGAAGGACTGATTAGTAAGTATGGCTTTTGTCTAATGTAAGGGGTTATAAATGATTATACAGTAAGTTGACAAAGTGTTTAAAGGAATTGTATTAGTTTATGTTGAAAGGGCAGATAGAGTACAAAATGAAACGAGGCTTTTGGACCGCTAAGTTTTTACGAAGAGGAAGCAAGAGAATAAGACTACTCAGTTGTAAACAGGCCATTTCTTACAGGAAAGAAAGGATGACTCAGAACCTAGAACCTAGAACCTTCAGAGCAGAGCCAAGAGTCACAAAGAACATAGAACATGCAACATGTGCCAGGATGTATAGCTATGGGTCAGTCATTATCACGTGTCCTATTCCTCCTCTTTCTGAGTAGGAATATGCTCAGCAGTTACCCAGTGCGTATCCCACCACTGTGTGTGGCCATGCATGGGGGACAGATAGCATCTCTCTGGTTCATAGGACTAGAGAAGAGAAACCATACTCAAGGAGTCGTATAGCTGAGGACCTCATGAACTTGATTTGGATGACAAGTTCCTAGACTTCCAGTTGTCATGATGGGAAGATAGGAGAACATAGGGGAGCATTATAAGTCTATTTTAATTTAAAGGGGGACTGTAAATAATTTCTGCCTCCAGCTCAGCCGAGGATAGGACACCTCTCCAGTGGTGTTCTTCTAAGGACTGAGATTCAAGATCTCCTCCAGAACACAAAGAAGGCCCATAGAATTTTACTAACTTCTAAAGTTTCTCAAATCCACTAAGGATCATTGGCCTTGACCAGCTGAGAAGACTCCTACTCCAGGATTCACTGACTTTGGCTTTTCTCCCTTCTGTTTCTTTCCTGGGCACCTTCTTTTTTTCCCTCAAAAGAAGCAGTCCCACATTACTTCAGCCACTCATGTGAATAATGAGAGCTATTCCTAAACAACTTAGCTTTATAGAAGGCTCCATAAAAAGTAGTTGAGAGCACGAACTCTGGAGACAGATCACTAAATTCAAATCAAGTGGCTCTGCCACTTAGTAGCTTTGTAATCCTAGGAAAGTTGCCTAACTTCTCCATGCTTCAGGATCATCATCTATTAAATTGGAATCGTGACAGCACCGACCATGTAAGACTGTTGTGGAGAATAAGACATACAGTATAAAATGCTTTTAATAGTACCTACTATGTGGGGCGAGCAGTCCATAAATGTAATAAAGTTTACCACAAAGCAAATTCACCTACCTTATGTCATTTTCAATTTGGTCCTTCCAACAAGCCTGTGGAGATAGGTTGCACTGATATCATTATCCCCACATTACATACTAAGGAAACAAGAGAGACTGGGTGAATAAATCCAGAGTCATACAGCTAATAACTACTAGAGTTAGTCTTTGAATCCATATTTTATGACTCTAAATCTGCTTTTTCCATGGTACCAGGTTGACTTTGAAATAAGAGGGACTGGTACTAAAACCAACACTTAATAGGTAAAGAAATTGCTCCCCCCAAAATAACTCACCTATGATGAAATGGGTTGATGAATGGAAGAGAAATGGGTAGACGACATGAATAGACACTTTTCCAAAGAAGACATCCAGGTGGTGAACAGACACATAAAAAGATGCTCAACATCACTCATCATCAGAAAAATACAAATCAAAAACACAATGAGATACCACCTCACACCTGTCAGAACGGCTTAAAATTAATAACTGAGGAAACAACAGATGTTGGCAAGGATGCAGAAAAAGGGGAACGCTTTTGCATTGTCGGTGGAAATGCAAACTGATGTGGCCACTCTGGAAAACAGTATGGAGGTTCCTCAAAAAATTAAAAATAGAACTACCCTATGACCCAGCAATTGCACTACTAGGTATTTATCCAAAGGACACAAAAATAGTGATTCGAAGGGGCACATACACCCCAATATACCAACACAGCAACACTATCAACAATAGCCAAAGTATGGAAACAGCCCAAATGTCCATCGACTGACAAATGGATAAAGAAGATGTAGTATGTGTGTGTATGTGTATATATGTGTGT
>NW_024412441.1:15625791-15628447 GCF_014898765.1 Herpailurus yagouaroundi
GCTGAAGCATCTCATGGTATTTTGTGACAGCATTAAAAGTTTATCCATCCCGGAGGATTAATAGTTAAAAATCAGCTCCATATCACTTTCATCACATTTGGCCCTAAAACAGCTCAGAAAAGTGGAGGCATCTGTTTTACTTTGTAGGTGCCATTATAAAATAAAAGGTAACCAGGAAAGAAGTATCACATGGGAGGTATGTCCCGGACTATTTTTCTCCCCGAAAGCTGGAGCCTATCTTTCAGTATTCAACTGGCAACACTTCAGCGTTGTCTCTTCAGGATGACATGTTCTAAGACATTCTTCCCACTCACATTTGTCATGAACATGCACTCTCACTTTGATTTCATCTGGGCACGTCTACCTGGCTAAGCTCCATCTGTCAGAAATATACATCGTAATCAGACGGTTCAGGACACTCGTACTCTGGAGAATACCTGTGGATCATTTACCTTGATGTCCTACAGGTTCAAGTGGGAGAGAAGGAGCTATCCCAGACATCTTTGGGTTTAAACAAAACAAAACAAAACAAAAACCCTCTTTGCTAAAGTAAATAGATTAAGGAGGGGGGTTGAGGTTTGTACAGGGGCAATTATAGTAAATCATTTAATGGAGTTGACTAATTTTTCAAAAGTCTACTTCTATTTTCAAGAACACAGAGTAGGTTCATGTTTTCTATTGTCACATTGGATTATTCCACCTGCTTCAGCAGCTGTTTGAAATTTTTTTTTTAACCTTTATTTATTTTTGAGGCAGAGAGAGACAGAGCATGAACGGGGGAGGGGCAGACAGAGAGGGAGACACAGAATCCGAAGCAGGCTTCAGGCTCTGAGCTGTCAGCCCAGAGCCCGACGCAGGGCTCGAACTCACGGACCGCGAGATCGTGACCTGAGCCAAAGTCGGACGCTTAACCGACTGCGCCACCCAGGCGCCCCACATAGCAGCTGTTTTAGAAGTGACCTTCACGTGTTTTATTTTCAAAAATAGCTCTACAGGTATCACATTAATATACAACATATCTTGAAGGTGTGCAGAAAACAATAAGATCAGTAACATACAAGGTACAGTGCAACCAGACATGTCACATGACAGTGTGACAACACATAATGGTCCCTTGACGATCCCCCATGACTCCAGTGACCAGAGACAACACTCATGTTTTGGTCTAACAACAACAAAAAAGCACTACATTTTCTCCAAAAGAAAAAAAGAGAAAAAAGGTGTTTTCTTTTTCCTTTTCCATATTCCTCCAGGGTCTCTCATTTAAAACTGAACAGCAGAAGAGGCACCTGGGTAGTTCAGTTGGTTAAGCAGGAGTCTGACTCTTGATTTCAACTCAGGTCATGACCTCATGTTTTGTGAGTTGGAGCTCTGCATCAGGCTCCACACTGACAGTGGGAACGGAGCCTGCCTGGGATTCTCTCTCTCCCTCTCTCTCTGCCCCCCACCCCCCACTCTGTCTCTCTCTCAAAATAAACTAAAAACAACAACAACAACAACAACAAAACTGAATAGCAGAAGATCTGTAACACCTCCCTAATTTTCTAAACCCTAGCCCCACCCCCAAGCCCTACCAAACACCAGCTAGCACCAGACCCAAGATGGGTAGGTAATTTATTAAGTGAAAAGGAAAACTAAGTGGTTTCCTGAGAAAAGCAAAAGAAAAAAATTCAAGTGTATGGAGATGGCGTATTGAAAAATCACAGTGTAAAACATCATTCACTTTAGGAAACAAATTAATTAAACTGTTAAATGTCAAACAAGACCCCTTATTATTCATGTCAGCGAAATTTCAACTCAGTAATAGGTGTGATAGAGATGTCACCTAATTGTTGATGATCTTTCTACCTAATTGTTCTCACACAGTAGCACCGGGGCCTTGGGAGATGAAGTATTTATGGCTGTCAAAATCTTTCTCTTGGGGTTACCCATTTGGCCTGTAACTTGGGATACCGCCGTCTTCCACTTTGTTCCCCATTACACCTTTCAATACTTTCTGACTACCTGGGGACGGCAAAAAGGCTGGATCGTGCTCACAATAGGTTGTACGTTAAAACGAAGAGCACCACTTTCCCTGTTGAGACAGTGTATGGAGGTATTACAGAGCTCTGTGCAAAAAGAAAACTGTCTTTTGGGGTTTTCTTTCCTCCAGAAGAAAATCCCATCCTTCTAAAAGTACACCACTGGAAAATTACAAGAGTCTGTTGAGCAGTTCGGCATTAGAAAATTATTGCTGTAATTTATCTAACTCCACATTTCATTAATTCTTAAGGTACTCAGAAAGTAATTTTCAATTAATCAAAACTGAAGACTTCCCTCTAGACACAGAGTATTTCCAGACAATGCATCTTCTGTGATGCATTTTTGTAAATTGTTTATTCCAAAAAAATATTTTTATATTAGCTGCAATCTCTTTAGCAACTCCTTTTAGTTATTCAAAGAATGTGGTTATGGTTTTTTCAACGAATTTTATTAATCAGAAACTTGATTAACAAACACTTATGTACATTTATGCTGTAATAATAATTTTTTTGAGTTTTATTTTAAAATACTTGGCATACATACAGAGAAAGACAGATACCATATGGTTTCACCCGTATGTGGATCCTGAGAAACTTAACAGAAACCCATGGGGGAGAGGAAGGAAAAAAAAAAA
>NW_024412441.1:15628547-15687314 GCF_014898765.1 Herpailurus yagouaroundi
CAGATGGGTAGTGAGGAGGGCACCTTTTGGGATGAGCACTGGGTGTTGTATGGAAACCAATTTGACAATAAACTTCATATATTGAAAAAATAAAAAAATAAAATAAAATAAAATAAAATAAAATAAAATAAAATAAAATAAAATAAAATAAAATAAAATAAAATAAAATAAAATAAAATAAAATAAAGTAAAATACTTGGCATACATTGGGGCATCTGGGTGGCTCAGTCGGTTAAGTGTCCAACTTCGGCTCAGATCATGATCTCATGGTTTGTGGGCTTAAGCCCCGCGTCAGGCACTGTGCTGACAGCTCAGAGCCTGGAGCCTGCTTCAGTTTCTGTGTCCCCCTCTCTCTCTGTCCCTCCCCTGCTCATGCTCTCTCTCTTAAAAATAAATAAAAATAAAATAAAATACTTGGCATACATCAATGTATACATTTAAGGCATACAGCATGATGGCATGATTTATATATACTATTAAGTGATTACCACAATAGGTTCAGCTAACATCAGTCTTTTCATTTCGATACACTAAAAAGGAAAAAAAAGAAAAACAGGAAAAACTTTCCTCCTGGCGATGAGAACTCTTAGGATTTACTGTCTTAATAACTTCCCTATATACCATACAGCTGTGTTAACTAGAGTCGTCATGCTGGATATTATATCCCTAGCACTTACTTACCTTATAACTGAAGTCTGGACCTTTGACCACCTTCCTCCAATTTCCCCTCCCCCTTCACCTTCCGTCCCCAAGAACCACAAGTCTGATCTCTTCTTCTATGAGTTTTGTTTGGTGTCAGATTCCACATATAAGTGAGATCATATGGTATTTGTCCTTCTCTGCCTGACTTATTTCACTTAGTGTAATGCCTTCAAGATCCATCCATGTTGTGGCAAGTGGTAGGATATAAATATACCACACCTTCTTTATCCATTCATCCACTGATGGACACGTGGGTTGTTTCCGTGTCTTGGTGTTGTAAGTCATGCTGCAGTGGACACGGGGAAGCAAAGATCTTTTGGAATCAGTACTGTTGTTTCTTTTTGGATATATTTCCAGAAATGGAATTGTCGAATCATATGGTAGTCTATTTTTTAATCTTTTGAGGATCCTCCACACTATAAATTGCACCAATTTACAATCCCCCCAACAGTGCAAAGGGCTCCCCTTTCTCCATATCTACACCAGCATTTGTTCTCTCTGGTCTTTTTGATACTAGCCATTCTAACAGGTGTGAGGTGATTTCTCCTTATGGTTTTAATTTGCATTTCCCTAATAACTAGTGATGTTGAGCCTCTTTCCACACACCTGTTGGCCTTTTGTTGCTATAATACTAATTTAATTATCGTAATGATTCAAAGCCCTTCAAGATCCCCAAAAGCTTTCTTACTTATAAAGATTAAGCTGCATTTAAAATAATTCCATTGGGGGCGCCTGGGTGGCTCAGTCGGTTAAGTGGCTGACTTCGGCTCAGGTCATGATCTCGCGGTCCGTGAGTTCAAGCCCCGCGTCGGGCTCTGTGCTGACAGCTCAGAGCCTGGAGCCTGCTTCAGATTCTGTGTCTCCCTCTCTCTGACCCTCCCCCATTCATGCTCTGTCTCTCTCTGTCTCAAAAATAAATAAACGTTAAAAAAAAATTAAAATAATTTCATTGGTAACTATGTTTATTTTTTTAAATAGTACATAATACTTTTCTTGAAAAGCTATATAGTTAAAATTAAGCATAGAGAATTTTTTTCAAATATTCAAGGGTAATGAGTTAATAGTATGTCTCTTCAGCTGTCGCAAATACAGCCATTTCAATACAGAGGCATTCTTACCAAATTAAATTTTTTGACCTTTGAGAAAGATGCTTTGCTTGGTCACGTGTACTGGACATTAAATCTCTCCCTCACTCTGTCCTCTGAACCACACCAGCTGGCTAAGACTCAAGCCCACATCAAAAGAAACCAACAAAAATTAAACTAGGAATGCATGCTAAAAATAATTCAATAGCAGGGTTCTCCTCTAACCTAACACTGTGGCATTTACTTCATTAAGTGTTTCTAAAAAACTCCCAGTGGGAAAGGTACTTAATTTATTTACTGCATGAGTCTAACGAGACTAGGAAAGAAATTTTAAGTAAATCGTCATGGTTTGCAGCAGGATTACTGAAACAGTTGGTTTTCTATATGAGGCTTTCTTTTTCACCCATCAGTCACCCTGGTGCGTTTCAACACAAGCAATGAGATGTTCTTCTTTGGCATTGAGCATGTATTTCCTGATAGACCTCGATAATAGTTAAGTTCTCAAGGAAAAAAAAAAATGGCAAAGAAAACTGCTTATCTGTGAATCTTGTTCTTTAGATTCTCACTCTAATAAATAGAAGTCACTGCTTTGTGTTTTCAACATGTCATTAGCGATGTCCTAATGCTGTTAGACTACACATAGGCAAAGGACCTAACACCTATCACAGCAACAGGCTAAATGTGGTATCTGCGGTTCATTGCTTTCCCGGGGCGGGGCGGGGGTGGGGTGGGGGGAGGAGTTGAACAAAAAGCAAATGATCCCTAATTTGATTCTCCCCTAAGCTTTCCCTCTGTTCTTCCCAGCTCTCTACCACAAATTTCAACATGCCGTGCTGTCATTTCCCACTCAGAATTTCTAAAACCAAAATGATGATCCTTCCACCCAATCCAGTTTCTAACTTCCAAATTCCCTGACCCATTCACTGATGACATTATTCCCCCAATTTTTCAAGTCACATCTCTGATTCACGTACCACAGTAGATTCCTCAATTTCAGATATTCCTTAGAAGTAAGACCTCTGTAACTGACAGGTGAATGAACTGCCTGTTCCATTGGTCATCTTCTCCCCTAAACGCCCCTGTGTTTTAGGATATTCTGTAGATATTGTAGAGATCCCTCACCAGAGCCTGAAGGGCTATTTTTGTCAGGCTCTGAGCATTTTGACCCAGTGTCATAAGTCTCTTTGTACCCAACCCAAATTTCCTCTAACCCCCTCCCCATCCCCCTGAAAAGCCTCTATCAGTGACTAGAGCCACTCTCCCAAAAAGCTTTTCAGACACCAAAGCCAGCATCTGAAGAATGGTCTAGCGGTAGATCAAAGCTCCTCTTCAACAGAAATTCGAATCACAAGTGAGGCCACGTTCACTTCTAGGTATAATCTTTGTAGATGATCATATGATGTTAAACCCCAAATCCTCTGCCTTTCCCTGGCCACTCCCTTCTCAATCCCTTATATTATACAGACATTAAGACATAAAAGTATATTGGGCCAGCTCTATTTGTCACTTGACCTGGTGCAGATAAGAAAGTGGTCTACACAGACTACCCAACTTCTCAGAGGCTGTGCAGGCCTCATATCCAATAGCATCCTCCCTTGTGAATATACTAAACCATCTCTTGCCACATTCCATAAATCACAGCAACTATATCCTATGATTACCTAACATATTCCTTCAATATTAACTTAATTATCTTAACGTATTTGGGATGGATATTAGGAGAAATCCAGGCACGGCTATCATTGATAGAGCAATGACCCTTACATAAAATCGACCTTGCATTTAATCTGTCAGAAGTTTCTCCTGTTAATACAATCATTCAAAACTATTTACTGAGCATCTGCCATGTGTCAGGCCCTCGTCTAAGAGCTGAAAATAGAGCAACGAATAAGACAGACAAGGTCCCTGCTCCCATGGCATTTATAATCTCATTAGCTCTTCCTCTGCCTTTCTTATCATCGTGGCATCCCTTGCTTTGGAATTAGACACCCTTGATTAATCTGCACAGCACCTCCCTCTTTTGACCTTCTACCTAGTACAGACTAGCAACTCCCACAGACCAGTGTCACCTGCTCTCAGAGCAAGCTAGCTCTAGGCTCGCTTAGTCCTCAGAGAGGAGAGACCTTTTGATCGATTTGGACATTCAGGGCCATCTATGGCATGCTACCCTAAAAAAGCTTCATCTCAGCAAGTTTGCCCTTCTACCAACCTCTCCATCTAGCCAGTCACCAAGGTCTGGCCAAAGGTATTTTTAGTACCTTGCCTGGCACAAACATTAAGTAAACTTTGTCTTACTCCTAAATACATTTGCCTTTCTTGGATACAGGTTCTAACCCTGGACAACTAATTCAGCTTCTTCATTCCTCTTATGGTGCTTTTCATGCTGGTCTCTACATAACCATTCATGTTCTGCTTTCTTTAAGCGCTGATTTTCTTTTCAACCTTTCTTCCTCTGTCTTGGAAGCGGGGCGGGGAGGGGGGTGAGGAATGTCTGCCCTATCTTGCACGGTGCTCTCTTCTATACCGTCGGAATAAATCGAAGTCCACAGTAACCAGAGTGTCCCTTCCAGTGCCCCTACCCAAGAAGGGAGGGAGGAGTGAGCACTACAGGCTGCCATGAGAGGAAGCCATGATAGGAACCGGCCCAGAGTCCCAAGAGGACCTCCCCTTGCATGTGCACCATGCACTTGACACCAGTCTTTCTCAAGCACCCTAGTCCAAATATGGGAGGTCGCTTATAATATTAAGGCATCCTGCTTTACCAAAAATTTTTAAATAATTGGGAGTAAACATACGATGTATCAGACACCTCGCCTAGTTGCTACGACTGAATAATAAATTTAACCCTGACATTTCTAGCAGTCACGGGGAACATGGAAACATCGTGCCTATATCATCTGTGCATTCATTAATTCGATAACAATTATTGGGTCACTACTATGTGCTCGTCATACTCCTATGCTCTGGATCCCTCTCCTCTGGCCCCCATCTAACTCTGTGTGAAAAACAGAGGGGGTTGGGTGCATAGTGGGGTGAGCTGGCTGTCTGCGGTGAACCACAAAGAAGAGCTGCCTGAGAGCATTTCTCCCTCTGCAGGGCTTGGAAATTACGAGCACCACTAGTACTGACCATGAAAATAAACACATATAAAAAGTTATTAAAACTCTCATCAGAATGTGTTTTAATTCCATGAAAACGCATGGCATCTTGTGAATAGTATTAACACCAATGTAATTACACAGGATTTTTTTTTTTTTTTTCTGTACTGGCTCCACATACATAGATGCGGGACAGCGTGTATCATATCATTGCAAGTCCCTCTGGAGACCCCAGGAATACTGACATTCATTTTATTATCCGCTTCGAGAAAGGAAGTTTGCTTACATTTATCTTAAGAAAAACAAAAATAGAAATCAAATGAAAATTCAACTTTAAGCAAGTATGATAAAAACATTTTAAGTTAGCTTTACATCACGCCTTTCAAAATTTTATACAGGCACAGATTTAGGTTTTTATATGTTTTATGTTACCTTTGGCCAATTGGCCTTCCAATATACAAAAATCACTAGCTTATTTTATTATAATTCACATACATCATAGTCCAGGAATTGAGAGTGCAAAAAAGGTAGGGGACCCTTGAAAGGCTAGCAATAATGAAAGGGTAGGAAGAATGTTCTTTAAATTTAAGTACATATAGGTCAGAAGAAGTATACTGTCAAAATGAGGTAAATGAAAGTACAATTTTGTTCCACATTTAAAACGCATCCATAAAAGTTAGATAATAATGATAATAGCTGCCATTCATTGAATGCTTACAACGTGCCAGGTGCCAAGCTAAGTGCTTTATGTGTGTTTTCTTACTGCATCCCTACAGGAAACCTGTGCTTTATTAGCCTCCATTTATTTTTATTAAAAAAATGAGACACAGAAGGGCGAAATTATTTGCCCAAAGTCAAAATGTGGATTAAGAGAGGAGCTAATAACTTTATGCTGTGTTTTTAACCACTACACTACTGCCTCTTCAAAGAGGAAACACACACACACGCACACGCACACACACACAATAGAGGGAGAAATTTTGTTTGTAGTGTGACTTTTTTTTTAAGTTTTCAAAAAAAAAAATAGTAATCTCTATACCCAACGTGGGGCTCAAACTCACAACCCCGAGATCGAGTCGCATGCTCTTCCAACTGAGCCAGCCAGGAACCCCTAGAGCATAACTTTCTTGATGAAAGAAGAAGGAAGTTGACTTAATTCTGGTATAAACTCCTAATTTCATTGCAGACTGGTACTTTGACCAGCACTGCTCTACACTTCATCAATAAAAGGCAGGTAACAAAAATACCTATCGCAAAGGGATATTAAACATGAGGCTTAATGTAATCTACGTAAAGTGCTTATCAAATGCATTAAATAAATATAAATTATGATGATAATTATTACTATTATCAGAACAGAAGAGGAGATCAGGGCAAAGAGCATAGGAAAAAAATGGGAAAAGGCATACCACCTGTTATGGTATACTAATTAAAGGTAGCCTGCAGATTTGGTTCAGTGGGTTTTTGTAGTCAATACAAAGAAGAAAATGCTATGTGTTACATGATTCATAATGTCCATCAGATTTTTGGGTTTTTTTTAAGGAGCTCCAAAGAAGTACCACCAGTCCTTGTTCTGCATGAAGGTCACTGAAGATTTAAGGTCTGAATTTCAAAATTGAAATGAAGACTACTTTGCCTTTTGCCTTCAATTTGTAATGACAAAAAGAATTTACTGAAGCAAGCTAGAAGTTTTAACAGACTTGCTATAGAGGAAAATTTAGCCATTAATCTGTCATTTCAGTCAAAGCTAAGCTCATTAATAACTTCTATTCAGCTTCAAACTGCCTTCAATTTTTCTATTCCTTTCTGATGATAAGGACCTACATATTCAAATTTCTCCAAAAAAAAGTGAACAAATTTTATGAATTCAAAAATGAACAGGTAAATAATATTGAAGATAATACTTTTCTTGTAGGCACTACCTTTCTAAATGCCTTGTGAGCTTTTAAAATTAAAATATTTTAAAGAGTATGTTTGCCATTCTGTCACATAGTCATTTTTATAAACATTTCAAATGTGAAGATTTTTTGATCAGCATAAATTTGCAAGATAAAAATGATACCTTGATTATTTAAAGTAATATTAGCTAACACATTTTGAAATATGACAAAAAGCAAGAATGGTTTAAACAGAGTTAATTTTGGAGGAAAATTAGTCAGTAGACTTATTACAGAAATTCAATTTGGTGTAAGGTGACGGATTTCTTGAACTATATTGATACCATAAGAAATACTTTGTGTTATTAGTCATTATCAGCACTAAAATTCTGGGATTGTGGGTATCTGTATTTATAGAGTCCCTCTGCAATGAGATATAAGGTTTAATTCTGACCAGATTATAATCAGGATTTTAACATAATTTCAACTCCAACAAATAAAGAATAAATTACATAAATATTGACAAAAACCAACCATTATTATCCCCGAGTGTCAAAAATCAATTATAATCAGGAAAGAGTAAGAAAAATAATTTACTATGTTTAAATAAAAAAATCTCTGAAAACTGTCTCATATACCAGAAAGAGAATCATCCCTTTATATTACAAAATCCTTAAGGAATGAGAAAATTTCTTAAATAGAAATAAATACATTTTGCAGAAGGGATAAGCTCTTTCTCCTTGAATTTCAACTGTCCTTACTTATTTAGTTATCTTGCTTTGATATCCCGATCACTCAGCAACTAGTCATTTTCCGCTCTGTCTTTGCCTTGAAGCAAACACACATTAAAACTCTGTTTCTCCTTAACTGAGACAAACTGGCATTTTTATTTTTATTTTTTTATTATTTTTTTAATGTTCATTTTTGAAAGAGAGACAGAGTGTGAGCGGGGAGGGGCAGAGAGAGAGACACAGACTCTGAAACAGGCTCCAGGCTCTGAGCTGTCAGCACAGGGCCGGACGCGGGGCTGGAACTTATGAGCCCTGAGATCATGACCTAAGCCGAAGTTGGAAGCTTAACTGACTGAGCCACCCAGGTGCCCCCAAACTGGCATTTTAAAACAACATTCATTAGCAACAAAAACAAAAAAGAATCTCAACTAAAACTTCACACAATATACAAAAGTCAACTCAAAATGGAATATGGACTTAATTTAATGTAAGACGTAGAACTATAAAATTTAGACAAAAACATAGAAGAAAAATTTTCAGGATCAGGATTAGGAGAAGAGTTCTTAGAATTGATGTCAAAGCACAATTCACAAAGAAAAATAGATAAATTGGATTTCATCAAAATTAAATGTCTTTGCTCTGCAAAAGACCCTGTTAAGAGGACGAAGACATTAGCCGCAGACCAAAGGAAAATAATTGCACACTACGTATGCAACAAAGGACTAGTCACAGAATATACAAAGTCTCCAAACTCAATTATGAAAAAAGCCAAATAATCCAATTAGAAAATGAGCAAGACATGAACAGATATCCCACCAAAGAAGATATACAGATGGGGAAATAAGCACATGAAATACCTTCAACATCACTGGCCACTAAGGAAAGGCAAATTAAAACCATAATGAGATATCACTATACACCTACCAAAATGTCAAATAAAAAATAAGGACACCACCAAATATTGACAAGGATGAGGAAAAACTGGATCACTCATATGCTGGGAATGAACAATGGTAGAGCCACTCTGGAAAACGGTTTTATAACTAAAAATGCAATTGCTATATGATCCAGCAATTACACTAGTGTTTATCCCAGAGAAATAAAAGCTTATATTCAGAAAAAACAAAACAAAAAACAAAAAACAACTGTACATGCCTGTTCATAGCAGCCTTATTCATAAAAGCCCCAAACTGGAAAACAACTCAGATGTCCTCCAACTGGTGAATGGCTAAGCCACCTGTGGTACGTTCATACCACGAACACCAGACAGCAATAAAGAGGAACAAAACTTTTGGTACATGCAGCAATGTGGATGAAACTTAAGGGAATTATGCTGGTTGCCGGGGATTAAGGATGAGAAGAGGTAGATGTGGTTATGAAAGGGCAACAATGAGGGATCCTTGAGGTGATGGAACTGTTCTGTCTCTTGCCTGTGGTGGTGGATACACATACCTACATGATAAAATTGCATAGAACTAAACACATACACGCGTGCACACACATATACACACACAACTGAACACATGGGAAACTAGAAAATCTGAGTGAGGTTAGTGAATTGTATCAATGTCAACTTCCTGGTTGTAATATGATACTATTATTTTGCAAGTGTTACCATTAGAAGAAACACTAGGTAGGGGCACCTGGGTGGCTCAGTCAGTTAACCGTCCGGCTTTGGCTCAGGTCATGATCTCATGGTTCGTGAGTTCGAGCCCCATTTCGGGCTCTGTGCTGCCAGCTCAGAGCCTGGAGCCCACTTCGGATTCTGTGTCTCCTTCTCTCACTGCCCCTCCCCTGCTCGCTCTCTGTTTAGAAGAAACACTAGATAAATGGTACACTGGATATCTCTGTATTATTCCTTATTGCATGTGAATCTACAACTATTTTAAAAGTTAAATAAAATAAGTGAAAAGAAAAAGGATATCAGTTAAAACAATGTTCAAAATAGTTGAAATAACAACATAATTATTTCTGATTTAATAATTCCAATAAAAGTAGGATACAAACAAAACAATACCTTACCACGCTATTTTATGACAGGGCTACCCTTCTAAAACTATCGCCATAAATTGGCCGATGCAGCACATTAAAGGTGGCCTTGAATTCTTTGCTAATGGTCCCACTGAGAAGTAAGGTCTATTTCTTTTTACCTTGAATCTGGACAGGCTCTGTGATTCCTCTGACCAATAGAATATGGTGGAAATGACACTTTACCTGTTTCTGAACCCAGTCCCTAGCATACTGGCAACTTCTACTTCCTGTCTCTTGAAACACTCACTATTGTAAGCCAACTGCCATGAAAGAAATGTGACTACCCAGAAAAAATGATAAAGCCACGTGGGGACATCCTGGAGGATGACAACACACGTGGACACAGACTGGACAAAGAGCACCAAGGCATTTGACATGTGAGCAAACAGCCATCATCATTGATCAGCTGAGCCTTGCCAAATTCTTAACCCACGAAATCATGAGCAAAATAAAATGGTTGCTTTAATCCATTAAGTTTTAGAGCAATTTGTTATGTAGGCAACAGGTGGCCAAAATAGCTGACAGGGCCCATAGGCACTTTGCCTAGTTGTCTTCCCTCAGTAGGTTGGCCTCCAGAGGAATGGAACCATCTTCTTTCCTGATATCCACATGGCTTCTACCAAAATATTCATTTCCTCCTCTTCTTTTCTGTTTCTAACTTTAGTCTCTTTCTCCTGGAGTGCTCTGTCACTCAGCTCCAGGTTTTAGTCTGAGGGATGCATCTAGTTATAAGTTAACCTAAACCCTTGAATCCCAGCAAGATGTCCAGTCTAGTGTTTTTAAACCTCTTTTCATCGATGATCCACAGCAAAAAACGTGTTTTATATAAAAACACTCACACACACACACACACACACACACACACACACACACACACCTGTAATTGAAAGACAAGTTTCAACAATCCTTACCCTTACTATATGTGATTGATTCCAATATATTCTATCCTATCACAGTAGTCCATTCTATTCATTGTAGTCTTTACTAGAACCCAATCTTTCAGCCACTAGGCCAGAGCTTTGCCTTTTCTTTTTCTCCCCTTACACAAATGAGGGTATCATAGCGATTACATTATGGAAAGAAAAAATTCCCTATATCTTCTTATTGATAACCTTCGTGAAAATTATGCACTTCAACCTCTTCTATAAGGGAAGAAGAATAGATATTAGCGATCTAAAATGCTGACCCTTATGGGGGCGCCTGGGTGGCTCAGTAGGTTAAGTGTCCAACTTTTGCTCAGACCATGATCTCATGGTTTGTGAGTTTGGGCTCTGCAGAGGGCTCCGTGCTGACAGCTCGGGGCCTGGAGCCTGCCTCGGATTCTGTGTCTCCCTCTCTCTCTGCCTCTCCCCTGCTCTCCTCTTCTGTCTTTCTCTGTCTCTCAAAAATAAATAAATGTTAAAAAAAATTTTTTTAATGTTGACCCTTACAAAACAAACAAAACTGATGCACAAGTCACTTTCCATTGTCTAAACAGAGAAGAACATGCTGACATTTTGGTAGGGAGATCATTCATCTCTGCCTCCTTTTCTGTCTGTTCACAAAGCTCTTTCTGACATAATAAGAAGCTTCGCAGGAAAACTGGAGGTAAAAAAAAAAAAAAAAAAAAAAATTAAATTTGGGAGAAAAAAAACTTCCAGAGATGCCCTCATAGGCCAAATGGAAAGAAGTACCACAACTTCTCATTTGGACATAGGAATGGTCTGGAGACATTAATGGTGTGCCTATTGGAATATTCTCATATTTCTTAAAATTTATTAAAGTCTCTCCTTAGGTGGGCCTTTCCATTGATACAGCTGACTGCCCGCTGCTTCTTGAAACTCATTACTTTATGGATAAGACAGAGACTGTTAGTACTCTTGGAGTCCTCTGTACTTCCCAGCCTCCCTTGCATTTAGGCTGGGCCCATTTGACTACTCGGGTTCAAGTAGTTCAGATCAAGGCAGCAAAGAACTGGTGTCCCCCCCCTTCATCTCATTTTCCTCCTGCCAATGACAAACTCATAGCCCACAAGTTCCACCAAGTGTTAAAGCAAGGAGGTGAGGGCTAGACCTGCAAAGGACTCTGCATGAGAAGAAATCAACCTGTGCGTGTGGCCATTTCACTGTTACTTGTTTGTGGTTTTTGTTGTTACTGTAGCTTAGCACTGTACCCTCAGAAGAGTACTTGGCTGCTATGACAATACTCTCTGCTAATTGTCTCCTCCCTCTCTGCTCCCTTCTTGGGCTTATCCTTCCTGCACACTCCTTAAACATTGTTCACCAAGTCTCTGTCCTGCTCCCTGTTCACTTCTCTCCACTTTTTACCCTGTCCCAACACAATCTCATCCATGTTTGTGGCTTTAATAACCACGTGTATGCTCATGATTCCCAGTCTATAAAAGGACTGGGAATCCACCTAAGCTAGGCATGTCACTTTGGCTGTCCCAGAAGTACCGGCAATTCAAAATTTTCCAACCTAATGTCATAAGCTCTGAGTACACCATACAAGGCTCTCCCATGACTTGGCCCCATCTAATTCTTCAATCCTGTTACTTGACAAATGGCTCTTGACCCTTTTGTGAAGGCACACTTCTAGCAGTTGTCCGCCACCACTCAGCTCCAAAGTGTCACTGCTCATGCCGCCCCTTGTAGCTTCTCAGCTTCTCATTTTGCTTCATTTGGTTCATGCTTTATCCTTCCTTCAGCTCCTCCAGAAAGCCTTCCTTGAACCTCCCAAATTGGCTAAGTGCTCCTCCCCTGTGCTTCAGAGAACCCTATGCATTACCTTGATCTTGGCGTTTATCAACACACTGAAATTATCCCTTATGACTCTGTCTCCTTAGCTACACTATCAATGCCTCACACATCATATCCATTGTGTAGCCCCATCACCTAGCACAGAGGTTGGAAAACTAAAGCCCACAGTCTGGATGCTTATTCTTGGAAATAAAGTCACACTGATTGGTTTGCACAGTGTTTATGGCTACTCTGTCTTATAGGCAGAGTTGAGTAGTTATGAAAAGACCCTATGACCCACAAAGCCTAAAATATTTGCTATCTGCTCCTTTAAGAAAAGTTCAGAAACCCCTGACCTAGCGTAATACTTTGCACATAATACGTGCACAATACAAATTTGGGGGAGATTAAGGGTATATAAAGGTTCTTTAAAAATATGTATTCAGTAATAATTATAACAAGTTCACAGCAAGTGCTTTTATGCCCACCTCAATTCTGCCCTTGTAAGTACAGGGACAACACATTGTACAAACTCCTAGGTCAGAAATCAGAAAGAAGCCTCTAACAGGCATCTGTTAAGTAGTTGTTAAATAATTAAACAAACCACATTTATGTCAAGCCAAATATTCACTTTTATGGAGTTATAAGGTGACCCAATTTCTCCAAAAAGCTAATTTTGAGAGAACAGTTAAGGGGTAAGCTGGCTGGCTCAGTCGGTAGAGCACACAACTCTTGATCTCAGGGTTGTGAGTTCCAGCTCCATGTTGGGTGTAGAAATTACTGAAAAATCTCTAAAAAAAAAAAGAAAAGAAAACAGTTGAACATGAATCTAAAAGCATTTATAAATATTTGAAGTCAGCGTTAGAACAACCATAAAAACGTAAAGGGAAGGCCCTGAACCAAATCTGGACTAAGTCTTTGCTGTGCATCTTATCTCCCAGGGTGTTGAAGGAAGACAGGGAGTCAAAGCAGAGATGGGGCTGTACATAGCACATATGAGTTATGGGAAGTGCATGAACTGAATGTTAGTGACCCCCAAAATTCATGTTGAATCACTAAAACCTCAAAGTGATGGTAGTTGGAGCTGGGACCTTTGAGAGGTAATTGGGTTTGGATGAGATCATGAGGGTGTTGCCCTCATGATAGGATTAGTGTCCTTATAAAAAGGGAAAGTCTGTTATAAGATTAACAAGGTCTGAGGATCTTTTTTTTTTTTCAACGTTTATTTATTTTTGGGACAGAGAGAGACAGAGCATGAACGGGGGAGGGGCAGAGAGAGAGGGAGACACAGAATCGGAAACAGGCTCCAGGCTCTGAGCCATCAGCCCAGAGCCTGACGCGGGGCTCGAACTCACGGAGTGCGAGATCGTGACCTGGCTGAAGTTGGACGCTCAACCGACTGCGCCACCCAGGCGCCCCAACAAGGTCTGAGGATCTTATGTGTAACCTGGTGACTACAGTTGATAACACTGCATGGTATAACTGAAATTTGCTAAGAGAATAGAACTTAAGTGTTCTCACCCCCAAAAAAGAAAGGTAAATATGTGAGGTGAGGATGTGTTAATTAACTCAACTGTGGAAACCTTACACAATGTATATGTGTATCAAATCATCACATCATGTAAAGATATTACAACTTTGTCAATTACACCTCAATAAAGCCAAAGAGAGAGGGAGAGAGACCTGAAATCTCTCTCCCTTCACATGCAAGCACTATAGAAAAGCCACATGAGAACATAACAAGAAGATGGCCTCCATGAACTAGGAAGTGGGCCCTCATGAGAGACTGAATCTGGCAGCACCTTGACCTTGGACTTGTCAGCCTCCAGAACAGTAAGAAATAAATTTCGTTGGTTCAAACTTCCCAATCTATGTTGTAATAGCAGCCAGAGCTGACCAGCACCAGGTATTTGGAAATAGGAGGGGCCAGCCCAGTGGGTTTAGACAGGCTTCCTGTGGACCAATGAGGAAACTTGGAAGTTAATAATCTTTTTTGCTCTTTTCCTTAGTTTGGTACATGTACCACCTTTGGGGCTCAGAATTCTACAGGAGCATTTTAACATTTCCATCTCAAAGGTCCTTTTCCCTTTCACCTGTCCAAAGTTCAGCTTAAAACTTCTCTGGCATCTCAAGCTTGTTGTAATTTCTCTTTCCTCTCTGATGCCTGATAATGTTAACTTTATCACATATCTTAGAACTAGAAATTACCCTGGCTTGCTAATAGGTTGCTTCATATGGAGTAATCTGATTTCTTAATAGACCATAAATGTCTTATGAAAAAGAACTCTATCTTATATTATATTCTCTTTATTCTTGCTTTCCTTCACACTCCTACAAGTATAGACTTGGAAATGCAGAGATTCTACCAAGGGTAGACCAGAAGTACTTATGTTGCTTGCTCTTGGAAGAAATCTGAATGACACAAGCAAGGGAGGGGTTAAATAAATACCTGGGGGAAAAGGTTTGATCATTACACTAACAAAAAGAAGTATAGAACCTAAGAAAGGGATTTTTTTTTTAAGCTTTTATTTAATTATTTTGAGAAACAGAGAGAGAACGAACAGGGAAGGGGCAGAAAGAGGGGGGCGGTGGGGACAGAGGATCTGAAGCAGGCTCTGTGCTGACACCAGAAAGCCGGATGTGGGGCTGGGACTCACAAACCATGAGATCATGACCTGAGCTGAAGTCAGATGCTTAGCCCACTGAACCACCCAGGTACCCCGAGAAAGGGATTTTTTTAATGATGACATAATCTTTCTATGAATAGACTTTAGTTTGTTCTTTGTTGCAGTTTTTTGTCAAGAAAAATAACATGAACATAATAAAAATGCCCCCTTCATAGTTTAACAAATGAGAGTTTACCTATAATAAATACTAAACAACTCTAACAGAGAATTATAAAACAGGGCAAATCAGCAGTCATCATCACAAAGATTAAAAATAGTGATTAAAAAAGGAAATGCTTTCCATCTTCCAAATTGTGTGTCCGTTAATATAAAATATTTTCATTTCAATATTTTCATTTAATTGGCTAAGAGTATGCAACTAGAGGGTATTTTATTATGGATCATAATTGTTGAATAAAGTTTTGCCTTCTCTCTTCTAAAATCAGCTTTCCTTAAGGAACAGTCACAGTCTTATACTTAAATTAACAAATCTTGAAAGCAGATATGCATTGATAGTCTATCAGTGTTCTTTTTCCTTCCAAATAAATACCTAAACAAACCAGCTTGAAACAGTGTCGAAACCATCAAAGTCCAGCCAGCAAGGGGGTGTACCCTGAAGGGTTCTTCACCAAAAACTGAGTAAGTTACAATTTTTCGTTACCATGGCAAACTAGAAAAAGCTATCACATCATCAACTACTACCAGTTAGACAATGATTGGTGCACAGAACTAATTCCTAGGTCAATGGAATACAGAGGGACTGAAATACAGGCTTGGCAATGTTTGAAGGAAGTTTGACCGAAGGGCATGGGACATGGGAAGGCTGGTAATGCAGAAAGGGAACAGGGGCACAGGCTGTGGCAAAGGATCCTTATCAGAGGGTGCATGAGAGCACCGGGAAGAGTTTATGAAAGGAAAAAGACTATTCAATTGATGAGGTATGGCTGGTAAGTTTAGAAACATCAAAGATAAACGCGATTCTACTTGATGATTTTTGCCAGAAGTAAGCCTTCTATCACCTTTATATTTTCTAACGTATGATCTAATTCAGACATTTGAACTGTGCCTTAAAACTATTCCCTGAGTAGAACCAGTGTTTAAATTTATCCAAGTCTTGGCTGAGCTAGAGCTTATGAAGTAGTTATTCTATCAGTTGGAGAAAGTATCAAGAAAGTCAGACTAGGATGTGCCATACGCACGGAGCAATAGAAAACGTAAACTATACAAGTCCCTTTCCTTACTCCTGCTCCAAATTACAGTGCTAGATTTTACAGAAATATGTAGCACTTTCAATAGACCCTTCAAAAGTGTGATGGAACATTTCTCTTTTGTTCTTATATATTCTCTGGTGTACACATGCATAACACAGTTAGTGATTCTACCTCACCCACAGAAAGTGTCTAGTAGTAAGAGAGTGTCAATGCTTTCTCAAAAGAAAGATAGACACATGGTTATAAACAAAGAGAAATAAACTACTAACAAATTACCCAGGCTTAGACTGGGGTGTGGGGGGTGGGGGTGGGAGGGGGGTGAAAAGACTACCTTTGCAGAAAGAAAAGAAATAACATTGTCATATATTTGTATACAAAGATTAAGACTTGTCATAAATATATATATAATATTTACATCACATATATTAATGTATATTATACAAATTGAAAGTTAGTGCTAAGTATAATCCCCAGAAAACATAATTTTTTTTAAAAAAGCTAAGAAAATGCTAACAAAATTCAGCATTCTTTCTTAATAAAGACTCTCGAGAAAGTCGGGATAGAAGAAACATACTTAAACGTCATAAAAGCCATTTATGAAAAGCCCACAGCTAACATCATCCTCAATGGGGATAAACTGAGAGCTTTCCCCCTGAGATCAGGAACGTGACAGCGATGTCCACTCTCACCGCTGTTGTTTAACATAGTGTTGGAAGTTCTAGCATCAGCAATCAGACAACAAAAGGAAATCAAAGGCATCAAAATTGGCAAAGATGAAGTCAAGCTTTCACTTTTTGCAGATGACATGATACTGTACATGGGAAACCTGACAGACTCCACCAAAAGTCTGCTAGAACTGATACATGAATTCAGCAAAGTTGCAGGATACAAAATCAATGTACAGAAATCAGTTGCATTTTTATACACCAATAATGAAGAAACGGAAAGACAAATAAAGAAACTGATCCCATTCACAATTGCGCCAAGAAGCATAAAATACCTAGGAATAAACCTAACCAAAGATGTAAAAGATCTGTATGCTGAAAACTATAGAAAGCTTATGAAGGAAATTGAAGAAGATATAAAGAAATGGAAAAACATTTCATGCTCATGGATTGGAAGAATAAATATTGTTAAAATGTCAATACTACCCAAAGCAATCTACACATTCAGTGCAATCCCAATCAAAATTGCAGCAGCATTCTTCTCGAAACTAGAACAAGCAATCCTAAAATTTGTATGGAATCACAAAAGGCCCCGAATAGCCAAAGTAATTTTGAAGAAGACCAAAGCGGGAGGCATCACAATCCCAGACTTTAGCCTCTACCAGAAAGCTGCAATCATCAAGACAGCATGGTATTGGCACAAAACCAGACACATACACCAATGGAATAGAATAGAGACTCCAGAATTGGACCCACAAACATATGGCCAACTAATCTTTGACAAAGCAGGAAAGAGTATCCAGTGGAAAAAAGACAGTCTCTTTAACAAATGGTGCTGGGAGAACTGGACAGCAACACACAGAAGAATGAAACTAGACCACTTTCTTACACCATTCACAAAAATTAACTCAAAATGGATAAAGGCCTGAATGTGAGACAGGAAACCATCAAAATCCTAGAGGAGAAAGCAGGAAAAAACCTCTCTGACCTCAGCTGCAGCAATTTCTTACTTGACACATCCCCAAAGGCAAGGGAATTAAAAGCAAAAATGAACTATTGGGACCTCATCAAGATAAAAAGCTTCTGTACTGCAAAGGAAACAATCAACAAAACTAAAAGGCAACCAACAGAATGGGAAAAGATATTTGCAAATGACATATCAGACAAAGGGCTAGTATTCAAAATCTATAAAGAACTCACCAAACTCCACACCCAAAAAACAAATAATCCAGTGAAGAAATGGGCAGAAAACATGAATAGACACTTCTCTAAAGAAGAAATCCAGATGGCCAACAGGCACATGAAAAGATGCTCAACGTTGCTCCTCATCAGGGAAATACAAACCAAAACCACACTCAGATACCACCTCATGCCAGTCAGAGTGGCTAAAATGAAAAAATCAGGAGACTATAGATGCTGGAGAGGATGTAGAGAAACAGGAACCTTCTTGCACTGTTGGTGCGAATGCAAACTGATGCAGCCACTCTGGAAAACAGTATGGAGGTTCCTCAAAAAATTAAAAATAGATCTACCCTATGACCCAGCAATAGCACTCCTAGGAATTTACCCAAGGGATACAGGAGTGCTGATGCATAGGGGCACTTGTACCCCAATATTTATAGCAGCACTTTCAACAATAGCCAAAGTATGGAAAGAGCCTAAATGTCCATCAACTGATGAATGGATAAAGAAATTGTGGTTTATATACACAATGGAATACTATGTGGCAATGAGAAAGAATGAAATATGGCCTTTTGCAGCAACGGGGATGGAACTGAAGAGTGTTATGCTAAGTGAAATAAATCATACAGAGAAAGACAGATACCATATGTTTTCACTCCTATGTGGATCCTGAGAAACTTAACAGAAGACCATGGGGGGAAGGGAAGGGGAAAAAAAAAAAGGGTTAGAAAGGGAGGGAGCCAAAACATAAGAGACTCTTAAAAACTGAGAACAAACTGAGGGTTGATGGGGGGTGGGAGGGAGTGGAGGGTGGGTGAGGGGTATTGAGGAGGGCACCTGTTGGGATGAGCACTGGGTGTTGTATGGAAACCAATTTGACAATAAATTTCATATTTAAAAAAATAAAAAATTAAAACAAAAAAAAGGTAAGAAAATGCTAACAAAATATTCTCTACATCTTTGATCTTTAATGAATTTAAGAAAATGGTAAAATGCTATATTTTGGTTGGAAAACGGAATCAAATATTATGTGACAAAACAAACTAATAGATTGACAATTATAATAGACATATGCCATAACTTGGGTCAGGCTCTTTTTTTTTAAATGTTTATTTACTTTTGAGAAACAGAAAGAGACAGAGTACAAGCAGGGGAGGGGCAGAGGGACAGGGAGACACAGAATCTGAAGCAGGCTCTAGGCTCTGAGCTATCATCACAGAGTCTGAAGGAGGAGGAGGTGGGGCCAGGGCGGAGGGGTTGTTTCGAGCTCAGGAACCATGAGTTCATGACCTAAGCAGAAGAAGTCAGATGCTTAACCAACTGAGCCACCCAGGCACCCCTTGGGTCAAGTTTTTATAATCTAATCAACACAAAGTATCAATTCTCTTTGTACAATCTTAGGAAAATTTATTTTTTCATATAATAATCTGAAAAAGTAATTTGTTAAGATAAATGACTAAAACAATATCTTTATAATTTTATAAATATTATGAAATTAAAAAATAAAGCACAGGGGCACCTGGATGGCTCAGTCAGTTAACTGTCCAACTCGTGACTTCGGCTCAGGTCATGATCTCACAGTTGGTGAAGTCGAGTCTTGCATCTGGCTCTGTGCTGACAGTGTGGAGTCCTCTCTCTCTCTCCCTCTCTCTCTACACCTCCTCTGCTCTGTCTCTGTCTCTCAAAATAAATAAACTTAAAAAAAAAAAAAGAAAAAGAAAGCACAAAATGCTTTTTAAAGAATAATGTCTGATAGTTCATACTTCAACATAATTTAAATAAGACATAAGCTCAAAGGTTCCTTAAAAGGAGGCCAATTCAAAATGTATCATGGATTTAATTGTGTAATTATATTTGCAGCCTTAGATGGAAAAACTTCAGTAGATGCTGCAAAACCCACAGGTGAGAACTAGATTAATGATGTTGAAGGCACATGTGTGGACAGCAACCACTTTGAACCTATATTCTGTGGCTTTGTGCTTATGTTTTAGTCAACAGCGTTGCAGGCTATTGTCCCTGTTTCATGTATTTTAATACTTTCATCAAGTGAATCTTATTTGTATTTACTTCTTGAAGAGTAAAATGAAGAGTGAAATTCTGAATGTCTAGAATAGATAATAAATATGTACATAAAATCCAACTCAAGGATTGTTCCAATACATAGTGCAAGCTTTTCATATTCAATTCAACCCAAGGTGTAAAACCAATGTCATCCCCATGAATGAAACATGGAAAGACTAATCCTGAGTAAGAACTATAGCCATCCAAAAGGATCACAAAACAGATTGACTCAGCACTGTTGTGCCAAAAGCCTTTCATGTGAGAGTCTGAAAATCCACATGGTTCCACAGCATAAAAATCACAATCTCATTTCAGAACTTCACATTCACTTGGCTAGAAGACCTGGGACGCTCTGAGTGATCTTAGAAGCATCTCGTCAATGCTCACCAGGCTTAGAGAGGACAAGTACAGTGAATTCCCATTTTGTTGTAAAGACATGAGATAATGTGAGATTTCTATTATCCACAATAAGTATTTAAAAAGACATACAATAAAATTATAAAGACAAACTCCCATTTTGTAAGAATTGTACTGATTTCTCAGTATGTCCTTCACACCAGAGGAGAACAATCATGAAGGATGATAGGAACACACCAGAATTTAGCCTGACTATATTCAAAGCTTCAATTAATTTTAAATGATCAAATAACTGCACTGCTGAGACACAAGAAACCATAGGTCTTTTTCATGATCCTACCAAGTAACAGGCAGAAAGAGGTCACTCTCTAAGGTCAACATATGCACCACTAGATACATTCAAGAAAAGAACTTCACATAAATGGCTGCAGACACTTCCGAAGACAGTCCTTGTTGGCATAATTACTCAAATAGTACTTACAAGTTTCTCCTCAGATCTACCCATTCTTAAGGATAAATAACTGATTTGATGTATTTTCTTAGACATCAAAGAATTCAATTAAAAAAAGACCGAGCAGAGGTCATTAATCTCATAACTGCAACTAGTCTTAAGTAACAAGATCTCTTACAATGCAGGAGATTTTGCAAAAATGACATGGTGACCTGTATCTTTATCACCACCACCACCCTGAACATATTACCTTCACTCTGCCAACCCAAATGGGAGATTTCTGATTATAAACTTGAGAGAAATTCTTTCCCCACCACCCCCCCCCCCCCCCATCACCCACACCAAATTCAAGACTTGAAAGTGCTCTGGATAATTTGGTTATTTCCAACAATCAAAAGAGACCAATCTCATATGGGAATATTGGCCAATAATTAAGGAGATATCAGTTGCCCTAGCAACAGATTCCTTCTCAAATAAGCACTGTTTTCATTCAGCAGCCTTTAGCCAAAAGGGGAATTAAATCACTGAAATCAACAATTCCTTTGTTTAGCAAACAGAACAGCTTTCCAGGTCTCAAGAAAACAGAGCCCTCACAGTTGGTCCAGCATTGCCCAAGGTAGCAGTTTAGTTGAATAAGCCAACCTCTTGAATTGCAGAATTTTATCATCAAAACCACCGCTAACAGAACTGCTAGCTTTTGCCAAAGAAACATGACAAAAGAGAGCATCTCCTAAGTGATACTAATGAATATATTTAGCTTTCTAGATTTTAAGCTGACATAGAGAATGTATTATGTATGTACTTCTGTCTATATATATTGATGTAATTCCAGATGTCTAGCATAGCTATTAATCAACCCACCCCATTAGCTAACAAATAGCTCCTTTTTTTTTTTTTTAATGTTTATTTATTTTTGAGAGAGAGACAGAGCACGAGTTGGGGAGGGGCAGTGAGAGAGGGAGACACAAAATCTGAAGCAGACTTCAGGCTCTGAGGTGTCAGCAAAGCCCAATGCAGGGCTTGAACTTAAGAACCACAATATCATGGCCCAAGCTGAAGTGGGAGGCTTAACCCATTGAGCCACCAGGCACCCCATAAATAGCTTCTTATACTTCAATTTATAGATGTAAGAGTCTGACCCCGTGTTAGACAATTTAAAAAATATTTTACATGTGTCATTATCAAAACTGAGAAAAATGAATAGCTTCATTCCTGAATGTTGATATAACCTGACCAACTGAAGTCGTGTCATTGCATTAAGGTTGTCTGGAGAGGGCAACTATCATTCATTTTCTGATAAATAAAAATAAAATAAGGGGCAACTGGGTGGCTCAGTCGGTTAAGTGTCCGACTTCAGCTCAGGCCATGATCTCGCAGTTCATGGGTTCGAGACCCGTGTCGGCTCTGTGCTGACAGCTTGGAGCCTGGAGCCTCTTCGGATTCTGGGTCTCCCTCTTTCTCTGCTCCTCCCCGCTGTGCTCTATCACATTCTCTCAAAAATAAATAAACATTAAAAAATAAAAATAAAAATAATAAAATTAGTAAAGGCTCACTATGACTGATCTCACTCAATAGAGACACATACCTAAACTCCCAGTGGCTCCCCAGGTTAACACTCTTGCCACAAAATGCTTATATCCTAGCTACACTCCAGGATCACTGATTTCATTATTTCAAGCTATCTCCATAAACAGTCCCCTCACCTTCCCAATCTTTCTCCAGTCCTATTCCCACTCCACACAGGCTCCCAGTTGGCCACCACTGGCCTGGGTTGCAGATTTCTCTTTTGGCAAGAAGACTCCATCAGCCAGCAAGTATCTGAATTGACCTGTGTCATGACCAGGTTCTAATGACCACAATCTTCACCCCTCTTGCCATCCTCTGACTTCCTAAGGCCCTTCGCATTTTCTCTGTCTCTGTGTGTCTCTTTCTCTCTTTTTGCTTATTTCATAATTTTTTTTAAATTATAGGAATAATACATGTTATTCAAAGTAAACTGCAGTACTATGGAGGTATATAAAATAAAAAACAGAAAAGGTCCTCTGGTTAGAGGCTTGTTCCCCAGGGGCAGTCATGGTTAATAATTTTGGTGTGCAACTTTTGGGCATATTTTTTCTACACCGATATAAAATTTCTTTTTTCACAAAGAGGGGTCTTTGTTACTCTCACTTTCTCCTACCCTTTGTCATGCCTACACGGAGAAACTTGAGTTAAAAAAATCAAACATGAAAGAATGGGTTCCCTGAATCCATCCCATCCCACACCTTGAGCTGTACACACCCACTTTGTACTTCTTACCTCAAGTACTTTGTTCCCCCCATGTGCAATACTATACCATTTCCTTTTCTAATTATGAAAAATAAAGTGTCCAATTCTATGCTATTTATTTTTATGATTATGAAAAATAGAGACAAGGCATCCCCAATGAAACAGAAATGTCTAGTTATTTGTCAATATCCCCCCATATTAACTGAGGTGAAATACTCAATCAGCTAATAAAATTTAAAATCATGATTTCTCTATGAAGATATATGAAACTAGCATTCTAATTTACTTTGGAGCCTTTAAAACTGTACTTGGTTTTAATTCACATTGTCTCATTTTTAACAAAGGAATCATAACAAATGTACTGCATCTATGAATAATAAATGAGGATATCCTCCCTTTTCCAATTAAAAAAAAAAAAAAAAACAACTCATACCTGAAAATGGCTAAGGTTCTTTGGCTAGCAAATAATTCCAGCCAAAGACTGGCACTTAACTTCTAAATCCACCGTCACACTAATAATGCAACACATGATGCCAACAAATATGACTGCCAGGAGCAACGAAGCAAATGAGTATATCAGAGTCCCTAGGTGCCTACACTTTAGACTCAGATGGCCAGTAGAACCAAGCATTTACATGACTATAGGTTGCCATTACTCATTTAAATGTCATTCCCCAAGTCCCTAACTGGGAAACCGCTTTTGTGACCTTACAAATTTATCCATGATGAAGAGAGGTAATTCAAAGTCCTATTCTCTTTGGAATGTAGAAGACCACCAGACATTAATTAACTCTACCTAGAAGGCTTGGTTATCTCACATGCAGTACTGAAAAGCAGGGATATTCAACTCTCATCAGCAACTAATATTTAATGAGTGCCTGCAGGGTATATGGCAATATACAAGTCACCTACAAGGGCGGGCTCTAAAGGCTGTATTAGTCAACAGTGGAAAATGCTGTTGTAACTCTATGAAATATACATGAAAGCTGACCGTATTTTCTACTGAGCTCTACTTATGCGTACATAATAAAGTAGGGTGCCTGTTTCTTTCAATCTGTAGGGAGTGTTCACCTTTCAGCCTTCACTCACCAGACAACAGCTGTTCTTGTCTTCAAGTATTGACAATACTGTGCAATAGTGTCTGGAAAATAGGACTACTGAATACTCTTTATTGTTATAGGACAGTAAGGGATCAATTTATTTAAAGAGCTTTGGTTTATGTTAGGGGAAAAGTGTAATAGTGCTTGTTAAATTAATAGTCAAATCTTTAGATCAGTCAATATAAAGGATAGTGTAAAATTGTACTGAGGACTTTACCACAGAAATCTGAAAAACTTCAAATGCCTTGACGTTTTGAAAATTACAAACTTGATTATGGCCCAGTGCAACCATAGCTTTCTTCTGCACGCAAGAGGGGGAAAACTTTGCTGAATTTAAGGTGTAGAATTATTTACGGCTCCTTACTTGGAAATTCTAGATTTCATAAGAAAGTAAGAGATCCTGCCAAAAAAGTGATTAGAGATGGGAGGAATCTAATTTAATCGTTAATAAAAATGAAACTCAACAACAGCCCAACAGAACGATAGCAAAACTTTTGGCTGATCCATGTTCACTGGACGCATTCTTTGTGGCCTCCTGATGGGGAACGAGAAGTGTGCACACCCTGTGACCGCTGTTAAAGAAGGGTGCCTGACTAGACATTTCAGCTTCAGTTTGGGTCCAAATCTGGTTCACATCATTGGCCAACAACTAGTAGTAAGGAAGAAGTACTTTTTTTTTTTTCCTTTTAAGTTAGATATTTTATATTATTTGCTTATTTTTTAATGTAATTTATTGTCAAGTTGATTAACATACAGTGTATACAGTGTGCTCTTGGTTTTTGGGGGTAGATTCCCATGATTCATCACTTACATGCAACACCCAGTGCTCACCCCAACAAGTGCCCTCCTCAATGCCCATCACCCATTTTCCCGTCTCCGCTGCCTCAAGAATCACTTTCGATTGACATCCTTGGCCACCAGTAAAGGATAGTATTGAAATTAACACTACAAAGGATTCTTTTTTGAGAGAGAGAGAGAGAGATAGAGAGAGGGAGAGAGAAAATCTAAAGCAGGCTCCACACTCAGCGTGGAGCCCGACAAGAGGCTGGATCCCATGAACCCAACTCACAATCGATTCCACAAGCTCAACCTGGTCCCATCCCACGAGCCCGGATGGCGGAGCCATCCAGTGCCCCTACAAAGGCTTTTCAAAACCCCAAAGCAGTCAAGTTACCAAAATCAAGTGATGATATTTTTGGCAATATATTTTTACCAACTTTTACATATACATAATTTTTAATCATCAGTCCTCAAAAAATAATAAATATCAACTCTTCTGGAAGACTGCAGAGACATTTGTTTCTTAATGAAAAGGCAATGAGAGTATTTTCAAACCCACACATCCAGCTTATTTTGATGGAAGGATGTAGACATAATTAGGGTCTGTCCAGCATCTCTCTACACCTGATACTCATTCAACAGATATTTCCCGAGCAACTACTGTGTGACACGGGTGAGACACGAAGCCAAATAAGATACAGTCCTTGCCTTTAAGGAGCTTTCTGACTAGTGATGATGTGCTAGGCATGAGGTATGTCTCACACAGAGAAAACGAGACGAGTATTGCTTACAAGAGCTTCACAGAGGCGTACCTGACCCAACAGGTGCAGGAAATGAGATAGATCAGAGAGCGCTTCCAGAGGAAGCGTTCATTTTTAAAAAAAAAAGCGTTCATTTTTAATTTACTAGTTATAAATTTTATGTAAACCTTATCTGTTGTGAAAGAGTCTCTCTCCCCTATAATAGTTGATATGTTTTAGGTAACTGTAATCCACATTCTTTAAAAGAAACCATATTCTCTTGTTACAGTTTAAAGTGGTAAAGAAAAGCAACTAAAAATAATTTTTTTTTTTTTTTTTTTTTGCAGGAAGTGATTGCTTTTCTAACCTCCCAGCATACTATTGTCTTAGAACCACAGTAAAGCTCCAGGAGAGCTGTTTTCTATTATTCTTCTATATCTCATCCTGCGATACTCTTTAACCATTTTAAATAGAGAAGACAGACAAATAGGCAGTATGGGGAGTCAACTGACGAACTGAGCACTTAGGTTACAAAACACCTCACACCCTTTCCAGACAAAGATCTTGCCAAACAATCTCCTGCAAAACACCGGTGAAAATTTGAATCACTCTTTAACAAACTGTTCAAGTTTTAGGAAACCGTTCGGTTTACAGAAACTGATGTAAAATGCATGTAGTGGGTACACCCGTCCATAGAACAGCTCTGCTGTTTTTCCCTTCAGTTTATAAGGGATATAAAGGGGTGGGGGACGTGAACTTCCATAGTATCAATTATTTTTAATAACTCCCTTGCCCCCAATATTTTTATGCTACCCAAAGAGACTAAATCTGGGGCAGTCCTTCTTATGCACTTCATCCCTCCCGGCACCTGAGATTACCACACCATCCTGTAGTGCGTCTCCTAGTCTTTGGTGTCATACCAGAATTGAAACTCTCACAGGGAGAGACTGGGCCCCCGTGGCTCAGAAAATAAAATGACTCGCCCACAGTCACACAGCTAATTAGAACCAAAACAGGTATGGGTATCTACACCTGCCAATTTCTCTATTCCTTAGAATTCTCAACCAAAAAACTGCCTCCCGTTCCTAAACATAAGAAGAAGAACACAACAAAATCGATTTGCTCTGCATTTCTCTAATATCCGTTTCACTTCATCAAATTTAAGACAATCTAACACTTGGAACTGCATCTTACCATTGAAAACGTTTCCATTTTTATGTCTTAGTCTTTGATGTTATTAACATTTCACATTCTGTATGCATTACCCCGTGGCAACACACGTCTTAAAAATGTGAACCAAATCCTAGAGAATGAGAGCATCTGGATTTTTTATATCAACAGAGGGAAGAAAAAAAAAAAAAAACTGATGTGGCATCTCTCTCTTGCCCACCTAAACACAAAAGAAATGTATTAAAATACCACTCACAGAATTTCAAGAGGACGCAATTCAAAGGATAATAATAAATGCAGGTCACCAAGAGTTGACATTTCCATGACCTAAGCTTGTTGAATACTGTACCTCCCGCTCCATGTCTGCTGACATCCAGGAGTAAACCCTAAGGGAGTTGTTTTGAGTGAGGGTTTCTGTATGTCTCTTTGAATAGGAATACAAAGTGACAGAAAAATAACTCAAAATTGCTATAAAATGAATGGTATTTCCAAATGCGCAAGCAAACAACATGCACTTTAATGTAACACATTTCTTCTTATTTGGCAGTAAGTTAAAACATATGTTGTTTGAAGTTTATATAAAATGGATGAAAAGGTGTTATTTGTGTTAAAAATGAAACCAAATTACTAAGTGGTTTAAAATCTATGGCTTTTATTATCCAAATGTAGCCATTTAAAAGTAATGTCACTTGAAGAGTAAAAATAAATTAGGGTTAACAGTTACTGGTTTGCTTGTTGTTGTTTTTTTTTTTTGTTTTGTTTTGTTTCTTGATGAAGGAAATAAAGTAAAAACCTTCAAAAATATGCACTCAGTCATTACAGTTTCACAATTTTAACACAATTCCAAAAAAAACAAACAACAAAGAAATTCAGTTACCCCTTAAAATCAAGTACAAATATTTTTTTCCTGAAGGCTTTTTCTTCTACCAATTACCAAAGAAAGAGCTGTCAAAAGCTTAGTCTCACTTCAAAAAGGAAAAGTCAATGGCAGCAAGTAAAAATCCGGTGGTCAAAATGTCCTCATCGGCTGGCCCTGGGAAAAATCTCATCAAGAACAACATCAACAAAAAGCAAAAATCATTACTATTAAATAAATTATTTTTACCACCAAGAGTTTGATTAGCGCTTTGCAAAGCAAATAGAAACAAGAAAGCGTACATACTCTTGAGTTGTTTAGAGACAGAAAGAACAGGTTTTCAAAACAGGACTGGAAGATTAGAAGTTCAGAGCCAAAACTTGAAATTTTGTTGCTTGGTTTTTAAATATAAAGTATATCCAAAAGCATTTGTTTCTTAGCCCTAAGGTCCCTTGCATAGGTGACTTTCTTGACATGTTCTTTTCTATAACCTATTTAGGATTCAAAGCGCTTTTCTCTTCTGTTGACCATTGCTTAATACAGCCAAAATAAGATTTAGTATATCTACAAAAGATCACATCATTTAGCTCTAATAAATACAATCAGAGAAGCATGTTTGGTTACAGTAAATATTTAAAGTAGGTACGAGTGCCTTAAAAGATAAAGCTTTTATCTTCAAGTACTATGTAAGGAATTGTAGCCCATTTTGAACACCGATAAATTTTTTTAGATTTATTTATATACGTGATCTCCACAACGTGGGGCTTGAACTCACAACCGCGCTATCAAAAATCGCACGCGCTTCCAACTAAGCCAGCCACACACCCCAAACACTGATGAAAATATTTTGTCACGCATTACATCATCATGGTCACCGGCTGGCAATAAAAATGGACCAAGTGGTGAAGAGGAGCTGACCCACAAACCAACATCATCAGTGACGTGGGCTCCAAGGAAAATGTGTCAAGAAATGTGTCAAGGAAAATGTGTCAAGAAATGTGTCAAGGAAAATGGGATTATCATACTCAATCGCCGCTTTTGCACAGCAGTATACATCCAGATGCAAAACACATTACATCATGTTATATTACATTTCTTACCGTTATCAATATTTTTAACCTTTATTTATTTTTGAGACAGAGAGGGACAGAGCATGAATGGGGGAGGGGCAGAGAGAGAGGGAGACACAGAATCGGAAGCAGGCTCCAGGCTCTGAGCCGTCAGCCCAGAGCCCCCCACGCGGGGCTCGAACTCAGGGACCGCGAGATCGTGACCTGAGCCGAAGTCGGACGCTCAACCGACTGAGCCACCCAGGCGCCCCTCAATTTTTTTAATTTATCTTTTTAAGTTTACTTATTTATTTTGAGCGAGAGCCCCCAGCGGGGGGGGGGGGCGGGGGGCAGAGAGAGGGAAAGACAGCATCCCAGGCAGGCTCCACGCTGTCAGTGCAGAGTCCGACACAGGGCTCAGTCTAACAAACCGTGAGATCATAACCTGAGCTGAGATCAAGAGTTGGATGCTTAACAGACTGAGCCACCCAGGCGCCCCTAATTTTTTAAAAATTTCTGAAACACGTTACATTTGCATTCTTATCTAGAAATAAGAGGAGTTAAGAAATTCAGAGCACTTTAGAAATTTTCAGTTTAATATTGTCCATGTTGGGGAGAAGCAGTGACTGACCATCAAAAAAATTTTTTTAAATACAAGGTAAAAAAAAAGTTTATGTAAGCTGATAATAATTTTAGGAGGCAATAAACTCTTAACCATAGACTAACCTTCCTTTGCAGATATGATCTGCTTCTGTCAACATTTCAAATAAATGTTGAGTATTAGTGAATATCCTCCTTTATTCTCACATGCCAGCATTCTGTAGACAAATGAAAACCAAAATGCTTTATAAGAGACACAAGTTCATTAATCTTCATATAGTCTCTGTGAGGTTTATATTTAATCCCTACCTGTTTTCTTCTGTCCCTCAAAATCAAATAAGTAATAAAATCATAATTGAGATCTAGATAACAGTATCTGCAGTACTCAAACTAACTAGTGTATCACATTTCAAAGAGTTGGTCAGCTGGAATCTGGATTTCCGATGAATCAATTATATGTCAGTTATATCTCAGCAAAGCTGGCGGGGTGGGGGGAGGCGGAGATGAACCAATAATGTTACTAAAACTAAGTATGGATATTTAATTTATTTAAAAAAGAAAGCAGTCCTGTTCCAGTGTAGGTAGTGATTGAGTTGCCATGGCAATGCAGTAGGGAGGTACCTGGTTCATGCACTACGGGTGAAAGTGGGGCTTAACATAAATAAATAAAATAAAATAAATGAGAAAGAAAGAAATAAGAAGGAAGGAAGGAAGGAAGGAAGGAAGGAAGGAAGGAAGGAAGGAAGGAAAGAAAGAAAGAAAGAAAGAAAGAAAGAAAGAAAGAAAGAAAGAAAGAAAGAAAGAGAAAGAGAAAGAAAGCCTTTTCTGAATTTCATGCTTTCCAAGATTTTTCTATAAATTTGTTGGTGTCCCAAATAATGTTTATTCTCCAGGTACTTTTAAGGCAATTAGTTACCAATTAAACAAGGCCCATTCTAGTTGGGGGGTGGGGGGGGGTGTAATGGGTAAAGGAACAGCAGTAAGAAAAGTATATGTTCCAGTCCTCACAGTGACAAAGAACATCAAAAGGAGGTCATATATATAGTCATAAGAGATACAGTGACAGAGATGAACCTGGGTGGCTCAATCAGTGAGTATCTGACTCTTGATTTCAGCTCAGATTATTATCCCAGGACCCTGGGATCAAGGCCCACATCTGGCTCCACATTAAGGGTGGTGCCTGCTTAAGATACTCTCTCTCTCTCCGCCCTCTGCCACTCTCCCCTGCTTGTGCATATGCTCTCTCTCAAATAAAAAATAAATAAATTGAATTTTTCTTGTTCTTCATACAATAATCCAGTTTTTCTATTATGTTACCATTATTTTTCCCATTCTGTTATAAAGTTTTCTTTTCTTTTCTTTTCTTTTTTTTGAGAGAGAACATGAGAAGGGGAGAAGGGTAGAGGGTGAGAGAGAAGGAGAATCTTAAGCAGGTTCCACCCTCAGTGTGGAGCCCAAAGCGGGGTTCAACACAGGGTTTGACCTCACAACCCTGGGATCATGACCTGAGCCAAAATCAAGAGTTGGAGACTCGACTGAACCACCCAGGTACCCCTTATAAAGTTTTCAGAGCCTAAGAATCACAATTTTTACTTCTCACAGCAATTAGTTTGCAAAGTTTTTTATTTTTCCATAATTTTAATCCAAGTATTGCAATCCACTATTATAGCTCATGAATACATTGTGAAGTTCTGCCATGACATCATACTGTAGAAAGTATTCCATGGATAAATAGATCTGGAAATCTTTAAGCTAAAGGAAGAGTGATAAACTTCCAAAATTAAATAGTACAGCCAAATAAAACAACACTGCCTAGTGAAATCAACTCAAATTTAGAAAAATAAATCAAAATTAGAGACATTAATAAAAATGTTAAACATATATAATAAAACAAAGGCTTTTTCTAATGTATAATAACTTTGAGCTTAAAATATATCCTGACTCCATATTTTATAGAAACACAATTGAATATAACTTTATAAGTAAGTTATTAAAATAATAGTAAAATATTACAGAATTATATACAGGTAAATTTACACATTTCATAGCCCTAAAGCGAGACAACAGATACATATTAAAAACAAAAAACAAAAAACAAAACAAAAAAAACACGGTTTTTGGAGACCTAATGCCATTAATGTTGGTATGAGATGTGTATTTCATTCCATTCCTTTACAGGTTTAAAATATTTCTCATACAATTACAGATAAGACACCTGAATTTTAGAGTTCTCTTATCTACAACAGAAAGCTTTACAAAGCTACCACGAATATAAGGCAGAAACCACGCAAAAGCCGACTGTGCCATGATATAAAGAAAATACCAAAGAGCATTTGGAGTCTAGCCTATAGGTCATAAATATGAAAATCTACCTGCCGAAGCAGAATCACTTCACTGAAGAAGACGTGATGTCAAAGCCCTTAGAAAAGGTGACAACCGAAACCACAGGTGAGCCACTGTATTGAGAACTGTGGGAATTTCTAAATTAAAGGGCCTCATGGTCTTCGGTCTATCCATTTGAATGCACAAAATGATGAAATTCAAGGACTTGCATCCATTTCACATACCACATCCCAGGACACAGATTGTGTCTATGATTGCCTTCACACAACAACCAACAAATACAAAAGGGAGAATTTCATTTGTCTTCACTCTAGTTAGCTGCTTTTGGCATTGTCATTAAATCAAACGGTTTCTATTTGTGGTATGACATAGACATCCGTTCCTATGACTCCAATGTGAAAATTACGCTTGTTAAAAACACAGTTAATTTGAGAGAAAGCATACCAATGGCTAAAATATGAAATTCAAGCCTGGCTTCACTACTTGATTATAATTATGACTATAGTCCATATTTCGACTTTGTACAATTAAAAAAAAAAGAAAACTCCAAACTCAAAACATTTGAGAAACTCTCATCTATAATAACTCTGCTATCAGGTTCTTTTTTAGTTGTGATTCAAGAGCAATTTGAAAATATCACTAAACTCCATGTTATCAGGAAAAAGAAATGATTTCAGATCTTCATAAAGTAAGCAGAGACTTTCAAGAAGGTCACGCTGTTGCTTTGAGAAAAATGCTATTTTAGAACCGGGAATACCAGACTTTTTCAAGCTTCTACTTTCTTGTAAAACTTAACTGTAACGACCAAAGGCAGGTGCCTAAAAGAGTCCCAAATTCTTCATCCTAATATTTAGTGCTCACAAGAATTATGTATTTCGAACTGATCAAATCTATCTACAAAACAGTTAAACACAGGGGCGCTGGGTGGCTCAGTCAGTTAAGCGTCCGACTCTTGATTTCAGCTCAGGTCATGATCTCACAAGATGTGAAATTGAGCCCCGTGTGCAGCCCTGCACTGACAATGCGGAGCCTGCTTGGAATTCTCTCTCTCTCTCTCTCTCTCTCTCTCTGCCCCTCCCCCGCTCATGCTCTTTCTCTCAAAATACATAAACTTAAAAAATCTAAAAATAAGAGAATAAAATAAAATAGTTAAACACAGACACCCATCCCGTTATGAACTGCTGACTTCCAGTCATTCATGTAATGGTTGAGGACCAGCCATTATGTAAGGCACTGGGATTTAAAACAAGACAAAGTTACTCCCTTTTTTTGTTGTTGTTTTTAATGTTTTTATTTATTTTTGAAGGAGAGAGAGAGCATGAGAGGGGGAGGAGCAAAGTGAGAGGGAGACACAGAATTTGAAGCAGGCTCCAGGCTCTAAGCTGTCAGCACAGAGCCCCATGTGGGGCTCCAACTCACGAACTGTGAGATCATGACCTGAGCTCAAGTTGGACGCTTAACCGAGCCACCCAGGCGCCCCGACAAAGTTATTCCCTTAAGAAGCTTACAGTGGGGAGCAGGGACGTGGGGTACACAAGGACTGGTACTGTGGGTGCATAAAGAAGGGTGCCTGGCCCAAACTGACAAGTCAGGAAAGGTTTTTAGGGGGAAATTGTATCTCAGCTGAGCAATGTACGCTCAGGGCTCAACAGCTTTAAGTTCTACGACTAAGACCCCTAGCCTCGGACAGCATTCAAGTACTTTATAAACACTATCCTATATAGGTTAAGAAACACAGCACACAGGGGCGCCTGAGTGGCTCAGTAGGTTCAGCATCTGACTTTGGCTCAGGCCATGATCTCAGGGTTTGTGAGTTCGAGCCCCACAGCAGGCTATGTGCTGACAGCTCAGAGTCCTGGAGCCTGCTTCGGATTCTGTGTCTCCCTCTCTTTCTTACCTCCCCCACTCATGCTCTGTCTCTCCCTCTCAAAAATAAATAAATTAAAAAAAAAAAAAAACCACAGAATACAGAATGTTACAGCACTGTTGTTTTATGAACAACATCAACACACACTATGAGTTTTTGGCTCAGTGAATGACACTGATTTATCTCATCTGTGAGCCACCTCCCCCAAACCAGAAAAAGAACATCCAGAGCTCCTTCTCCACTCCCTGGCCTGTTTCTCCTCTGCTCTCTACTTTAAAAACCTGCAAAAATACTCCTGTCACCTCTCTTTTTTGTTAAACGTGTTTGTTGAAGTACAACCTACATACAGAAACATGAAAAAACAATAAAATCATTGATGAAAAAATCCTCACAAGTTGAACACACCCACATAATCATCACTCAGTTTAAGAAATGGAATATTCCCATGGGGGCGCCTGGGTGGCGCAGTCGGTTAAGCGTCCGACTTCAGCCAGGTCACGATCTCGCGGTCCAGGAGTTCGAGCCCCGCATCGGGCTCTGGGCTGATGGCTCAGAGCCTGGAGCCTGTTTCCGATTCTGTGTCTCCCTCTCTCTCTGCCCCTCCCCCGTTCATGCTCTGTCTCTCTCTGTCCCAAAAATAAATAAACATTGAAAAAAAAAAAAAAAGAAATGGAATATTCCCCACACCCTTTAAGCTTCCCTTGTGCCCTTTCTCTCCTCCCCAGATGTAACCAGCACTCTGATCTCAACATTACAGTTTTGCCGTCCTTTGAATTTTCTATAAGTGGAATCACACAGTGGGCATGACTCTGAGTCTGGCATCGTTTGCTCCACAGTATGCTTGTGACAGTCATTGAGGATGTTGTGTGTGGAAGTAGCTGATTCATTTTCTTTGCTTTTATAATAAAGTATTCCATTGCACGAATGAACCACCATATGTATTCAGTGTTGATGGGCATTTGTGTTATTTCCAGTGTTTTGCTATATTAATAATGTTACGAACATACTTCTACATGTCTCTTGGTGCACATATACACACATTTCTGTACGGTCTATTATCCTTAAGAGGGAAATTGACAGGTAACGGGATGCTTATAGGTTCAACTTTAGTAAATAGAATTTCCAGATGGTTTTTGCCACTTCTATCAGTTGTATGAGTTTTGTGTGCTTTGCGTCCTTATCAGTACTTGCTTTTGTCAGTTTTCAAAAAACTTTTAGCCATTCTCTTGGGAGTGGTGTATTGCTATCTTATTATGGTTTTAATTTGCATTTCCCTGGTGACTATTCAGGTTTAGTATCTTTTTCTGTGTTTATTGGCCATTGGATATCCCGTTTGTGAAGTGCCTGACCACATCTTCTGCATTTGTGAAATTAGGTTTTCTTTTTCCATTGATTTGTAAGAATCTGTTATATATTCTGAAGACAAGTCCTTAGTAAGCTATATGTATTGCAAATATTCTCTCCTATTCTATAACTTATCTCTTCCCTTTCTGAACAGTGTTCATCAGTGAGAGAAGCTCCTAATTATCATGTAGGCCAATTTATCAATCTTTTTCTATGTGGTTGTTTTCATCCTGTTTAAGAATTCTTGGCCTACCTCAGGGTCATGAAGATACTCTTACATATTTTTGTTATCAGCATTATTGTTTTATGCTTCACATTTAGACCTTTAATCCACTTGGAATTGATATTTGTAGATGATGTGAGGTAAGGGATCATGATTTTTTTTTCCTCTAAGGCTATCCTGCTAGCTCAGAATGCTTGATTGATTGTTTCCTTATTGATTGCTCAAGCATAGAATGTTTTACTGAAAATTCCACCTATCTCTATTGTTCTGTAGTGACACCTATGTCATAAATCAAGCTTCCAGATACATATGGGTCTGTTTTTGGACCCCACACTATTCCATTAGACTTCTTCGTCTTAGACATCGTCAAATTTAAGCAACACCACACTTTCTTAATTCCTATAGCTCCTGGGCAATCCCTATTGCCCAGACCACTTTCTCCTCGTGAGGACTCGGTGTAATAAGGAGTACTAAGTTCTGCAGAGAAGGCATGAGGTACCAGTATGAGGGGTTTCAGACTGGAGGTTCATGGCACAGGCTGAGGAGCAAGCCCTTACTTCTTAGAAATGTGCTTGTGTCCCTTAGAGATTTTTTTAAAGAGACAGCTATCCAGACTTCTCTCGAAATACACTTTTATGATAATTGCCAGTATCACGTATTTTCTAAAGTCTCAGGGTATATTCAGAAGTTCCAATTATATCACCCTTTAAAAACAAGGGGAATCACCAAGTTCTTAGAATTTTAGAAGGCAAAGGGTTTTCTGGGATTACTCCTCTTTTGATTAAATCCAGTTTTACTTGAATATCAGATTTTAAAGTGAAATTCTCACGTAATCATTATTGTTTTATATTGTTATAAGAACTGCAACAGCATTATTTTCCCTTAGAACTTCGACTGAATAATGACTTTCATATGTTCTGACAGCTTTGGGGGGGGTGGTTTATTTATTTTTTTTAGTAATCTCTACAATCAAGACTCTGACTCAAGACTCTACGGACTGAACCGGCCAGGTACCTCTGTTCTTACAGCTTTGAATTCTCAATGCCCAACTTACAAGCAAACTTTAGAAGTACAAACAGTCTAAAACTAGAAGTCAAGAATTTAGGATTCCGGTTTGAGCTATGCCATCAAGTGTTTATAACTACTCAGATTTTCTATATATGAAAGAACAACTGTATTGCCTGTGTTTCATCTATTATATTAACTGGGTGATGATTTTAAGGCTAGCGCAATCCATTAGACTACAAAGGACTTCAGGAAGGGGACAGTTGAATCCCTACACAGTAAAAATAGTAAAACATAATAATTGTGGTTGAATTCATGAGCAGTTAATTTTATCTCATCAATGTTTTTCTGAAAGAACATGTGAGACTAAGAAAAATACTTAAACTGAATGGGAACTGTCTTAAAATGTCAAGTAGGGAAACTAAATTTCACACTGGGTTTTGTTCTCCCCATGGTTGACAGGTGGTATATCCATTTAGATGAGTGAGTAGATGGGGCTGGTCAGTCAGGCCTGAAGGGGAAAATGTCAGTTGCACGGTTCTTTGCTCGATCTTCATCCAGTGTAAGCATGTCCTGCCCATGGTGTCTGTGCTATGTACACATGTTGATTTGATGTGAGAGCATTCAAACCTAGAGCGCAATTATCGTAATTCTTTACAATATCGGTGGTACATTTTAAAATGTGAATTTTAGGGGTGCCTGAGTGGCTCAGTTGGTTAGGCGTCCGACTCTTGATTTTGGCTCAGGTTATGATCCCATGGTTTGTGAGTTCGAGCCCCGTGTCAGGCTCTGCACTGACAGTGCGGAGCCTTCTTGGGATTCTCTCTCTCCATCTCTCTCTGCCCCTCCCCCACTTGCTTGCACGCGTGCTCAAAATTAATACATAAACATTAAAAAGAAAAAAAAAACTGAAATATGAACTTTAAGCAGAGCCTGATCTATATGCCCATGGGTTGGAAATGGCCCTTTTGTGGGCCATGGGACCAGATACATATGGAGACAATGTGCCATCCATGAAGGGAGAGAAGAATTCCCCCAAATACTGGAATATCTGGCATGTTTATGGTACTAATTGACCTTTCCAACCATCATTCTACCATATACAGAAAAAAAAAAAAAGTGTCCATTAGTAATACCCAAGGTGAATTCTATGGAGTGTCAGACCTGTGAAAGAACAAGGCTCTCCTAGAGTAAATAATAAAACCATTTTTGAGGGTCCAGGAATTTGTAGGAAGCCACTCAGAGAAAAAAATTTCTTGAGGTCCTACTCTTTTAAATTATATGACTCAGAAAATAACTATGCTTACATAATATTTTAGCTAAATGTTGATAATAAATACCCTTACTTAAATTTACAGAATTGATATTAACAAACTCTCATTTGTCTGTAACCCAAGCAATGAGAAAGTGCAATCATGATCAAATTCTTTCCCCATAAAACAAGATGCTAAAATAGCAACAGATCCTCAGGACGGTAATCAGTGAGACTAAAGATCACAATAGGCCTCCTGAGAAAATTTTTTAGAAGCAATTACTTTTAGTATATGTTAAAGTTAAGTTTCTCTGATTATATTCTAATGCTTATAAAGCTGGTCACATGCATAGTCTATACACATGGATAATTGGCTAAACAGAACAATTCAATTGATGAGAAGTTCCACTCACCAACCACTACATAGAATCAAGGGTTTAATGTACCTGCTGCTTTCTCAAAGTCAGACTATCAGTTGCTGTGCTTCCTCCCTTAAAAATCTTTCCCTATCAGTGTAGTACATTATTCTGTAAGCCCTAAAATTGCCCTCAAAATATGTGAGTTAATCTTATCCTGTCCTTTCAAACCTTAAGTAGTTTCTATGAACGTCTTTTTTAGGTGATATTTTATTAATATTAAAGTTCACTATCATTGAATATGGGAAAATAAAATACAAATTAATTTTAAAATAAATTGGCACGATTTTTAATTAGAAGGAAGTAAAAAGAAATGCTAATACGTGGGTTTAAATGAGTCTAAATCAGTCAAGCTTAACCAAATAGCTCATTTTCCACATTTATGATGCCTAAAATATTTTTGCTATATTTTTAAAGCCTACATACATTTTAAATGCTGAAAACAACTCCAAGAATTCATAATATCGGACTCATAGAAAGCTTTGTTATTCGCCAAAATAACTTTACTTTCAAAAAGTAAAATCAATGTTAAATATCTCGTTAAGTAGCAATATAAACTCATTAAAATACTTCATAACATTTATGAACTAGAGCAAAGTGATCAGCTTTACATGTTCACTATATGAGAAACTAACAAATTGGGATTGATTCCAACTAAGTTTCTAAATAAGAATTGTCCAAAATATGGAATTTATGTTATAATATCTTGGTGTATATCTGGCTGAAATATTTTTGGAGAGGACATAGTGCTTCCAGATAACCGAGAGAGCCCTGTCTTAAGTGATGGATCATTGTTATGCAGCCAGCTGGTTTAAACATGCTAAAAACAACAAGGACAAAAGAGATATATTTGCACATAATTAAATTGCTATGCCACCAAAAGCAGCTTTATATGAGCACATATTAAAAGTATTCAAAAATAAATTGACTTGTATTTTTGCTCCTAGGAGCTGCTTTAGAAACAACTTAGGTTTGTTATGTAGCAGACAATGCACGCACAATGTAACTATTCAGATCATGGAAGATTCCTAGCAAACTTTTTTGCTTTTACCATCGTTTCCTTTCATAACCCATCACATGGGATATGTAGGTACATATAACACTCATCATTCTTTATGAAAAACGCCACTCTGAACATACAGATAAATAAATGTTTTGATATATGGATGAACAATATAGGCATATATCTCTTGTATGATCCAAATATTCCATAGCTCATAAAGCTACATTTCCTTTGTCTACAAGAAACGCACATATGCATGTCTGTGTATATGTACAATGCATATAGATCCGTATGTTCTAATTTAAGAGTTCAATAATCTATTTACCTCACAGAAGCAGATTAATTCCAAAAACTAAGATTCAACAGAGTTAAAATGTATCTAATTAATAAAAATAGATGAGCTCCAATATCCAAGAATAAGTTTAACCTATTCCCTTCAAAATATATTTGGATACTTACATAGTACAGTTAATTTACTATTCTGTTATCTCAAATGATAAATACAGAGAACTTAGTCTTTCCTAAATTAAAAAGAAGATAGGATTCCCAGACTTTGATGTTAATTTGAATAAATTATCCTTTTTAAGTTCTGGAATAACTAATTTGAACAATAAGACAAAGGTTGCCAAATTTCTCAACAAACATTTCAGAGGCAGGCTTAAGTCTATTTTAACTTGAACCAAAAACTAGTTTCATTTAAGATTTTGCGAGTGTGAATTAAACAAAATAACAGTCAGGGAAAATTGTTTTTAAATAATCACTTTGACCATTAAAATTAAATGAATAACAATCTTTCTACCAAATATGGGGTTTATTTGGGACAGGTGGAGGGGCGTGTGTGTGTGTGTGTGTGTGTGTGTGTGTGTGTGTGTGACCAGCCACACTAATAATGACTGCTTCTTCTCAGACACAAGAGGTGGCTGAATTGCTCGAAGAGTACTTAGTTGCTGAGTTCTCAGTCAACTAATAGGAAACTACAGTATTATTCAAAACTCCTTTTATTAAAGACAGTTACAAAATCACTCTTTTATAGGTGCTACAATTTGGTTCAAAGCCTCCTAGAAGCTGAATGGCAATGTTAAACCATTAACCACTCAGCTCCTGAACGTGAGGAAAATTACGCTTGTATAGCAAGTAAGATTTCCCTCCCAAGATTGCAGGGGCAGTAAAAATTAACAATGAATTCTCCTTCCCCCCCCCCCCCCCCCCCCCCCCCCCCCCCCGGAGCAGTGGAAGGAAAAAGGAAAAATAGTTTCTATCATGTCTTTCCCTCAGATTACCTAAAGATTTATACTTCATAATGTAACACCATAAAATTAAGGCTGTGGACACATGTTTGGGGACCCAATTTAAAATATAAAATGGAACTTAGAAGAAAGATAAGCTACTTAAATCTTAAAAGAGAAACTAGAAACTAATGGTAATTTTCTGATGTATCACATTTCAAAGAAGAGCCCTTACAGTACAAGGATCCCATGAGTTCATGACAGCTTTATTCTTAGACCCACAAATCAAGCCATTGTTCCGCTCTGAATCTGCGGGAACTGCTGCCACCTATAGGCTCTAATGATAATGGCAGTGTTTTACTCAGCAGTACCCTCTATTGGGGACAGAAATGTGCTGAATGTGTAAGCACTTTTCTTAACAGCAGGTGGCCTCACTTTTGCTACAGATTTACCTCAAAGACGTTGGTTTAAAAGCTTTTTCGTGTTTTGTAAAATAAACTCCAACTTCTGCCTGAATCTAAAGTTGCCAGGTGATTTGAGAAGGAAAAAACACAGTCTTGAACTCTGCAAATTCACATCCATAAACAGCTTTACAAAGTCGTTCTCCAGTTGCTAATCTGATGTCACTTAGTGCCACGCTGTACCAACAAGGCCACAAAAGAGAGAGACTTTCTGCTGAGAGTCACTGCAAAGGGGTAAGATGAAAGAAAGTGTTTTTAGAGTGTAGAATGCCAGTTATCAGAGTTAGTCCCATCTTCCTGGAATTTATTAAACAGGTACTCTGTAATGAAATAACCAGAAAGCTGACAGCTTCTTGTGAAATTCTTAGGTGATTTACAGCAGGGTATACATTTTAAAAGTCATTTACTGTTAAGGACTCCAAAACTCAAACCCTTATGGGTAGTACTGTGTACCAAGGAGGGCCTGCATAATTTTTCTTAGAAAAGCAAATTAACTTTTCTGTGCTTTTACTGTAATCATCGAAGGACAAAACAAAAAGTTTCCCTTTGTTTTTATTTTGTCCATATTAATTAAAATAGCCAATGCTGTTATTAATGTTAAAGATTTGGGAGCATTTTTAAATGTTCAAAAATAAAAGGTATTATAACCAAGGGCAGAGGTGAAGGATGTCAGCATATTCAGAAGCCAAGGTAAAATAAGCTTATATATGAAAATCTTGTAACAGAAAACATTCAGAGTCAAGTAGCACTCGTGCTATGAAAATATTGCCCCACATACCGCCGTAGACATGCTATGAACTGACAAGTTGAATTCAACAGCAAGTTACCACAACTGCTAAACTCTAAACCTCCCATTGTGATCCCCACAAATAGCAAGAAAAAAAGTAGACTCAAGACAAAACAAGGAAACAAAACAATACTCAATCTGGGGCTATGAAAAAGCAAATAAAATGATCATCAAAATATGGACTATTCCTGAAATATGAGATGGGTGAATACTGACAAATATCACCACCTGTCCAGATGTTCATCATGTTTCTATAGAAAAAAACTTGGGATCTGTTTTTGAGTATCATTCGGATCTTTGGTCACAGAATCACAGATTCCTAAAATATACTTAATATACACTGCTCTTAATTTTACACACTAAATCTATGGTACAGAATATAGATATTCTTTGAGGCCACTGACATAAATTGTCACTGTGGCCTCACATACATGGCATTTGCCATGTAGACCTGTATACAGAAGTATTATCCCTCCCTGTGGGTGAGGTAGCTTGTTAATAAGCCCATGAGTTCTCACATTACCATCCTTCACCTGTGATGAGGCTTAGCCCATACCTCCACCATTGCGAATATGCTGATAGTCCTGAATTGAGGCCTATCACCTCATTTTTTTCTTTGCATGTCTAACCTGCCACCATCTTCTTCAAATGACTTTTGTGCTGCTGACAGAAACTCTCACGGACTTTCAATCCCTTTCATAGTTGAAAAATGGCAGCTAGGCAAAGTGGAGAAATAGGAAAAGCTTAAGTGCTCAATCAAAAATGTACTGGCACCTAAGAATTCTAGATACTGGTCTTTACATCTGTATTTTCAAGTTTTTACAAGTTTTTTTTTCCCCCAGCTACCTACACAAGCCATTTTAAATTGCTTATGTAATCATTATAGTTTCAACTTTAATTTTCTTTCAATTTCCAAATTGAAATTGAATTTCCAGTTGCTTTATTAGATCAAAACTCCAAGTTCCTATTAACTCAATAATGAACTGTTTCAAACTGGACTTTTACCATGTAATTTTTAAAAGGTGATTCGATATATGGACAGATATAATTATATGTGGAAATACATTTTTCAAAGTTTTCTTCAAATTTTATTTGCATATTCTTTTTTATTTTCCTCAATTCTCTATGTCCTCACTATAATCCTTTCTCAGAGTCTGTGTCCCAGAACTATCTTTGATGTAATTATGTGAAAACTTCTTTTATTACTTCAGTAATAAGCCACTTGGATAATAACAATAGCTGTGATATAGTTTGTATCCACCGTTCGTCCTGTATTAGGAACTTTTTAGTCATCAACATTGATCCTTAAACCATCACTGTGAGATATTATCCCCATTTCACAGATGAAGAAACTGAAAGACAGGAAAATTACATGACTTGCCCAAGGCCACCAGGCCTATGAATTACAAATTAAGTGCTCTTTGCATTAAGCAACTGTGGATATAATTTAATTCAACCCAAAGAAAATTATTGAACAACTGCTACATGGAACACGAGATGGAAACACATTTTTTTTATAAGATAATTTATTTTACAAAATTGGGTCACTCAAAATTCTTAAAAATGCATAAAGTATTATAAAAACCTGAACATGACAAGATTTAAAATTTTACTGTTTTCTTGACATATATTATCACACAATGAAACGAACACATCTCAGAGCAAAAAAAAAAAAAAAAAAGGATTCAGCAGCTGGAAAGCGTCAATAGCTGATGCTGTAAAGTCATTATCTACCCCATTTTTTTTTTATTTTTTTTTCAACGTTTATTTATTTTTGGGACAGAGAGAGACAGAGCATGAACAGGGGAGGGGCAGAGAGAGAGAGAGGGAGACACAGAATTGGAAACAGGCTCCAGGCTCTGGGCCATCAGCCCAGATCCCGACGCGGGGCTCGAACTCACGGACCGCGAGATCGTGACCTGGCTGAAGTCGGACGCTCAACCGACTGCGCCACCCAGGCGCCCCTCTACCCCATTTTTAAGAACACATTGCAATATGCAAACCCATAAAGGGACCCCATATCGATAATGAGTGGGATCATCTGAATTTACAATATTCGTGGTCTTTAAGGAATTAATAATCCCGTAGCTCATTTTTTTCAACAACATACTTTTACCACTTTTGTCGTGTCTTCATTCTGAAAGCACTTGGGAGAAACAGTTTAAAAACTGTAATTTTCTTTGTAGGTGCGGTATTAAATGCAGTATCGACTCAAGCACCAAAGAACTACAGTGCTAGTCTGAGGATAAAAGGCATTTTAGATGTCTTAAATGTATTAAAAAGAAACCTGTTCTTTAAGTCATCAAGTAAAGTCACCTCATTTTTTAAGACAGTGATTTAATCTTGTTTTACACAAAAATTCAAATGCAGTTAACATCAGTCCCCACACATTACATAGCGAGAAACAAAGGAAAAGGTTTAGAAGGATATCCTAACGCTTCGGTTCTGAGGGACATAGGTAGGTGAGCAGATGGTGCAGTCACAGACTATTTCCCCTTCACAAATTCCTAAACGATGATGCACTTTGATTTGGAGGGTACTGTTGATATGCCCACCATATGCCTCTAGTAAATCGGGATGAAAATGAGATCATGCATGAGGCTCTCTGAATGAAATTTCCCCTTAAAATAGTGGGCCATCCCCCTCTCTTAACAGTCCTCCTCCCGGTGGGGGCTATCTTTGCAATGCACACCGGATGCTGCTGGCGCTGCTTTGGGCACACCAGTTGATTCTTTCCAAAATTTCCACCTACTCTTAACTATGTTTATAAACCCCTACTTTTCAAGTAAAACCCAGTCTTCTATTCCTCATTCAATATAACAAGTTCCTACCATTATTAAGACTCCTTTTTTGTTTTTACTACTTTAAATTTTAAATCGGATATTAATAACATTTATTAAATGCTTAAGAGAAGGGCCGTCTGGCTGGTTCGGTCAGAGGAGCGTGTGACTCCTGATCTCGGGGGAGTGAGTTCGAGGCCCACACTGGGTGGAGAGATTACTTAAATAAATGAATAAACTTTAAAAAAAATGCTCAAGGGGATACAAAAGAAATATAGAACATAACGAATACTAAACTAATGCCACATGCCATAGAAAGATTACATTATGGGTCTTTTCAACTATGTAGACACATATTTTGGTAAATAATTAGAATCAAGTTTGTTCAGATAATAATATACCTGAATCATGTCTATCAGTATGCCTCAGGTCTTATCACTGTTATTCCTAGCCAATATTTCACACTGAGTGTCTATGTTGTTGATTGTAAGTATTTGGATCACTCAGCCTTCAGTTAACTTAGAGCCGTGTACCAGGTACTGAATAAGGCAGAGTTACTAGTTTGAGGAGCTTGTCTGTTAGCAATGTAAGAGAAAACGTGGAAATACAACATTTCAATTGGGAGTGTTTCAATGCATCTATAGTGGTGTTGATGCAATTGATAGAAATAACACACAATGCTGTCTGGAACACAGAGGAGGAGCACTTGGCCTAATGAGGAGAGGCAGATGAGGAAAGAAACCCAGCTCAGTTGTCTGCTGAACTTGAATCTGAGGTATTCACTGCTGTAAAGATTTGAGATCTCGTTCGGTTGACAGACATACAGGAATTAAACAGTAACAGAACATGTTAACCGGGTTATATTTTTTCCGAAAAAATTACCGTAGCATATGACTAGTTCTTTCTTTCTCTTTCTAAATGCTTACGTTCTTGTTGTACTCTAAATTTCTATTCAGTTGAAGGGGTATTTCATAGTTCCAATGGACTATGATGTTTATTAAGGTGTCCATCTACCATGCATCGCGCGATGAGATTGATGGAGTTGTAAAACATCGTTCTTTTTGCCCTGTGCTGCAAGTATACAGAAAACCTGTTACAGAATTCAGGTAATTGCTGCTGGATTGTATTTGATTTAGATGGTGCCTCACAGATAATCTCTAAAGAGAACAGTTGGTCCAGTTTGCTAGATAAAAGGCAGTTGTAAAAGGAGGACACTAATAAATGATGGGGACCCCATTAACCAAAACTCAGCTGCAAAGGACTATGGTCCTAGCAAGTCTACCACCTCCCTGGGTAGTTGGGTTTTCTCTTCATGAATTCTTTTAGCTTTTGCCATTTGGGTTTCTACTGTACAGTTTACTTATTCCACTTTAAACTGTAAATTCCAGGGGTACCCGGGTGGCTCAGTGAGTTGAGCCTCTGACTTGATTCAGGTCATGATCTCAGTCAGGGCTCGTGGGTTTGAGCCTCCAGTCGGGCTCTGTGCTGACAGCTCGGAGCCGGGAGCCTGCTTGCCATTCAGCCTCCATCTCTCTCTGCCCTCCCCTGCTCGCACTCTCTCTCTTTCTCTCTCTCAAATATATTTCTTTAATTAAATTAAAAAAAAAAAAACTAAATTCCATAAGAGACTCTTAAATATAGGGAACAAACTGAGGGTTGATAGAGGTGGGGGGGTGGGTTAAATGGGTGATGAACAGTAAGAAGGGCGCCTTTTGGGATGAGCATTGGGTGTCATATGTAAGAGATGAGTCACTGGGTTCCACTCCTGAAGCCAAGACTACACTGCATGTTAACGAACTTGAGAATAAACAAACAAACAAACAAACAAGCAAACTGTAAATTCCCCAAGGATAGAGCATTCTTTTTATAGTTTGTAACCTCAGAGTATCCACTCAAAAACTCTACACAGAGAACAATCATGGGATGTAAATGTTTCACTGTCTGAAAGTGGGATCTTCCATTTGAGATGCAATTTATTGTATATAACTTAAATTTTCTCTAGACAATTTCTCTCTCTAAATCACATTTTTAAATTCAAACTGTATTGTTAAATTATTTCTGAAATGTGCTCTTTAAAAAAAAAGCTCTAGTGTGTCAGTGGTAATCCACCACTGTCGGTCCTTCTCCAACAAGGAGATAAATAATGGAATTATTTATTTAGCTCTGATTTGTTAGTGGTTCAATGTTTAACTTTTCAAACACAGCCTACTAGCATTTTGGTAAATAAAAGGTAAAATCTACTAATGAGGTTTCAATTATATAAACTATTTGGTTTCTTAAATACAAGGCATATAATTTTTCATAAAGCAAAACAAAGGAAACATGCACAAAACCACATATACTTTGGCCAGGAACAATCCATATCTCTGGTTTTCTTTTTAGTAATAATTGATAGTAGAACGTACAACATGGCAGGCAGTACCACTATCTGACCAATGGAAGCATTCCTTCTGCCTCCTCCCCCAAATTCAGGAGGAACTAAAAAAAACATCATGATAGAGCTATCCATTTACATATACTATACTGGAAGAGTGAGCGAATGTCCTGTCAGCTGCCCTCCCCCCCACCTTTCCTCTCTTCATGTTTATCCCTCGTGACGATAACTGAAATGGGCTGCTTGCACATCAATCTCAGAAGTAGGAAAGAAATGTGCACAGATTGCAAGCCAGCTGGGAAAAGTACAACCTGATGATTACATAGGGAAGTATTAAATGTATATAAATAAGTATACTTTGATTATTTGACTCCAACACTCAATCTCATCAACACATAACCTTTGTTTCATCTGGAGAATCAAAGTCTGTTAAAAACCAGGTTCCAAAATGCTGTTCTCTGGCTTGTGTAATTTCCAGAAGGCAGTCTCTTCTAACAACTGCCTGCCTTCTCTACCAACTATGGCTCCTACATGACATCAACCATGTCTCACTTTTGCATTCCCTCAGGGCCTAGTTTATATTGCATCATCTATAAATACGTGTTAAAACGAAAGAGGAGATATTGAATATCTGTACGATGAATTTTTTAAGTAGCATATTTTAGTACAGAGTGGTTTTTGAAGGCTGATACACAAGTTCAAATCTTAGACAAGTTATCAGATTAAGCCTCACAACAGCAGTCAGTAGTAATAGCTACCATTTATTAAATGACTACTATGGTATCTACTTTAATAAACATTATCATATTTAAACTTCACAAAAAGAAATAATAACCACTCAAATGAACTTCAAAAGCAAATTTTCATGCACAGGTTAAAATAGGATTGTTTATGTTCTTCTTTTGGGAAAAATCATAAATAACTCCTTTGAAAATCTACACAACAACCCCTTGAAGTAAAAGGTGCTATTTTTATCTCCTTTTTCCATGAGACAGTCAAGACTCTGAGAGGAGCAATCTGACCAAAGTCCCACAGCTAGCCAGTGGTTAAGTTTACTCCAAAGTCCATGTTCTTTGTAATAAGCCAATTCACTTTCCCAATGCCTATAAAATGGGAATAATAATATCTACCACACAGAGTTGTTGTAAAGCTTACTTTTAAAAAATATGTGAAAACATGATGGCTGCCCACAGAGTAAACATTCTATATATATTAGCTTTCTTCCTTCATCACCCACCTGATTCTATTGCTTCATGGATCTATAATACCTAACAAATACCCAAATATCTATTTTATGTATTATATATGTAATATGTATATATAATATATAATACATATATATGCATATATGTACCTACATCCTTTATTTATTTAAGTCTATATTATTCTTACCTGCTGTTTATTAGCTCTTAGACACACAGATACACATAAATGTATGTGTATGTATGTATGGGTATATGTATATGTGTGCCTATGTGTGTATGTGTGTGTGTGTACATAAATGTGTATCAGTTAAACTAAATCTCATTTACTTTACCAACCTATTCTATATTCTATACCTTAAGCATTATTCATGTGTACCATCCATAACACCGCAGTTTCTGAGTTAATCTTGTAATTATTTAACTTAATTAAATTAAATTATTTAGGATATTTAATTGTTCCTGGTTATATTGCTCATTATCTTTAAATTTATACATGACTTGGGGAGCTTGGGTGGCTGAGTTGGTTAAGTGTCTGACACTTGGTTTCAGCTCAGGTCATGTGATCTCATGGTTTCATGGGTTTGAGCCCTCATAGGGCTGCGCACTGACAGTGTGGAGCCTGCTTGGGATTCTCTGTCTCCTTCTCTCTCTCTCTGCCCTTTCCCCACTCACACTGTCTCTGTCTCTCTCAAATAAATAAACTTCAAAAAATTTTAATAAAAAGGTAAATAACATCACTCATCATCAGGGAAATACAAATCAAAACCACAATGAGATACCACCTTACACCTGTCACAATGGCTAACATTAACAACTCAAGCAACAACAGATGTTGGCGAGGATGCAGAGAAAGAAAGTTTAAAACAACTTTGCATTGTTGGTGGGAATGCAAGCTGGTGCAGCCACTCTGGAAAACAGTATGGAGGTTCCTCAAAAAACTAAAAATAGAGCTACCCTACAACCCAGCAATTGCACTACCAGGCATTTATCCAAGGGATACAGGTGTGCTGTTTCGAAGGGACACATGCACCCCCATATTTATAGCAGCACTATCAACAATAGCCAAAGTATGGAAAGAGCCCAAATGTCCATCGATGGATGAATGGATAAAGAAGATGTGGTATATAAATACAATGGAGTATTACTCGGCAATCAAAAGGAATGGAATCTCGCCATTTGCAACTACGTGGATGGAACTGGAGGATATTATGCTAAGTGAAATTAGTCAGAGAAAGACAAATATCATAGGACTTCACTCATATGAGGACTTTTAAGAGACAAAACAGATGAACATAAGGGAAGGGAAACAAAAATAATATAAAAACAGGGAGGGGGACAAAACAGAAGAGACTCATAGAGAACAAACAGGGTTACTGGAGGGGTTGGGGGAGGGGGGATGGGCTAAATGGGTAAGGGGCACTAAGGAATCTACTCCTGAAATCATTGTTGCACTATATGCTAACTAATTTGGATGTAAATTTAAATAAATAAATAAACAAACAAACAAACAAACAAAATAAGGCACACCCTGTATCTAATCTTTGGATATCAGACAAATAGCTAAGTCATTTACAAAAGAAATAAAATCAAATTGTTGTCAGATTTCAAAAAAAAGGTTTTATGCCACAATGCAATGAGCAACATAGTTTTAAAACAATTAACAGAAAAAAAATGAGCCAATAATTTTCTATCTAGCCAAAATAACTTTCAAATGCAAAGAATTCAAACTGTTGCAGACGTGAAAGAACTCAGGATTTCCATAAATTCTTCTTGAGGAAACTACTAGAAAATAAGTTCTAGGCAACAGAGGCCAACTGAGTTTTAGTGAAATGGTATCCTCCACTCTACATGCTCTTCTTACAATGTAACCTTCACCCTCCTCCACTGAGGTAGAAATGCAGTCTCCCTGAATCTGGGCTAGCCTTCTGACTCTTCATAACCAACAGAAAGAAGCACAAGTGATATTGTGAGATTCCTGAGGCTAAGTTAGAAACGACCACAGAGTTTCTACCCAGTTTTGTTAGATGTCTGTTCTTGGGGATGTTACCCATCATGGAAGATTGATGACTGACCTGAGAACTATCATGTGAAAAAAAATGACATGTAGGCACTGAGGATAACAGCTTCAGATGAATTCAACCTTCTAGCCAAGCCCAACCAAACACAAGACACCGGAACAAAGGCATAGGAGTCTTGGCTCCTCTAGACCACTCTACCCACCAGCTGAATGACCTCAGTCAATAACAGGAGGAGCAGAAGAATACCTGAGCCATGCCTGAATACGTGAACTGCAGAATTGATGAAATATATAAAACCTGTTGCTGTGATAAGCCTTTGTTACATATAAAATTTACTGTCTTAGCCATTATTGTGTACAGTACAGTAGTGTTAACTTTATGCATATTATTGTACAACAGATCTCTGAATTTTCCCATCTTGCAAAAGTGAAATTCTCTACCCAACAACTCCCCATTTCCCTTTCCCCCTAGGGCCTGGAAACCACCATGTTACTTTCTATTTCTAAGATTTGACTACTCTGGATATCTCATGTAAGTGGAATCTTGCAGTATTTGCTCTTCTGTGACTGGCTTATTTCAATTTAGCATAATGTCCTCAAGATTCATCCATATTGTAGCAAATGACAGAATTCCCTTCTTTATTAGGGCTGAAAAATGTTCCATTGTATGAATATATCATGTTTTCTTTATCCATTCACCTATTGATGGACATTTAGGTTGCTTCTACCTCTTTGCTACTGTGAATAATGCAGCAATGAACACGAGTATGCAAATATATCTTCAAAACTCTGCTTTCAATTGTTCTGTATATATACTCAGAACTCAGATTGGTGGATAATATGGTAATTCTATTTTTTGTTTTTTAAGAGCCCTCTATAAATGGTTTTCCATAGCGTTGGCACCATTTTACACTCCCACCAACAGCACACAAGGGTTCCAATTTCTCCACATCCTCACCAACGTTTATTGTTTTCTATTTTTTTGATATTGGCCATCCTAATGGGTGTGAGGTGATATCTCATGGTGGTTTTGATTTGCAATGTTCTAATGATTAGTGATGCTTAGTAGCTTTTCATCAGCTTGTTGCCCACTTGTATATCTTCATTTGGAGAAATTCTATTCAATTCTATTAAAGTCCTTTGCCCATTTTTTAAAGCTTTATTTATTTTTGAGACAGAGACAGAAAGAGAAAGAGAGAGAGAGAGAGAGAGAGAGAGAGAGAGAGAGAGAGAGAGTATGAGTGGGGGAAGGGCAGAGAGGCAGGCAGAGGATCCAAAGCAGGCTCTGCGCTGACAGCAGAGAGCCTGACGCAGGGCTCAAACTCATGAACCATGAGATCATGACCTGAGCTGAAATCAGATGCTTAGCCCACTGGGCCACCCAGGCACCCCTCCTTTGCCTACTTTTAACTGGATTGTATTTTTGTTGTTGAGTACAGAAACTCTTTATATATTCTGGATACTGATCCCTTATCAGATATACAGTTTGAAAATCCCATTCCATAGATTGCTTTTTCACTCTCCTGATTGTTTCATTGCTGCACACAAGTCTTGAAGTTTGATATAGTCCCATTTGTCTGTTTTTGCCTTCACTGCCTGTACTTTTGTTATCACATCCAAGAAATCATTCCTAAATCCAATATAATGAAGATGTTCCCTTATGTATTCTTCTAAGAGTTTTACAGTTTTAGGTCTCACATGTAAATCTTTAACCCATTTTGAATGAAGTTTTGTACATGGTGTAAGGTAAGGGTCCAACATCATTCTTTTGCATGTGGATATCCAGTTTTCCCACCACCATTTGTTGAAGGTTCCATCCTGTCCCCATTGTGTAGCCTTGGAAACACTGCCAGTTATCATTTTGACCATTTATGTGAGGGTTTGTTCTGGGATGGCACGCAAGAACTCTCTCTTCTCTTCCATTCATTTTTGTATCTGTCTTTATGCTAGGACCATACAGTTTTGATTACTGTAGCTTGTAATGTTTCAAAACCAGAAAGTGTGGGACTTCTAGCTTTGTTTCCCTTTCTTAAGGTTGTTTTGGCTATTTGAGGTCCTTTGAAATTTCATATAAATTAGGATTTTTTTTCTTAAAAAAATTCCATTGGAATTTTGATAGAGATTGCATTGAATTTGTACATCATGTTGGATAGTATGGACATTTTAACAATATTAATTCTTCCAATCCATAAACACAGGATATTTTTCCATTTATTCTGTCTTTAAATTTTTCTTTCAGGGCACCCAGGTGACTCAGAGAGTTAAATGTCCAACTGATTTTGGCTCAGGTCATGATTTCAAGGTTTGTGAGATCGAGCCCCACATCAAGCTCTGCATTGACAGCACAGAGCCTACTTGGGATTCTCTCTCCCTCTCTCTTTCTCTGCCCCTTTGCTCTCTTTTTCTCTCAAAATAAACATTTTTTAAATAAGAAAATAAAATTTATTTCAACAATATTTTATAGCCTTCAGTGTGTAAGTCTTTCCCTTCCTTAAGTTTATTTGTAATTATATTAGTATTTTGATGCTATTGTATATAGGATTATTTTCTAAATTTTATTTTCATATTGCTCATTGTTAGTGTATAGAACCACAAATTATGTTTCCGTGTTGATTCTGTGTCTTAAAGTCTGCTCAATTTCTTTGTTAGTTCTATTTGTAGAATCTTTAGGGTTTTCTACACATAAGATCATGCCATTTTTGAACAGAGATCATTTTACTTCTTCTGATTGGGATGCCTTTTATTTTCCTTGCTTGATTGCTCTAGGACTTCCAGTAGTATGCTGGGTAGAAGTGGGAAGAGTGGGCATCTTTGCCCTCGTCCTGATCTTACAGGGAAAGGTTTCAGTTTTTTCCCCATTGAGTATGATGTTAGATGTGGGCTTTACATATGTGGCCTTTATTATGTAGAGATACTTTCCTTATATTCCTAGATTGTTGAGTGTTTTTATCATAAAAGACTGTTGAATTTTGTCAAATGCTTTTTCTATGTCAATTGAGATGGTCATGTCATTTTTGTCCTTCATTCTGTTAGTGTGGTATATTGCACTTATTTTTGCATGTTAAACCATCCTTGAACTCCAGGGATAAATCCTACTTGGTCATGATGTACAATCCTTTTAATACGCAGTTGAATTCAGTTCACTAGTATTTTGTTGAGAATTTTTTGCATCAATATTCATCAGGATATTAGCCTGCAGTTTTCTTGTCTCACAGTGTCTTCTGTCTGATTTAGATATCAGGGTAATGCTGGTCTTACAGAATAAGTTCAGAAGTGTTCCCCTCCTCTTCAAATTTGGAAGAGTTTAAAAAGAACTGGTGTTAATTCTTTAAATGTCTGGTAGAATTCTCTGGTGAAGCTATCTGGTCCTAGGCTTTTCCTTGTTGGGAAGCTTTAGATTGCTGATTCAATCTCTTTGCTAGTTATAGGCCTATCCAGATTTTTATTTCTTCATGATTCATTCTTGGTACAATATGTTTCTAGAAATTTATCCATTACTTCTAGTGTCCAATTGGTCGAGAGTGTTGTTCAAGTCTCTGTTTCCTTATTGATCTTCTGCCTGGATGATCTATGCCTTACTGAAAGTAAGGTATTGAAATCTACTATTGTGTTACTCTCTGTTTCTCTATTTGGTTCTGTCAATATCCACTTCATATATTTGGGTGCTCTCCTGTTAAGTGCATATATATTTATAATTATTATATCCTTCTGGCGAGTTGAACAACTTTTATCATTATGTAATGTTTTACTGTGTCTCTCTGACAGTTTTAGACTTAAAATCTATTTTGTCTAATATATGTATAGTCACACCTACTCTCTTTTGCTTACTATTTGCATAGAAAATCTTTCTCCATCCTTTCACTTTCAATCTAAAATGACTTTTTTTTTTTTCAACGTTTATTTATTTTTTTGGGGACAGAGAGAGACAGAGCATGAACGGGGGGAGGGGCAGAGAGAGAGGGAGACACAGAATCGGAAACAGGCTCTAGGCTCCGAGCCATCAGCCCAGAGCCTGACGCGGGGCTTGAACTCACGGACCGTGAGATCGTGACCTGGCTGAAGTCGGACGTTTAACCGACTGCGCCATCCAGGCGCCCCCTAAAATGACTTTCATAGGGGCACCTGGGTGGCTCAGTTGGTTAAGCAACAGACTTCAGCTCAGGTCATGATTTCACGGTTTGTGAGTTCGAGGCCCACATCAGGCTCTGTGCTGACAGCTCAGAGCCTGGAGCCTGTTTTGGATTCTGTGTCTCCCTCTCTTTCTGTCCCTCTCCCACTCATGCTCTGTCTCTCTTTCCTTCAAAAATAAATAAACATTACAAAAATTTAATAAAAAATAAAAAATGAAATGACTTTCATATCTATTTCTACATTATAGATATTTCATATCTAAAGTGAGTCTTCTATAGACAGTATATAGTTGGATTGTCTTTTTCATCCATTCAGCCACAGTATGTCTTTGAATTGGGGAGTTTATCCATTTAAAGTAATTAATGATAAGAAAAGACTAGTGCCATTTTGTTAACTGTTTTCTGTATGTCTCATACTTGTCTCTCTTTTCAGTTCTTGGTGCCTTTCTTTGTATTTCAGTGATTTTTTTTTGTGGTGACATGCTTTTATTCATTTCTCATTTTCTTTTGTGCATCTTCTGTAAGTATTTTCTTTGTCATTACCATGGGGATTACATAAAACATCTTTTTTTTTCTTTTTCTTGAGACAGAGCATTAGTGGGGAGGAGTAGAGAGAGAGCAAGAGAGACAGAATCCAAACCAGGCTCTAATCCCTGAGTTGTCAGCACAGAGCCCGGCGTGGGGCTCAGACTCATGAATCATGAGATCATGACCTGAGCCGAAGTCAGATGCTTAACTGACTGAGCTGCCCAGGGGCCTCCATAAAACATCTCATAGTTATAACAATCTATTTTAAACTGATATCTTCAATCACATACAAAAACACTACTCCTCCTTTGTATCTCCCACATGTTATGTTATTGATGTCACAAATTATATATGTTATATTTTATATTCAGTAACAAAGTGTTATATTTTTATGCTTTTATCTTCAAATTCTACACTTAAAAGTGATTTACATACCCCATTATAATATTATAGGATTCTGTATCTGTCTACATATTTACCTTTATCAGAGGGCTTTATATTTTCATATGCTTTGGTGTTGCTGTCTAGTGTCCTTTTGTTTCAACTTGAAAGACTCCCTTGAGCAATTCTGCAAGACAGATCCAGTGGTGATGAACAACCTCAGCTTTTGTTTATCTCCATTACTTTGGAAGAACAGTTTTGCCTGATATATTATTCTTGGTTGACAATTTTTTTTCCTTCAGCACTTTGAATATACTATCCTACTCCCTTCTAGTGTGTAAGATTTCTACTGAGATATTTGTTGATAATCTTATGGGCGCTCCCTTGTACATGACAAGTTGCTTTTCTCTTGCTGCTTTTAAGATTCTGTCTTTTGATAGTTTGGTTATAATGTGTCTTGGCTCTTAGCCTCTTTGAGTTTATCTGAATTGGAGTCCCTTCAGCTTCTTCAATTTAGGTGTCCATTTTCTTCCTCAGCCTTGGGAAGTTTTCAGCCATTATTTCTTCAAATAAACTCTCTGACCCAGTCTCTCCTCCTTCTAGGAGAAGATAATGCAAATACTGGTCTATGTAATGCTGTCTCCTAAGTCCCTCAAGTTTTCTTCACTTCTCTTCATTTTTCCCCCTCTCATTTGATAATTCCAAATGACTTGTATTCAAGTTCACTGGTTCTTTCTCCTGCTTGATCAAGTCTGATATTGATCCCTGTCTAGTGAAATTATCAATTCAGTTATTGTATTCTTGAGCTCCAAAATTTGTTTGGTTCTTTATTCTATAGTTTGTATCATTTTGTTGGTATTCTCATTTTGTTCATGCATTGTTTTCCTGATTTCATTTAGATCTCTGTGTTCTCTTGTAGCATACTGAACTTAGAATGATTATTTTGAATTCTTTGTGAGGTAATTCATAGATCACTGTTTCTTTTTTTAAGTTTATTTATTTATTTTTGAGAGAGAGACAAAGCAGGAGAGGGGCAGAGACAGAGAAGGAAAGAGAGAATCCCAAGCAGGCTCCACTGCCAGCCCAGAGCCCAATGCAAGGGTTCAAGCCCAAGAACCATGAGATCATGACCTGAGCTCAAACCAAGAGCTGAACACTTAACCCAATGAGCCACCCAGGCAGCACCCCAAATCTCCATTTCCCTAGAGTCAATTTCTAGAGATTTATATTTTTCCTTTGATTCTAGCCATATGGACCATGTTTCTGTTTCTTCCTGTGCTTTGTTTTTTGTGTTGTGACTTATGCATTTGAAATCACAGCCACCTTTTCCAGGAAGGAAGGAAGGAAGGCCCAAAACACTCAAGCCTCTAGTTCTATCAATTTACAGGGAATACAGAAGACAGAAGCTCATGTTAAATGACAATCTGGACAGGTAATTGGCAAAATTCAGATTCTCTAAGAAAATCTACAGGACAAAAATATCAGTGTCCATGACAAACTGTAAGGGGAAAATGTAAAAAAAAAATAAGGAAACCTATAGAGTAAGAGATTAAGAAGCATTTTTTAAAAAATACTTGATACCTAAGTTTTATATATATATATATATGTTATATATATGATATATATATATATATATATATATACACATACATATTAATGTTTGTTTATTTTTGAGAGAGAGAGACGAGCATGAGCAGGGAAGGGGCAGAGAGAGACAGAGACACAGAATTTGAAGCAGGCTCCAGGCCCTGAGCTGTCACCATAGAGCCCAATGTGAGGCTCAAACTCACAGGCTGTGAGATCATGACCTGAGCTGAAATTGGATGCCCAACCAACTGAGCCACCCAGGTGCCCCTACCTAAGTTATATTTCTGTTCTCTCATATTATGTTACTCTTGCACACAAATGCTCCCTCAGTAGTAAAATAAGGACTTTATACAATGACACACAAAAGAAAATCTTTCATCCAGCAACAATTTGTGTGTGTGTGTGTGTGTGTGTGTGTGTGTGTGTGAACTTCAATTTTTTTGGAATACCAAAAATAAGAAAGGAAGGAATTTAGGTTTATTCTTAGGAAGTCAATTAAAGAATGATAAATCCAAACAGAATGTTAAGAAGTCATTAAAAGTAATAATGATGTTCATATAATGTTTGTTGCCATGAAAACAATCCAAAACTATTAAGGGAAAAAAATGCAGGTTATCCAGTGACATGTAAAATATAAATTCATTTATTTAAAATAATGCATAAGTGCCTAAATATATATAGCTCTCTGGAAGGATAATAACCAAAATATTAATAGAGAATTACCAGCTTTAAGTGATGGGAATATGAACTATTCTGAGTTGTGAGAATATGATTTATTTTTACTTTATTAGTTATCCTTGTCTGTATTGTTCAAAATTCAACATGAATGTGTATGTGTACTATATTTTTAGAAATTGTGTTTTATTTTTATCTTCTAAAAGAAACCATAGAATAGAATCCTCCATTCACATACTCATTTAATATCAATTTGATACTTTAAAAATATTATTGTCTTCTCCAAAGACACAGTAAGAAAGGAAATAAATTGAAGGTGAAGATATGCATGCCTCTTCTATTCCATTTTACTCAAAACATTTGGAAGCCAGATTACATTCTACTTATTAGTTAATTCACTTCCAGAAGAAAGCTGCTCATATTTTAGAAAAGAATTAACCCATTCAGAACACAATATAGGAAGTATTATGCAAGGATACAAGATGAGTTCATTCTCATGTGATCCACAGAGAAATCCACATACCGAGGGTAGACAGGGTATGAAACCAAACAAGGTCAAGGAACTCTGGCTCTACCCTGATCTCATCATTAATAAGTGGCCATGTTGCCATTCTAACTGGTGCTACAATTATACACACAAGGCAGATACTTAGAACACCAGCAAAGCAGAAGTAAAGTACATTTTTAAAAGACTTTGATACTGAATATTACTTTGGATATAAACTTAATACTCATTTACATTCATTCATTCAACAAATATTTATTGGGTACCCTCTATAGCCCAGGTTGCTAGATGATAAGTGCAAGAATAGAGATGAACAAGACAGTGGGATTCCCTGCCACACTGGAACTTGCATTTTAATATAGCAACACATTTTCAGCCACATAAATTTCTTCTGGTTGCCGTAGAGCAATTGTGATTAAGAACACTGACTCTGGAGCCAAACTATCCCACCTCACCCATTTACTAGCTATACAATTCTGGGCAAGTTATTTATCATGTTTTGCCTCAGTTTCCTCAGTTGGGAATAACAATACCTCTTCTTAGAGGTGTTTTTTTTTTTTTCAATTCATTCTTATTCTTTGAGAAAGAGAGCGTGCACGAGCAAGCAGGGGAGGGGCAAAGGGAGAGGGAGAGAGAGAATCCTAAGTAGGCTGCATGCACAGTGCAGATCAACACAGGGCTTGATCTCTGGACCATAAGATCTTGACCTGAGCCAAAATCAAGAGTTGGATGCTCAACCGACTGAGTTACCCAGGCACCCCAGAGTTTTTTAAATAAGTTAATAAATGACTAAAGTGCTTAGAAGAACCGACACATCCAATAAGCACTATGGGGGAAAAATCATACATATAGAATTTTATTAGGTGTTTCATAGAAATACCAGCCTGGATTACCACTAGGTACACAAAAGCACTTAATATTTCTTTAACAAAATATACTTATTTTCCTTATATTCAAAAATTTTTGAGACAGTCTGAAAACGAGGGGTTGAAAAAATAGCATCATATTTGATATGTGGGTCTATTTGGCAGAAACATACTCCCAGATGGAAAAGGCTCTCCTTAAGAACCTATCATTCTCTGAAATGATCTCTTTGTTTACTTATTGTAATTCTCATGAAAGAAAGAAAGAAAGAAAGAAAGAAAGAAAGAAAGAAAGAAAAGAAAGAAAGAGGAAGGAAGGAAGGAAGGAAGGAAGGAAGGAAGGAAGGAAGGAAGAAAGAAAGAAAGAAAGAAAGAAAGAAAGAAAGAAAGAAAGAAAG
>NW_024412441.1:15687324-15788568 GCF_014898765.1 Herpailurus yagouaroundi
AAAGAAAGAAAGAAAGAAAGAAAGAAAGAAAGAAAGAAAGAAAGAAACATGGAAAGGAAGAAAGAAAAGTTAAGCTCCGAGAGGACAGCTCTACTACTAGTGCCCAAGACAATGCCTGAAATAAATGGGTGCTCAATGTTTTCTAAATGAATGACAGAAGAGAGTCCTCATATCACAAAAATGGGAACCTAATAGAATTTTGAGGTAAGTGTTTTTGACAAGTTTGCAGAGCCAATATCCTCAAATAAAAAGTACTGAACTTGATTTTATATGAAAGTAATCATTAGTTAAAAATAGGATTGTTTGCCATTGTTGTGGTATTTTAGATACAAAATTAAGTAAGGGATTAAAAAGAATAAAGAGTGGTATATGTGAGTGGAAGATGCTCTTCGTTCTTATACCAGAGTCCTCTTAGCATTTGTGCTTCATAAAACTAAATAGTATTTCTGGATTCTTTCCATTCTGGTGCTGTTCATTATAATTTTTGCCGTGAAACAAATTAATTCATTTTCTCTTCTTTGAGAGAAAACGAGATGATCAACTTCCCTGTCGCTTTGGTCACAGTATTAATTTATATCTATTTCAAAGCTCACATGTTAAAAGAAATCTGACTTACCACAGGCAGCAAAGTTTTTGTGCTTGAATCAAATCACTAAAAAGACATTTTTTTAAAAAACTTTTTTACATTTCAGAGCCCCAAGATCCTCATTACCTAACCTGCATAACTGTGCTTACAGTTTAATTCCAAAGAAATAACTCGTCAAATCTTTCAATTATACTCTTTTCTTTTGAAACAAGTTATTTACATTTTTATGGAAATTATTTGCTATGATTGAAGATTAACAACATAATACAAGTAGTCACAGCTGTTTTTTTTTCCCCCTGTTATGTTATCTATAGGCGGAAAAAATGAGAAGCTTTGATTATGCAAATGAAAACAGAATCTATTATCTCCTTCCTGATCTATGTCCTGATCCTGGAGGGTTTTTAAGCAATGTTAGTTTCCCACATTAGGAATCACAGTCAGTTAACTACTGCTGCTAACCGATGGGCTATATTTGCAGACTCTATCAGTTTGACCCAGCTTCCAGAGCTTAATGGTCCTCCAGGCTAAAAGAGAAAGCTGATCCATCAGGCTTACATTAGCATAGAATCACACTCGAAGCTTATTGATGTGTGTTCAGCGTAACTACCACCCCCAGAACCCAGCTCAGTCCATTATTTTCATTTTATCTCAAGTCATTTGTATGGTTGTCTGCCCCAGTTAAAGCTCCAGCAAGACTGGTACTTAAATGAATTTGTGAGAAAGGAGACAAATGCCCCCTGAACTTTCAGCACTTTGCTATCAAGGCTTGCTAACATAAAATACTCTAGTACTCTTAGGTCCACTTAGTGAGCGTATCAAGAATAGCCTATTGCAGGGGGGGAAAAAGTCACTTAGTACCCTATTAGCCAACAAGGAGTGTAATGATTAAATGATTTTTTTAACTGTAATTTTAAAGCACTGCTCTGATTTCTGCTAAAAGCTATTTATAAAAAATAAATTTCATAACAGCTATGTCTTTCCTGCTTAAATACCTTTCTTTTTTAAAATACAGAACACACACTAAAATAAATGTTCCCAGTAATAATACATTTCATCACCTAGGGAAATGTTACATTTAACGGAAACAAGAAAAACAACAATCTATAACAACCAGGCATTTAATGTGCACAAAACCCCATAATAAGAAGGGATTTAATGTGTGCATAAACCCTGTAATGGGTTTGTATATAATCAGGCATTTGAGGTATACATAAAATCACTTTAATTGTAAATCTTTAAAATGAAAATAAAGTGCTTCTGTAGCTGTTTTGAATATACAATAACTATTGAAATTCTAAAGCTGGTCTTCAAAACTATTTTTTATGAATTTACATAGTGCTTACAGCTATAATTCCAAGGGAATCTGAAAAGGGTACTGCTTCCAAACCTTTTTTTTTTTTTAAGAAGGAATCTAAGGGCTACAAAGGTGAAGTGACTAGCCTAGATCCCATAGTGAGTTATAACTAAAACCAAAAAGTAGATGGTGAATTTTCAATTTATCTGTCACTTAAAATTCAACCATATTTTTGCCTCACTGTTTGTTTTATTGCCATATGGGAAGTCAAAACCTAATCTGAGAGTCTTTCTACCACAGCTGGTTTTCCTCTTTGTGTCCATCACTATAGCCTTTGGAAACTTCATAGTACTCCAACTAGGACAAAAAGGAAAAAACTAAACACTTTAAATAAATAATTTAATCTATCAAATATTGCCATAGATGTCTTCATCTGTAATCTCTTTTCATTCATTCCTCTCATCTCCCTCAAAGAGAGACTAGACAGAACAGAAAGTTAACTTTTGCAAATTGTTAAAGCACAACACAAGGGCTAGTTTGTAGATTTAAAAAAGTTCTGACACTCACAATATGAATGATCACCTAAAAACTTCTTCCTAAATGCCGTTTTCAATTTGGAGAAACACCATCAGACTGAACCCTGCAACACACTGAAAGTAGGATTAAATATCATGGAGGACTGGTTAAAGAAAGAAGCTAACATTTATTGAGTACCTACTTTGTGTCTGACATTATTCCACTGAAATCATCTCGTTTAATCCTCTGAAACACACCAGAAGATTTGATTACTCCCAATTTACAATCTCAGGAGGTGACTCAGGCACTGACTAAAAGTCACAAAGCTACCAGATCCTCATGCTGGTCTCTGAACCCCGATAAATCTGACCAAAATGGGGCATGTTCCTGGGTTATACCTTTGGGCATGCTGTTTCATGCTTTCAAGGGAATCTTGGGGCTTACTGTGAGTTTTCAGAGAGACCACGTTATCCTTCAGCAAGTCATGGAGGAACTACCTATCTCAGCTTTGTCAAATCTGGAATTTTTGTCCTGAGAAGAGAATTTTCAAGAGGAAACCAATTACTGAGACTTTCTAATCTTTCTTTGGTTTCTCTCCTTATTTATCTCCATTTTCAAAGACTCTTACACACTAGGCACTTTTAAGAATATGACTTAAGGCAAGTTGGCACTCTCAGAAGGAGCTCTTGACCTTCCTTGGCTCTCATCTTTTGGCTAGAAAGTGGTACATTTGCAAAAGGAAAGTCACTTCCATTTTTAAGTATACAAAAATGCATCTAACCATATATGGTTTTGCTTGTATGTAGAAAATGACTCTGGAAGTATACAAAAAAAAAAAAAAAAAAAAAAAAAAAAAACTGGTCACTGTGGTTGCTTCCAAGGGAGGTGAACTGAACTAATGAAGGGCCAGGAATGGGAAGGAAACTTTTCGCAGTATACGCTCTTGTGAACTTTGAATCATAGGAGTGTACTACCTACTCAAAACATATACATCTACATAAAAACATATGTAAATCACATTCAACTGTCTTTATGATGAATGTTGATCAGTATCACTGCAGCTGCAAGCTAAAGCAATAATTATTTTATGAATCCTGTACTTTACTAAGCATTTTAAATAGAATTTATTCTAACAATACAGCATAGAAACCTATTTGAATGAGTTAGAGATAGCATCCGAGACACTAGCTTTGTATAAAACACTCTTGAGCTGGGGAAAGAGGAATCTTAAAATAGGAAAATAGGATAATTGATTACTGACCTTCCAGAGAAGAAAAATATTTAGCATGAGGATTTCTGCTCCAATTAGAGTCAAGATCATGAAGGCAAGGACAGGTAGAGTGCCTCAACCAAAATATTTTTTCTTATGAGCTCCTTCTTCCTAACCATATTTACCGGTAAAATAAAAAAGAAGAGAGTTATTGGTGGTGATTTCTTTACTTTTCACCTAGTTCATTTCTTCCAAAAGAGAGAGAGATGACATGTAGAAAAGAAAGCTGGCTGTAGTTAAACCTTTTCATTCTGAGACAGTGTTGCTTCTTTTACAAGCATGTACAAATTTTTATAACAAATTTGAGAATTAGAGAGAGGGTTAAGAGGTCTAAAGAGGTCAAGAAAGACCCAAATATTCTTCTACAGCAAATAAAGAGCTAAATATCCACTAACAACCTATTCTTTACAACTGTGAAGATTCTGTTATTTCTCTTAATAAAAGAACTAGAATGTTTTCCCAACCCTATAATCAGGATGCGGCCAGTTATATCTAACTTAACACTTCTGTTATAAATTTAAGTCCTCCATCACTAGTGAAAATAGCAAACACTTTCACACATATACCACAAAGATATAAATATTTTTTTCATTCAAGTTCCATTTTTCAAGAGTCTAATGAGTACTAGCAATAGATTAGGATTCATGTTGATCTGACTTTCATAGAACAAATATTTGAATTATACAAGGTACAATTTAGGTTACAAAGATAGGCAATATACAGCATGTCCCCTACTATCATGGAGTTTACTAAAAGGGTAAAAGCCATGATTTCAACCTTTTATAAATCTGACCCCATGCTACTTAATATTTATGATTGATAAATGTCGTCAAATCAATCTGAGTACTCACTTTGACTTTCTCTTCTCAGTTAGGATAACCAATAACTTTAACCTTTCAGTTAAACACTCAGATCTTTAAGAGCATTCCAGCTATAATGGATTTTGAAATTATTTCTTTTTAATTAGAAAACTGTAAATAGAAATAGAAAATGAATTTTGAAACAACAAAAATAAGAGATTACTTGTATCAAGCTCTTTCTAAATGCCAAGCATTGTTCTGAGAACTTTATTTTTGAGAGACAGCGCGCACATGCATATGGAGCGGGGGAGGGGCAGAGGGCAAGGGAGACAGAATCTTAGGCAGGCTCCAGGCCCAGCATGGAGTTCAAAGTCAGGTTCCATCTCACAACTGTGAGATCATGACCTGAGGAGAAATCAGAAGTCTGGCGCTTAACCGACTGAGCCACCCAAGTGCCCCTGTCCTAAGAACTTTAAATGTTTAACTCATTTGATCCTTATATATAAAACCCAGAAGGTAGATGTGGTTTTTATTAGTTTATAGATAAGGGAACTGTGGCACAAAGAAGTTAAATAACTTGGGCAAAGTTATACAGCTAGTAAGCGATGAGGCTCAAACCAGGGAGTCAGTCTCCAGATAGAATATTTCTTAACTACTACACAATATTGACTCTCAAGACACTAGAGTTTACTTTGAGAACTTTTCAATGGGTGTGTTTCATTGTCCCACATCCCATTAAATTCTTCCAGCTGCAATGGATGATAATTGGGTTGGAAACCTTCTCAGTATCTTGCAAACCACTGCCATATCATATTTTCCTCAAGCCGTCCACAGTGTATCATGGCAACACAATTTCTTCTCCTTTTCCCGCACTGCTCAGACTTAAAAGTATAGTTTAAAGGGAGAGGGGACAGAAGGATTAAGCCAGATAATACAGAAAGCACTTACTAGAATCACTGGTGACTTCCTTCATCCTGCCCGTCTTTAGCACTAAGCCTCCTAAAAAACATCTCTCTAGGCTTGGCTTTGACATCACTAGTCCTGCTTTCATTTTGCCACTAGTTTCCTCCCCAAGAATAACATCACCAAATGTGACAAATTATTTATTTTTTTAATATTTATTTATTTTTGAGGGGGGGGGGGAGGAGCAGAGAGAGACAGAGACACAGAATCCAAAGCAAGCTCCAGGCTACAAGCTGTCAGCACAGAGCCCCACATGGGGCTCAAACCCACGAACCACGAGATCATGACCTGAGCTGAATGAAGTTGAATGCTTACCCAACTGGGCCACCCCGGTGCCCCAAATGTGACAAATTATTTTATTAATTCAGCACCTGAGTACCATGGGTACCTTCTCAAATTATTCCTCCATCAAGAAAAATATCCTTCAGGTACTTGGGTTAGTACCCCAGGTTGCCATAGAGAAGCAGGGCTAATATGATAATGCCCTTCTGCCTCATACAACATCTCCTATCCACAAGTAAACCAAGATTTCGAGAGGATCACTTCACAACAAAATCAAGAGCTCAAAGTTCAGGCTATAAACTGATGTCAGTTGCTAGAAATAAGCTGGATCCTGTTAGATGAACAATAAATATCCTCTCTAGCTTTAAATAAAATGTTTATTGAGGTGCACCAATTCTTTCATGTCAGGAAATTCCTTTGATTCACTGATATAATACAATTCTAAACGAGAGTACAGTAGTGACCTAACATGAAAGCCTCTCCAAAAATGATTGACTTGTACATAGATTGACTTGTACAAAGACTGACTTGTACATTATGTTCAGGGACATCATGTCTTTCAAGAGAGAAGTAAAATAGAGAAACATATGGGGAGTGAAAGTCTACTGACTATTAAAGATGATCTGCAGGGCACCTAGGTGGCTCGGTGGGTTAAGCATCTGGCTCTTGGTTTTGGCTTAGGTCATGATCTCACGGTTCACGGGTTCAAACCCCAGTCTCCAGGCTGATAGCACAGAGCCTGTTTGAGATTCTCTCCCTCCCTCTCTCTCTGCCCCTCCCCCACTAACTCTGTCTCTCTCTCTCAAAATAAATAAACTTAAAAAGAAAAAAAGATGATTTGCTTTATTTTCCTAATTTAAGGCATAGTCCCTAAGCAAGGCTAGCACTCAGGCACTAGCCCTTTGGGGACCCAGAGGAGGTGCCCTGGAAGCAGGGAAGGGCAATGAAGACCCATGAATGGAGGTTCCTGGCAATGTATTTGGAAGGGGATGACTCTGACATTTGTAAATTTCCATCACTGCTATAGACATAGGTTCTTTTATGGGTTGGAACATGATCGGATAAAAGGAGAAGTATTCAATTTACTTACTTAACTCACCCAATTTTTGAATAATGTATTGCTGCTTTATTCAGATTACATTTAACACAAGTCCTCAATGTTGAACCTAAAGTTCCTATCTTAAAAGCCCTAATAATTAGCTGCACTTAGAAAAAACAGCAATTAAAAATCTCAGGCAAGTTTTGCTATAAACAGGAAAAAAAAGAAATAATTTACTCTATTATTTTGATGAGTTTTTAAATATACCTATTTTATTTAAGAATTGCAGAACAAACATCTCCAACTCTTCTGAGTTGCCAAAATCGGATGTTACCATCCCCTCAAAAGAATTTCTCCAAAATATACAGTCCGGCAGGTATTTTCCTTCTTTCCTTCCATGCTATTCTAATTGTTAATTCCATTAAGACAACACTGCCTCAAGCTTTATGTCCATTTCCAAAGACTCTCTTATTTCTAAAAAGCTACTTCTTTTAAACTCTGAAAGACTAAAAAGCAGCAATGAAAAACACATTCTATGGTAACTCTTAAAGTCATTTTACTAGACTGACTCTTTCACCCATGGCAGAGGAAAAAAAAAAAAAAAGAGGAAATGTGATTTTAAACTGAGGTCCTAGAGATGATGTCTAAGTAATTCATTAAAATATGCATTAGAGTATGATCCTATACTCTAACAGTGATGTCAGTCCCCCAGAATGGTCAAATTTACTTTTAATAAAAATGTGTGCTTTATAAACTACAGGATACAAATTTCCTTAAACTAAACTGAATCCACGCTCTATCCTAAAGATGACAAAAATTATCCCAGTAGCTGAATTTCATTGCCAAGCTGTCAACTTGAATTTCTTCTGTTTAAAAATAGCTGTTCATTACATTCAGTAATGGGCTGTCAAAGCAGTACAGCACTGAACCTGTATCATACATTGAAGCAATTGGGCAATGTGCATTATTATGTTTAGATTATTTGCATTCTTTACGAGGCCCCTGGGCTAATTTTAAATGAGATGGTTCACTTGAACTAAATCAAAATCTATTTTATTTTACCTTAAAGCCAATACCTATTTTCCATTTATGACTCACCAGTGTAAGCACGTTTAAGACAAAAACCTCATTGAATATATTAGTGTAAGTAAACATGCACATACATGTGTTTATGGGTTTGTATGTGGTTTTGCTCCCTGTAGTCATATCTATTTTTAATAATAGATGATTGAATTACAACACCAGGCACACCAAATTAGATAATATTGCCAACATGTGAGCAAACATTGTCGCCTCCATGAATACATGATAGGTTGTTAACTGGAAGCATCACTCCTAAAGCATATAGTCTTTGATATTTTAGCATAGTGAATCAATTAGACATCTTTCTAACTAGTTAATGCATAATAATTCACCATATAATTTAGTATGGGGTATTGTGAACAACTCTAAAAAAGCACATGAAATCCACAGCTGGACCATTCTTCCACAGCATGATATCATAACCCCAAAGGCATGCAATAACAGCTACAAGATATCAAATAGATGGCAACTCCACGGGCCACAAATGACTTGCAAATACCTCTAATGAATGCAAGGACCAGGTTAATATATTTTTTTATTTTTTTATTTTCATGTCTTTATTTTCATTAATCCACAGATGCTACTGGGAGAGTCATATGAGAAGAGATTACAATAGTCATGATATTAAAAAAATAAATCTTACCTTTAAAAAAATCATCTCCAGATTCCTACCACGAAATACCAAAGGCATAATGATTTGCAAACTCATAAACCCCATTGTTGGAGAAGGTAAAACATTAGCAATTTAGCAGGATTAAATTCTGTAAGCCAAATCTGCCCCCCCCCCCAAAAAAATATTTTAGGACAGGAACAATAACGTTTCTTTGTTAAACAAACAAACAAAAAAGTATGTTTAAGAAAAGGGGGGTAGGCATACACACATTACATTTCAGCGTTGCTTCTGTGAGCCACCAATACATTGGGCACATGTGTGGCGAGCAGGTGAATGTAAACAACACGAAAAAAACCCAAAAGATGCAGCTATTGCATTTATTTACTTTAAGGACAAAATATTCTGACTAAAATCTGAGATAATCAGAACTATGCCTACTTAGAAGCCTGATAAGCATGATTTATTGACATCAATGCTCTTCACACTCCAAGATACAGTGGAAATAAGAAAATTTATTCTATTTTAAACTAACTCAGGTCCTCATACACATCCACATTTTATTCCTAAAGCTCTCCAAACATTTCATTTCTTTTTTTTTTTTTAATTTTTTTTCAACGTTTTTATTTATTTTTGGGACAGAGAGAGACAGAGCATGAACGGGGGAGGGGCAGAGAGAGAGGGAGACACAGAATCGGAAACAGGCTCCAGGCTCTGAGCCATCAGCCCAGAGCCTGATGCGGGGCTCGAACCCACGGGCCGCGAGATCGTGACCTGGCTGAAGTCGGACGCTTAACTGACTGCGCCACCCAGGCGCCCCCAAACATTTCATTTCATCATGGCCCCTTTAACAACACGGAAGATGATTCTGGTTAAAAATCCATTTTTGATGTAACTGCTCTATTTCAGTTAAAAATGCCTAAAATAGCTTTTTCAACCACCAAACAAATATGAATGGGGTATAGTGAACAGATTTATAATTAAGAATCAGTTTCATGGGATGAGCACTGGGGGTTATACATAGGGGATGAATCACTGGAATCCACTCTTGAAATCATTATCGCACCATATGCTAACTAACTTGGATGTAAAAAACAAAAAAAAACAAAAAAAAAAACAAAAAAAAAAGAATCAGTTTCATGTTTTGCTGGTCAAATATGTGATAATGCCAATACATAAATTATATTGTGTCTGCAATGCTTTGCTTAAACATGAGAAAACTAAAATATTTATGTTCTTTTCAAATATGAAGTTATTTTCACCAGTTGGCTATGCCATTCAGTCAAAATAGAAAACCTCTCTTTAAAACTTTATTATGAAAAGTTTTGAATATATAGCAATGTGAAAGAATTTTACAGATAAGACCCATATACCCACCACCTAGAAACTACCATTAACATTTTACTATGCTTGTATTATTACAGATCTATCTGTCTGAAAAAGTAATTTTTAATAAAAGATAAACATGTTTCATAAGAATAAAATAAAGAGTAGCAAAAAGAGTACAAATGCTTTACTGAATAATGAACCTCTGAGGTTAACAGTTACTGTTTGTGATTGCAGCCAGATTCTCATAAATTGTCAGCTCTCTTTTAAAAACTATGGTATCACTTGGTCTTAAGAAAAGGCAAACACGTTCTATGGTCACTAAATTCTAAATCTAAATTCTACATTAGATTCTGATTACCATATCTTAATTTGACGGGCAAACTATGACAGTAAGGGGGAACACATTTCATCACTTGGAAAGAATATGGACCAAAAAACAAAATATCATGTCAGTTTCTTTTTTAATTACAAACCAAGAATTGGGATGATTTTTTTTTCTAATCATCAGTATATCAGAAACCAGAACTATTCTAAAATTTAACATTATGTCTGTATAATATGCGTACATTATGAAAAACTTCAAATCTCTACTTTGTCAAAAGAATACCATCCAAGGTACTCTCTCTAGGAGCCAAATGTGTTTCTGTTACTACAATAAAATTATTTTTTTATTAACATCTAAAATTCTATCAGATTTGGGGAGTTTATATCCCTCTGCTTTTTGCTTATTTTATTTAGGTGGGAAAGGAGTTTTAAAATTTGAGTCACAAACAAGAATACCAGTTTAGCTTCTAACTTTCATTTTCTCAGAGGAACATTTGCAAAGAATGTGCAATACTGTTTCCTCCAATCCTTTGACTGGGCACTTCCTGCAAAACTTCAACAGGTCAGAGAGCACAGGGATTCAAAAGCAATAAGTAAAGCACATTTTTAATGCTCAAATAATCTATTATACATTAAAGCCTTCAGTAGCAGAAAAATTCCTAAATCTCAAAGGCCACTATGAGTTAAATAATTTTTAACCAGTTAATTTTTAACTAAAACTAGAACACTGACTTTTGTCTTATGGAAATATTTTTCATACCCCAAATTATTCTGACTCCACACAGGTATAGTGAATTGCACTATTTATTTCCCCTGCTTTCAAATGATTAAAAAAAAAAAAAAAAGGTGTAAGCTAATTAGAAGTGAATAAGTTTTTAATATTTTTCTCCAAAGTTGAAAATGACTTTAATTTGAATATTTGGTTTTGAAACTATACATGAACATGCATGGGTAAAAATGTATTTGAAAATATGCTAGTGTACACAAGAAATTCTTAACCACCATAAACTATGTTTAAGCAAGTTTGGAACGTTTCATACCGCCTTTTACCGCTTTTATTTGTTGACGAACCAACAATGTTTGGCATAATTAACGCTAAGATCTTCAAAACTCAATGGCTGAAAATAATTGCTTCTCTTTTCTTTCCTGAGTACTCTGAAGCCCAACCTAAAGATTTAGAGCTGACTGGACAAATATAAAGGATGTCAAAAACAGTGACCGCTGACATGCCATTCAAGGCACATGGAAGAGAGTTCAGGCTTGAATGCTTCTAAACTGCTCATTGGTAAGATCAGCTATCAGTGAGACGCAGTATAAGTCAGCATTATTCACTGAGCCTGCTATGACCTTAAAATCATTGCTCCTGGGGCATGTTCATCCACCAATTAGTTTATATGCTCACTAGAAATCCACTGCTCAGTAAATGCACTGGTCTCTCATTCCACAGTGTTGATGAAGTGTGTGTGATGGCTTTCTCTTCACAACTTGACCCCAAAAGCTGACCTATCTCAAGCTGGAGCATTCAAGTCACTTGAGCACCCCTTGGTTATCATGGATTTTGATACTTTACTTAAAAAACAACCACAGTTTAACTGATTGGACAAACACAAATGTTACCGTGACTATGAAATGCCATATGCAGAACAAAATAAAAATTGGAACTGAATTTTCCAGTCGTAGTCACAAAGTGTAAAGTCAAACACTCGCTAATACTTTTGACAGAAGAAACAGCTTTGCTGTTTTTAAACAATTATAATTAGCACAACTCTGCCAAATCCTACCTTTTCTAAAATTTTGAAAATATTCACCTTTTGGGCAGGGTAAAATCCAATGAATAAAAGGAGACATATTTGAAAAATACTTTTAAGATGATAAGACAGGATAAAAGATTAGATCTAAAAATGAGAAAAAAAAAAAAGAAAAAATCTCCAAGTTTTCTAAATATCAACATACAAAAACTGAGGGTACAGGAAAAAATTAGATATTTAAGAAGGGAACTAACTAGTGGTGGGTAACACATGGAAAAATGTCCTGAACATAATTATAAACATTTAAACAAAAGATCTGGGATGGGAGTTCTATGAGCACAGAGGCTGTTAGTTGAATAACATGTATGGGTTTCTTTTCAAATAACTTGACGATAGAGCTTGGGGACAAAACTGTCCTGATTTTTCCCCTTTGGGTTCCCACAGGAGAAGGAGATGTTCCCCTATTCTTTCCACAAAGGAAGCAAGAAACTAAGGGGTCAGCCTTGAACTCACTTCCAACCTGCTTCTTGGAAAATGATCCAATTGAGGTGTTTGGTCTTTTTTTTTTTTTTTTTTTTTTAGCAGCTTTATTTAGGTATAATTTACAGGTCACAAAATTTCATCTATTTGAAATGTACAACTCAATGGTTTATCATGAATACATGATTTACAGAGTTGTCCATCTGTTGACACAATTTTAGAATGTTTTCATGACTCCAAAAAGAAACCCTGTGTTGTTTAGCATTCATTCCCTGGTCCCTGCTAGAGGCAACTCCTAATCTACTTTCTGTCTCTATAGATTTACCTGTCCTGCACAGTTCATATAAATGGCATCATGTAATACGTAGGCTTTTGTGCTGGCTTCTTACACTCAGCAAAGGGTTTTCAAGGTTCATTCATACTATACCATGTATCAATAATTTGCTCCCTTTTATTGTTGAAAAATATTGCATTTAATATTTATGGCACAATTTGTTTATGCATTTGCAACTAGGTCTTAGGGGCGCCTGGAAGGCTCAGTCGGATAAGCGTCTGACCGGCTCAGGTCATGATCTCACGGCTCCTGAGTTTGAGCCTCGCATCGGGCTTTGTGCTGACAGATCTGAGCCTGGAGCCTGCTTTGGATTCTGTCTCCATCTCTCTTTGCCCCTTCCCTGCTCATGCTCTCTCTCTCTCTCTCTCTCTCTCTCTCAAAAATAAATAAACACTAAAAACATTCATAAAAACAATTGGGTCTTATAGCAACGTAAAACAATGCCTGAGAACAATAGTTTGTAACATATGCTTATAGATAATTAGTGAAAAATCACCTTACAGATGTGAATTACGTGTTAGTTATTTGTGCATTTTCAGTTGGGTGAAGTTGATTGACTTGCAGAATTAGCAACATCGATTTTATAAGATATAAACCATGAAATTGCTAAACTTCAATAACACCAAAAATTAATCACTCTGAAAAGGTGGTGAAAATATTCAGAGAATAATATTTAATCACTTAAATTAAATATAGGCATGCCTCATGACCCAGCATCCTACTCCTGAGTATAGAGCCCAAAGAAATTCTCACACAGCATCATTGACTGTGGTAGAGAATTGCAGGCAATCTAGGGAGTGGACAGGCAAAACATGGTAGATGCTTATCATGAAATACCATGTACTTACCAGAGGCAACAAGCTGGATGAATATGTAGCAATGAGCAATAATGTTAAATGAAAATAACTGAGAAACAAAATATAATCTCGAGCATAATACCCATTATATAAATTCACAATACACAAGCCAATCAACAGAATGCGTCTTATAAGAATACACTGAAACAAACATGAATAAAAAAAAAAGAAAACGGCCATGCAGGACCCATGATGACAGTGTGTCACAAACTGAAAAGTGTAAGTTACTCAACACTTTGTATCTAGGGTCACAGTAAAAAAAATTGGGGGTATTATTTTTCAAAAATATTTGCTGTCCCTACCTGGTAAAGATTATACTTTTCCACACTATTAACAACAAGCTTGGCTATATAAATTGCTCTAGGCAATAAGTTGTGAAAACAAGTGTCTGAGGCCCAGCACAGCATTCATTGTGTCTCTTTTCTATCTCCGACAATTGTTCTGGAATTTGCTTCATCATCCTAGGTCCCAGATTGAAGGCAATATGGACCAGAGCCACAATAAACCCAAGATAAACATGCACACGAAAGAAACTTTGGTGTTTTAAGCCACTGAAATTAGGTAATAGGCTATTTGTTATTCCAGCACAACCCATCCCATTATGACTGATACATTCACATATATCTACATGATCATTACATCTCGTCTAAGCTTATTTATCCAAAATCACTGCATGGTGCTAATGTTATGGATATAGGTTGGAGGGACAGAAATACAGCCCTTACCTCTAGAGGTTTTAGAAAAGAGATAAAACAAGAGGAGAATAAGAGAAATCAATTACTCTAGTGAAAAGCACACTCTATGAGTTATAAAATGTGGGTTTTAATCCTACTCTTCCCATGTATTATTCAAATGCCTTAAGCCAAATCTCTTAACCTCTCTGAATCTCAGTTTCCTTATATGAAAATTAAGGAAGGGTGTATTCTAACCCCCAAGGTTTTTCTAATTCTGAGGCTCCACGTTTCTGTAATAAAGCAATATTTTAGAGGGGTCATATATCCACTAAATAAAAACAGAACTTTACATGAAGGTAAATTAAAATTCTTTACTCTTGTCTTAAATGGTATGCCACACCAAAATTTTATTCACTTGTCAGGAATATGAGTTACACTAAAGAAAGAACATTTGGGTAACCAAGTATAGACACTGCCTTCATAAATGCTAAAATGAAAAAGGAATAAGCAGAGGCCCAGATGTGGGAATTATTCATATGCATGACAATAAAAGCAAAGACACAGGTGTGGCCATAATTCCTTGCGTTATAATGAAGAATGGCAGAAGATAAGCCTTAGGGCAAAGACTGATTGATGAAAGGTCTCGATCTGGACCAAAAGCATGCAGGGTACACAAGAGGTGGAAAACAGAGGTGGAAGGAGGCCACTGGGTCTGAACTTAGGTTGTTGAAGTAAATGAGAATATTAGGGAAAGAACAAATCCAGGAGACTCTGAGAATAAATCACCACCGAACCTGACATAATTGACATTCGAAAAATACTCGTTGACTGGATACAGATCCTGCAACTTCCAGCGAAGAAATTTTAGGGGCACCTGGGTGGCTCAGGTGGTTAAGCATCCGACTCTTGATTTCGGCTCATGTCATGATCTTGTGATTCATGCGTTCAAGCCCCGCACAGGGCCTGCGCTGGAAGTTTGGGATTCTCTGTCTCCCTCTCTCCCTGCCCCTCCCCTGCTCACACTCTCTCCCTCTCAAAAATAAATAAACATTAAAAAAAAAAAAAAGAAATTTTACTTTTCCGAAATATGTCCACACCAAACACAATGACCAATTTATTTGATGAATCATATTACCAAGACCCTTTCTCTTCCAGTAAACATCACCTCCCATAAGATTAAGACCCCAAATAAATCATTTCGGGATTTTTCTACCACCAGACGAAGAACAGAGTGTGTGAGAAACAAGCTACTTAATGCCTCATGTGCCTTATCATGCCTGCCTACCCATGTCTCACGCCATCCCTAACCCTAGCCCATAACTGTCATGCTAATTACACACCAAGCTTAGCAGCCTCGTAACACACTTACATGTATAGCTTCTTGGGAATAAGGGAGAAATTCTGCTTAAAGGAAAAGCAATCTATGCATGTTAAGCTCTTATTCACAGTTCAGCAAATGAATTCTGGCCTCAAAATTACAAGTAATAATGGGCAGTCTGTTATCATTTCTTTCTTTAGTGTCTTCATCATCATCCAGGTATCTCTGGCTTTAGGGTTAGTCATGTTTCAATCAGTCTACTCTTACCACGATGCTATGTCCTTCCCTGCCTCTAGCCATTACTGATTTCTCTCATTCCTAACATACGTAGCCTTTGTTTGGAAGATTTTACATTTGATGGTCATCAGTTTAGCATTTAATATTTTTTGTTTGTTTGTTTTAGGTTAAATAGTGAGTATACAATGGCTACTTGGGCACATGGAGGGCAAGGAATGTCTTTCTCAGACAGATTACAAAAGTTCTACGAAAGAACACAAGTTATAGGAGTGAGAGAGGATTCAGAGTATCCTAACACTTCAAAAAGAAAAAAAATCAGTGAATGGGACTAATAACATAGACTTAGTTCTAATCAGCATCTTTAAATTCATAGTAGCATTTGACTTATAATAGTGCTCTGCGTATTTTACCTTTGCCTTCCTGGGGCAGATATTATTAATTTTGTTGATGTTATTGTTATTATTATTATTAGGCAAGAGAACATAGGGGTTAAAAGATCCTCTAAGCCACACCTTCAGAGATAACTGCAGGCCCACCTGACATCTTGATTTCAATCTCTGATACCCTTGACCACACAGTTTAGCTCTCTTGAATTACTGACCCCCAAAATTTGTGAGATAATACATTTTTATTTTTGTTTTAAGCCACTGGATTTTGAGGTAATTTGTCATGCAGCATCAGCTAATTAATATCCTGCACCCCACAATGTACCCTTCTTTCTCACTGGCCAGAATCTATCACAAGGTCACCCACCCAAGGGAGTGCAGATAGTATTTTCACTGGGCACATTCCTGCCCTAAAAAAAAAAAAAAAAAAAAAAATCTAAGTTCCCAGGGCACCTGGGTGGCTCAGCTGGTGAAGCATCCAACTCTAGATTTCATAATGATCTTATGGTTCAAGAGTTAGAGCCCCACATCAAGCTCTGCACTGACAGTGTAGAGCCTACTTGGGATTCATTCTCTCTCTCTCTCTCTCTCTTTCTCTCTCTCTCTCCCTCTCTTTCCCCCCCCCCCCCCACTTTCCCCTCACTCTCTCAAAACAAGTAAACTTAAAAAAAATCCTGAAAAAAAATCTAAGTTCTGGTTCTGTTATTAAGGAAGAAGGTAAAGGCAATGGACAATAGGCAGGCAGCGGTTCACCTTCTACTTCAATTCAGTCTTCTCCTGGAAGAAAAAAATCAGTCTTCAGAAAGGAAGGGAAAGATGAGCAACATAAAAAAGAAAACACAGGCCAGAATAGGTGAGGAAACAACAGAATATCTAGTAGCTGCCTTAGGAGGGTTTGAATCTCCAGAAAAAGCAATCTGTATTTCACCATACTAAGTAAGTTTAAAACTGGTATCTATAATCTGCTGTCAGGAATCACACTGAGGAATCATGACAAATGACTGAAAAGAAGGAAACGGGAATGGATGTGCTGTTTTGATTTCCTGGGAAAGATAAATAAGTACACATAAAAAAATAAGTACACAAACTTGAACAGTAGTTTGACATCCATGATAAAATTCTGTAACTGACTTAACTACGTAGTTTATATATGTTTAGCAAATGACGCCATGTTCAAGAGTAGACCAAAACACATGCTAAGAACATGTGGGAGTGTCAGAATGCTCTTTCTTGCCCCCAAGCTTGCCCTTGACTTTTCAATATTTTTAGCAGTGACTTAAGACACAAAAGGGATGCCTATCAAATGCTCATGTGACACATCTGGGAATGATACATATAATAACAGAATCAAAATTTTAAATGATCCTGACAGCTTATAATACTGTCATTCATACATCCAACAATTCTAAGAAGTTATTTCACAGATTTCATTTTCGTCTCCTCACAAAAGATACTAAATTCGTCGGGGGCAGGACTGAATCACACACTTTTTTCAAAACCTCCTATGGTATCCATCACAGTGTTGGGAACACAGAAGGTATTTCATTGATGTTTAGGGACTTGAGTTGAACTGTACCAAGTACAAATGTAGAAAAGTTTAGAATAAATCTGTCATCTGGGCAACATAACATCCTCTTGTTTTTCCCTCACACCACATCACTTATCTCCTTCACAAAGACCTCTTCAAAATCAAATTTTTCCAGCACACCCTTCCTGAGCCGCCTTCAGCCCTTTAAAGAAAGACTGCACTGGAAAAAAACTTCGGGGCTATTTCAAAGCCTTGTTACTTTTTTCCTTCTTTATTATTTGTTTCAGTATTATACCCGGTCTGTGCCGTTAGACTTCAAGCTAGACTTCAAGCTGCTTCCATGTGTTTTAAAGCCTTTCCCGTACATATGGAGTGAGAATAGACGCACACCCCCTTTGCAGAGCAGCACAACATAACATTTTCTTGTTACAATTCAATATCATTGCAGCAAGATAAGCACACCCCATAGTCTCATTTAACAGACATGAAGAAGTCAAGCTCTATTGTTCAATGTCACAGCCAGCCAGCCCTGCATGATCAACCTTTATTCTTTTCTGGCTTCATTATGAGGATGATGCCTTTCAACTGTGGTGACTAAATCTGTTAAACTACAAAGCAAGAAATTTATAGAACCTTTATACGAGTAATACTGAACAGCTTAAATGTAAAACCTACAATTAAATTCCAAAACTAAGCACTTCACCCCCAAGAAAATGCTAAGTAGTTCTTCAGCAACATTCCTGATTTACATACCCCCAAGATGACAGCAGTTATATACATACATGCTGCAGCGATATTAATAGTAATTTTTTCAAGTAATGTTCAATATAAAACATGGTAATATTAACCCATGCGTTACAAAACTAATAAATTGCCCCCTGGCATACCAGGGACGGGAAGGGTGCTTTTTCATTTTCGAAAAGCTTCCTTTTGTCAGATGAAAAGCCCCAAGAGTAAAATATTTCAGTATAGTTCTGTGATAACAATGGATATGCCATTAGATTACCATACAAGTGAATAAAGCACCAAATGATAGCGAACATTTTTTCACACTTTAGATTTTGATGGGAAATGAGTCTAATTATTTATTCATAGACTTTTCCTCTAAGGAATTCAAGGCACTATATTTTAAACCTTCCAACACATATTTCCTAAGAGCTAAAATCTAGCAGGTAGGACAGAAGAACACGTGGCACGGAAGAAGATACAGAAAAGCAGCACAAAAGAAAAGGGAGTTGGAAGAACTCAAGCATGTCTGAAACCTGAGGTGGTAGATTTTATTCATTCTTCTCTTCTTTCAGTCATTCAGACATTTATTGAGCACCTATTTTAAGTCTAGGTCTGTGCTAAACGTTAAGGATATAACCTTACCCCGCCCCAGCTACAGACGCTCTCCAGACAGAGGCACGACACACACACAGTGATAATGACAATGGGCGCTAAGTCCTGGGACAGAAGGATGAAGTAAGTACTGTCGACGTACAAGGGAAGGAACCCCTGGCCTGAAGGAATTTGGAAAGGCAAGTAGGCAGCATTTCAACTGTACCTAGAAAAGAGTAGTAAAGTCTGTCAGCAAATTGAGAAGAGCATCGTCAAGGCAGAGGTAATATCACACTGAAACACAAGCTGTCATCAAAAAGTGTGGCCCTCATCAGAAAGTTGAGAAATACAACATGGCTTATAGGCAAGAGATGACCTGGAGATGTCATTTCTAGATGTGCCTAGAAATCACAGGCTTCAACTCTGTACTAGGAATAGACTGTAAGAACGCCGTAATCGTGAAAACCTTGGCGCTAATCAAAGAAAAGTGAACTGATCTAAACCACACATATATATAGTTATACATTATATTAAAATACATGATTTTATTACATACATATTTATATGTGTATATGTATTATATGTATTGGTTATATATGTGCGTGTCATATATAGTTTTAAGTATATATTTGTTTTATATATATAGACCCAATGTGTGTATACACACACACACACACACACACACACACACATACATGTAACAAATATATGCATTCATATACACACACACATACATGCAGCTCTATGGGAATTATAACCTATGCTATTGGGCTTCCGATCCATGCTCCGCTAGGGTCACTGAAGCTATTGTAAGGCAATTGGGAGAGCTGGGTCACATACACCTTATCCCTCATTCACCTCATCTACACAGCTCCTTCTTCTCTTAAATTCAAGTCTCTCAAGTGAAGATGAATATCCAGGCCAGACTCTGCTGACGTTCTTTATCCCCAAGCTGCTACCAGCATGTCCATCCAGAAACAAGGACACTACCTGCTTCCCAAGGGCCAGCTTTGAAGGCCAGCCCAACATCTTTTCTTTAAAGTGCTATGGGGCGGCCTCTTTTGCTTCCTCATCAATCCTATATATATATATATATATAGTTGCCCACAGAAGGTGCTGAAAGAAAGGGGGAAAAAACAACTGTCTTAGAGGTCTACATAAAGAGAATACTTTCCTTCCCTTTATATCATTTCAAATATAAAGACTCCCATATCAAAATGCACAGAAAACAGTGGCATATAGAATAGACATAAAAAGGCAAGAATGAGGTGCAGCTGTCACCTTCTGCAGTAAAACTAGTTGGTATAAGGAAATATATACGTACAGAGTTAGAAGGCAGAAGGCCTAGCACTAAATTTGAGTTATCTCTATAACAATTCACTAAAATTAAAAGGTATACAAAGGCATTATATTGCTCACTCTGTGTTGGGTTAAAGGCACAAAAAAAGAGAGAGGGGGAGAGAGAGAGAGAGAGAGAGAGAGAGAGAGAGAGAAGAAGAAGAAGAAGAAGAAGAAGAAGAAGAAAGCACAAGAAATGGGTTAACCAGACAACTTGCCTTTTTTATACAGTTAATCATCTATATTTACTGAACACACAAAATGACACCTACCATGGGGGAAAGCAAAGACAGAGTTTTAGTTCTCAAGAGTTTTCCAAAATCTTTTTTTTTAATTTTATTTATTTTGAGAGAGAGAGAGAGAGAGAGAAAGGGAGAGATGAGTGGGGCAGGGGCAGAGAGAGAGGGAGAGAGAGAATCCCAAGACCCAGTGGGGAGCTCAAACTCACAAACTGTGAGATCATGACCTGGGCTGAAGTCATGACGATGCTTAACCTACTGGGCCACCCAAGCGGCCCTCAAGACTTTTCTATTTGCAAGCTTAATGATACGGGCTGAGGATTAAGACCTCATTGTCATCATTGTGATCTAGCCTGGATCTTATCACCCAACAGCACTGATTTAGGTAAATTATTAGTCATAATTTAAAGGCCAAAGAATTGTCTGATCCTGAAAACTCATGATACAGAGAAAGAGTAACCCCTTGTTTTCCAGCAAGCCAAAAGGCCTGAACCTCAAGTATCCAGAAATCTCAGATCGAAAAAGAGACTTGAATATAAACATGCAAAGAGTCACAACACAAGAAAAGTGTCCTGATATGTAACAGGGAATAAACAAGCAAGGGAAAAAATCCTAACAAAGCAGGACCAAAGCACTACTTCAAAGGAGAGGACATGACCTAACAGATGAATCCCTGAGGTGCTGGCCAGGTAAGAACAAAGTGTAACGCTAATATTCATCTCATGACGTGGAATTCAAATTAGTGGAACGGGCAAGACTAACGTAAAATCGGCCATTTTGAGAACACAAGGGTGGGCTAAAAGATGTATAGATGTATACCCCCAACAAAAGAGAGATTCTGTGAAAAATAATGCCAAGATATTCAAAACGGACAATGAGAAAAAAATCAGAGAACAAAGGTTCTACGATTAGAATCAACACAAGTAGTATCAAATTGTCAGAATGTGAGATTCTTCTGTGAAAAACGAATGTCTTGGAAACAAGTGCTGCTTACCAGATCCTTCTGATAGACATGTATGATCCCTGCCCAATATAGTAGTCATTAGCCACATATGGCACTGAGCAAACGAAATGTGGCTAGTGGACTGAGGAAATGAATTTATAATTTAAGGTTTTAAATTTTTAATTAAGCTTAATTTTAAAAAGCTACGGGGTTAGTGGCTACCACACTGGGTAGTGCAATTTAAGCCTTAAAGAGTTGGGGGACGCCTGGGTGGTTCAGTCTGTTAAGCGTCCAACTCTTGATTGTGGCTCAGGTCATGGTTTCACGGTTCATGAGTTTGAGCCCCACACTGGGCTCTGTGCTGACAGTGCAAAGCCTGTTGGGATTCTCTCTCTCTCTCTCTCTCTCTCTCTCTCTCTCTCTCAAAATAAATCAATAAACTTAAAAAAAAAAAAAGACTTAAAGGAGTTTGTTGGTCCACCTGGCTGGCTCGGCTGGTAGAACATGTAACTCTTGATCTCACAGGGGGCGGAAAAGATTACTTAAAAAAAAAAAAAAAAGAGTATTGTTACAGATGTAACAGTGGAACAAGTACATGCTTTGAAATCAGACCTGGGTTTCAAATCCCAGCATTAATATTTACTAGCATTTACTAGCATTGTATCATGGGGCAATCTGAATGTCAGGTTCTTAATTCCAAAAAATAAGAATAATACTGTATTTTCTATTACTGCTACCAACACCCTCTCTATCCTTAGAAAAGGATAGCACAGGGGCACCTGGGTGGCTCAGTCGGTCGGGCGGCTGACTTCAGCTCAGGTCATGATCTCGCGGTCCGTGGGTTCGAGCCCCGCGTCGGGCTCTGTGCTGACAGCTCAGAGCCTGGAGCCTGTTTCAGATTCTGTGTCTCCCTCTCTCTGACCCTCCCTCGTTCATGCTCTGTCTCTCTCTGTCTCAAAAATAAGTAAATGTTAAAAAAAAATTTTTAGAAAAGGATAGCATAGTCTAGCTTTCAGAATCTTAAGATTTCCTTAAGGAAATCAGAAGCTGAACTATATACATGGGACCAGAGGATACACCATCCTAAGCCCTAGCTGAAACGAGTACATTTTGATGAGACCTATATAAGTCAAAAAACGTTTTCCATTCCCTCCCACATCAGCCCCTTCATCTCCAACCAGCCCCGCCCTGTACCATAAGAAGCCCTATCCCATGACATGGAGACATTATCAGAAAAAATGAGAATCTTGAACCTTGAACCTGCCAATGAGAACTTTGCCTCCAATCAAAAAATGTTTATTTCAGGGTTTTTATTCAGTAACTTCGTTGTTGATGCCTGACACCTCCTGACCTACGGTATTTAGGAAGACTGGAAAAGTTTTCAGACGGACCCAGTATGCTGACACCTCTTAAATCCAGACCAGAAGAGAGGGGAAACAACTAGAACCTATTCTACCAAGAAGTTTTTCTGTGACAAGGAGCCAAAAAGGAGGTGGGTGCCAGGGGACTAGAACAGTCGCTAGGATGGAAATCAGGTCAAGAGGGAATTATTTTTAACAAGGGAGGTACGATGGCATGTTTGTGTGCTGATGAGAATGATTCTATAGAGAAGGAGAAATAAGGATGTGGGAGAGAGATTAATTGCAGGATAAAGTCATTGGGATGATAAGAGGAGAAAGATCTAGGCATGCAAGAAAGAATGTACTCCAGCAAACTGTGCCCCAAAATGAGAGTTTTTAATGCTTTGATGACAGCTGATGGTGGTTTCAACTGGAGGCTCCAAAAGGCAGTTGGGAGAAAAAGATTGTGGCTTCAAGAACATGAACCAATTGGGCCAAACAAGTATACCTTTAACTATAGTTGTTTATTCAGCTCCTACCCCTTTGCTCGAGTTATCAGGCCAATGGAAAATAGCTACAACAACTTTTAAAAATTTGTTTTTAATGTTTATTTTTGAGAGAGAGTGAGAGACAGAGCATGAACGGGGGAGGGGCAGAGAGAGACAGAGACACAGAATCTGAAGCAGGCTCCAGGCTCTGAGCTGTCAGCACAGGGCCCCATGCAGGACTCGAACCCATGAGCTGTGAGATCATGACCTGAGCTGAAGTTGGATGCTCAACCGACTGAGCCACCCAGGTGCCCCTAGCTACAACAACTTTAAAACAATCTGTTGAATGAAACAATAGAAGGCTGCAACAGAATATTGTGAGGTTACAAAAACAAGGGCACCAACCAAGTTTAGGGAGGCACTGAGGGGATGTTGTTCAGTCTTCCTAGAAGGGGTAGTATCTGATCTGAGTTAGACAGGAGGTTTAGCTGGGGAGAAATAAGAAACAATCCCATGTAAAGGCAACAAATGAGGCAAAAAAAAAAAAAAAAATTGCATCTGAGTGGAATTTAATATTCCAGAAGTATAAAGTATAAAGCTAGATGTAAGAAATAAAACTGAAAACACAGGTAAGGTACATACCTTTAATACCATATTAGAAACCTAACTTTATGTCACAGTGTTTCTTAAACACAATTATTCTTTAAAAATAAAAAAAACCTTTAAAAATTTTGAGGGGCGCCTGAGTGGCTCAGTCAGTTAAACATCTGACTTCAGCCCAGGTCATGATCTCACGGTTTGTGAGTTCAAGCCCCGTATCGGACTCTTTGCTGACAGCTTAGAGCCTGGAGCCTTCTTTGGATCCTGTGTCTCCCTCTCCCTCTCTGCCCTACCCCACTTGTGCTCATACGTGCACACACACTCTCTCTATGAGATAAGCATTAAAAAAAAAATTTTTTTTAAAGAAAAGATTTGAAGATTACTCTAATTGTTCACTAAATTATTTTTGTAATTTTAATTATATATGTACAGACATAAATATTTATATTTATATTTATAGCTTTTATATAATCACAAAACCAAAACAAATTTACAAATTCAAGTTCAAGGCCATGTAATTTAAACCGAAGTCATCCATTTATTGTGATGGATAATGTTTTACTGAAACCAGATTTAATAGTAGGAAGATGTAAATCTAGTGTTATCTTTAATTTGAAACAATGTACAAATGAATGGTTACAAGGACAAACTTTGAAGCCAGGCTGCCTACATACAAATCTCAGCCTGCCATTTATTAGCTGAGTGGCCATGGACAAATTATTAAACCTGTCTATGCCTCAGTTTCCTCATGGGGCTAAAAGTACCTTCCTCATGGAGTTACTGCAAAGATAGTGTGAATTAATACATGTAAAAAACTTAGAACAAGGTAACAGTAAGCACTTAAATTTTAGCTATCGATATTTTTTACTTCAATAAAACCAGATATTGGTGGATATCTGGACCAGATGACATGAAAAAAAAAAAAAAAAAAAAGGCCCAGAAGTCCACAAAACCAGAAATTTGGAGAAGGCAGTAGTTCTCTGAATCCTATTTGGTTACGCCTCCTAACTGTATCAACTAACAATGATAAAGTAGATGAATCCGAAATACAATTTCAAGTAGGTCTTTTTTTTTTTAATGTTTATTATATTTGAGAGACAGAGTGTGAATGGGGGAGGGGCAGACACACACACACACACACACACACACAGAATCTGAAGCAGGCTCCAAGCTCTGAGCTGTCAACACGGAGCCTGACACGGGGCTCAAACTCACGAACAATGAGATCATGACCTGAGCTGAAGTCAGATGCTTAACCGACTGAACCACCCAGGCGCCCCAGGGTAGGTCAGTCTTTTAAAGTTTGATATGATGTACCGGGCTATACACTGCCATGAGTTGCACATGAACCACTATGTTGTCAAGTCCCAGAAAAACAAAACACAAAGAAAGATAAATGAGCTTTAAAAATTCTAGAGGTTTGCTTTAATAAACACTACCAAATATCACCATCACTCTGCCGCAACAACCTTGCATTTTGGATTTTGGATTTAGTTTTAATACAAAAACATGTGTGTACACACACACACACACAACACACACACACTTATATACATATTGGGTTGGGGAAATTTAAAGAGAAAGCATAACTTTAACCGCAAGTAATACCACTATTATCAAGGGCCATATTTTAAAACTTCATCCCATAAAAAATAATTACATAATGATATTTGAAATACTAAACTAACAAAGTCTGTATCTTGAATTTTAGAAACACTGGCTCATAAAAGCGTTGTACCTAAAAAATGCCCCAACAAATTAAAATATTGTTTTCCTAGAATCTACACTGTAAAACTGTGTGAACGAGTAGTACAATACAAAACTGGAAACAAACGACAGCTAATGACTTGGGTAGAAAAGCAGTTTTAGAGACAAAACCATTACAACCTTTTGCTGACATCTCATCTTTAACTAAACTCCTACTAATTTCTATATATTTTTTCCATTCTCCTTTTTCAGTTCTATTGTTCCTTTCTAACAAGTTGCCAAGATGCCATCTGGAACCGCTCCCTCTTCCCTTTCTCCCCACGTCTGGTTTCCTCTTTCACCAATTCTGTCACCTGTACTTTCTCAATCTCTGGAATCCACCCACGCATTTCTCCCCATGGCCACATCACCAGCCTCCTAATTGTTCTCCCTGCTTGCTCTCCTCCAGCCCATTCTTCATGCTGCAGCAAGAGTGAAAAATGTTTCTAAAGCACAGATTTGATCACACCACTCCGCTAGCTCCCTATTGCCTTCAGGATCAAGTTCATTCTCGTTGGCATTGGGTACAAAAGGCCTTTCACCATCTGGGTTTTCTCCTCTCTCCAGCCTCACCTTGTTTCTTCCCCAGAACTCATGAACTGTGAGATCATGACCTGAGCCGAAGTCAGACGCTTAACTGACTGAGCCACCCAGGTGCCCCAAACTCAGTTTGCTCTTAAAGTGGCTGTGAAGACTGAATGAGATGATGAATGTAAAGCATTTGGGATAGAACCTGGTACACGGTAAGTGCTCAGTAAACATCAGTTGAAAATCACCTGTATGTCAGACTTTGGCAGTTTAGTTTAGTGACTGAACTAGTCAAATCATTTAATATCCCCACTACTGTAAGACTGTATGTTTGGTCAATTGGGTATTACTTTTTTTAAAAAGGAAGGGCAATTTACAATAGCCAAATTATGGAAGCAGCCAAAGTGTCCATTGACTGATGAATGGATAATGAAGATGTGGTGTGTGTGTGTGTGTGTGTGTGTGTGTGTGTGTGTGTGTGTGTGTATAAAATGGAATATTTACTCAGTCATAAAAAAAGAATGAAATCTTGCCATTTGCAATGACGTGGATGGAGCTAGAGAGTATAATGCTAAGCAAAATAAGTCAGTCAGAGAAAGACAAACACCATTTGATTTCACTCGTATGTGGAATTTAAGAAACAAAACAAATGAACAAATGGGGAAAAAAGAGAGACACAACTAAGAAACAGTCTTAGCTATAGAGAACAAACTGATGGTTACTGGGGGGAGGTGGGTGGGAATGGGTGAAAAAGGTGATGGGTATTAAAGAGTTCACTTACTGTGATGACCACGGGGTAATATAAAGAATTGTTGAATCACTGTATTATATGCCTGAAACTAATAGAACACTGTATGTTAATTATACTGGAGTTAAAATACAAAAAAATAAAATTTTAAAAAATAAAAAGGACACGAAAATAGGAACAAAAAGCCAGCCTCACTACCTAAATAATGACTCAAAATTCTTGTCTCTATAATTTGATACTGTGTGTGTGTGTGTGTGTGTGTGTGTGTGTATCTTTTGTAAAGTCATTTAGGAGGATCTGTGGGAGTGGTTTTGTCCTGGTAGCCATCTGAGGGCTAGAGGAAAAGCTCTGAGAAGGCTACCCTCTAAAACGGAAGGACTAGAAGCCCACCGAGGCTACTGTGCCTCCTAGGCATCTATGACCTAGTCTGCTAAAAGATACAAATATCTCTTTCCCTTCACCATTTGACCAAAATAATACTAAATTTTTCAAAAGCAACATTACTAATGGCTTGAATAAAAACAAAGAAATTAGGAAAATATGGATACCAGGGAGTTGATTAAAACAAGTTTCCAAACAAAGGTTTGACAGCCCCAGGTCTACCGCCACTCCCCATGCCCCATCAGGAGGACAACTGTCCCCCAGGGACCCTGCCTAGGGCTTCTTTAAGGAAGGGCTTGGAGTCTGTGTCCCCTAAGCCAGTTGAAACTAGAACATAAATTAAAAAGTTGAAGAAAGACACATTCACATCTAGGTAAACATTAACCTACCAACAAAAATCTGAGATGCCCGGCACCCACAATTAAAAGATGCTTTTCCTTAAGTAAAGGGGTGTCCGGCTGGCTCAGTTGGAGGAGCATGTGACTTTTGATCTTGGGGTCATGAGTTTGAGCCCCACATTGGGTATCTCTCTCAAAAATAAACAATTTTAAAAAATTAATAAAAACAAAAACAAATATACAAAATGCGTGCTGTGAGAAAAGGGAACGAGTTGTCTGCAATTTCAAAAATATAGGGACCAGGGCACCTAGGTGGCTCAGCCAGTTGAGCATCTGACTCTTGATTTCGGCTCTGGTCATGATCTCAGGGTTGTAGGATCAAGCCCCGCATTTGGCTCTGTGCTGAGGGTGGAATCTGCTTAAGATTCCCTCTCTCTCCCCCTGCTCCTTATCCCTTGTTCATGCTCTATTTCTAAAAATAAAAAAATATATAAATACAGGACAGAACAGTAAGCACTCAAATATCAAGGTGAGGTTCTTTTAATAAACAATTAAGGATGAAATTAAAATGGTATGTTATAAATTATCTGTCAAAATATACTTGTAATATAATTTTTCATTTTTTTGTTTTAAAATGAATAGCTTCAAAAAGTTTAATCTTCCAGATAGCTAAATATACCACTATAAATACCAGAACTTTAATTTGATTTCTTTGATAAAATCTAAGATGTTGTGCTTTCATGCCTTCTTAAATAAGACATTGAGAACATAATTTGTCCATTCTGTTGACGTTTAAAAGTCATTGTTATAGGGGCGCCTGGGTGGCGCAGTCGGTTAAGCGTCCGACTTCAGCCAGGTCACGATCTCGCGGTCCGTGAGTTCGAGCCCCGCGTCGGGCTCTGGGCTGATGGCTCGGAGCCTGGAGCCTGCTTCCGATTCTGTGTCTCCCTCTCTCTCTGCCCCTCCCCCGTTCATGCTCTGTCTCTCTCTGTCCCAAAAATAATAAAAATAAACGTTGAAAAAAAAAATTTGAAAAAAAAAAGAAAAAAAAAGTCATTGTTATAAATTATTTTATTGCTGACTATAATTACAGAGTAATCACATAAGGGCTGAGAGAATATATAGGGCTTAGTGACACTGTCCTGAATCAGAGATTGGCAAATTAAGGACATTTGGTCAAATCTGGCCCTCGGCCTCTCTCTAGATGACACTCGAGCTAAGAATTATTTTTACATTTTTAAAAGTTTGTAAAAAAAAAAAATTAAAATGAGAATATGTGATAAAGAATACCTAAAATATTTACTATCTGACCCGCTACAGAAAAAGTTTGTCAACCCCTGCCCAAAGTGATCCCCACCTCGTGGGCCTGGTTAAGTTATCTTGTCCTCTTTCTCTCCTCTATCTGAGGGACCAGAGGCTCTGGAGTGAGAACTGTGTTTGAGTCCCAGATTAATCACATGCTACGTGTATGCCTTTGGGCACTATTCAACCTCTGTGCCTTTGTTCAATCATCTGCAAAATGGGAATAAACATAACTTCACAAGACTTTTAGAGGAATGAATGAGGTACAATGGTAGACATTCAATAAATGAAAGCTATTCTAATTGTGCTTCATTGTACAAAGACTACCTCCAAACGGAGGACAGACAACTCTGTAAATGAACTAAAAAGGCAGAATTCGATAAACTTGGTTTTAAATTTTCTTGAAAATGTCCTTCTTCTAGATAAATTCACACATCATGAACTTTCTTTAACCTTAATATTAAACATTCTCAGTTCTTAAGGAGTAAATTTGACTAAAAGCTAAAGACATACAAAATAATAGCCATGACAGTCAAGCAACTTCTGAATTCAGAAACATAGTGATTAAGTCACTACTGGAAAGCCAGAATCTATTTTTGATTCACTTGGATCACCTTTATTTCATTATACATTTTATAACATCAAAGCAAAACATGGCATAATTTCAGGCACTGAATCATCATCAAACTGAGCTGCAATTAAGGATAAGAACATCATTAAGTTTTAGGTAATGCTTGCAATTGTAAGTAAGCAGTGCCTTTCTATTCTTCTGGAAAATGTCATTTAGGAGGCTTCAACAATTCTCCTAAACCCAGACTGTAAGTGCCATGCTTGAATTTTTTTTGGATGCGTGCCCAACAATAAATGATCCACAATGATCTGAGGACAGCACTCCCATCCAAGAACTTAATCAGATTAATGATGTATTTGTTTTATAAAAATGAAGTACATTAAGCCTGAGAATACCTAATTTACATACTAAATGGTTGCTAGGGACCGAAAATACTAGTGGTTTTTACAAAACTGAGGTTACAAAATTGTCTATTGTCTTGAAATCTGTTAGTAAATAGCAGTGAAATGCAAAATAATAAACAAATGTTAATGAGTAGTATTTATGTATGTAAATTCATGAGATGGTGTACAGTTGTTCAAAGGGACCTAACGATGTTCATATTCCAAAACATACGCGATGCCAACGCGATGCCATTATATGAAGTCGGAAAGAACAACAAACTTACTTAGGATGTTTTCTAATTGGTTTGACTTCAAATTGTGATTAACATTCTACTCTAATTTTTTCATTTGGGGTCCTAGTTTAATATATGCAAACGTAAACAGTAAATTAGCAGTCTAGGTTTCTGCCATTTTTGTCGGAAGCCTATTAGCAACCTTTCTCTAAGAAGGGGAGGAGAGCTTTCACAAAACAGCTGAATTTTATCAAATCTTTAAAGGTGTATTAAAGGCAGGCGCCTGGGTGGCCCAGTCCATTGAGCATCTGATTCTTGATTTCAGCTCAGGTCATGTTCCCAGGGTCATAGGATGAAGCCCTATGTCAGGCTTCATGCTGAGTGGGGAGACTGCTTAAGATTCTCTCTTTCTCCCTCTGCCCCATTTTCACACTGTGTCTCTCTATCTATTAAAAAAAAAAAGAAAGAAAGAAAGAAAGAAAAAAAAGGTTCATTAACAGCATTTCTGGATGTCCCGTAATGGATTCTCTCCCTCCCTCCCCCCCCCCTCTCTCTCTCTCTCTGTCACACACACACACACACACACACACACACACACACACACACACACACAACTTCATTCAATAAACTTGTGTTTACTGAGCTTAGGAGGCAAAATAAGACAAAGCCACTGCCCTGTCTGCTGAACAGATAGCAGGTAAACAGCTAATTATAATGTAACAGGACAAGTACTACAATTAAGGTACAAACAGAGAGCTCTGGGCACAAAAAGAAGCCAGCCACCAACTCTGCTAGGGCACAAGGGATACGCCACACACACAAGTAACAGTTCCCAGTTCCTGTCACCTGAGAGGACAGAACAACTCCTGCAGGAAACAGTGAGAGTAGAGAATGGGGCAGAGGTGAAGTCCACGGGCCTGTATCTACACATTCCTCCACTTAAAAAAAAAAAAACCAAAACTCAAATTTCATTTAAATCATGTGAGACTTGGGGCACCTGGGTGGCTGCATCAGTTAAGTGTCCGACTTCAGCTCAGGTCATGGTCTCATGGTTCATGAATTCCAGCCCCGCATCAGGTTCTGTGCTGACAGCTCAGGGCCTGGAGCCTGCTTCAGATTCTGTGTCTCCCTCTCTCTCTCTGCCCCTCCCCACTCATGCCCTATCTGTCTGTCTGTCTGTCTCTCTCTCTCTCTCTCTCTCAAAAATAAATAAAAACCTTAAAGAAAATGAAAAAATCATGCAAGACTTACAAAACGAGGCTACATTGAATTAACTATTTTTTATTAGAAGCTTAATGTTAATAACTTACATTTGTATTCAGTAAATACTAGATAAGGAAAGACAGGGGGTAAAAAGCAAAAACTGAATTATAAAAACACCTGAATGAAAACTTGATTAAACACGGAACTTCAAATTTAAACAATTAGTTGAATCCAGGGCTCCTGAGTGGCTCAGTTGGTTAAGTGTCCAACTTTTTGCTCAGGTCATGATCTCATGGTCTGTGAGTTCAAGCCCTGCATCAGGCTCTGTGCTGACAACTCAGAGCCTGGAGCTTGCTTCAGATTCTACATCCCCTTCTCTCTCTGCCCTTCCCCCACTCTCTCTCTCTCTCTCTCTCTCTCTCTCTCTCTCAAAAAATGAACATTAAAAAAATTTTTTAATTAGTTGAACCCAGATTCAAATATCAATTTTTATAAGACTTAAAAATATATATGCTAGAAAAGTAAGAAATTTTGGATGCCTAGAGGTAAACTTGGAATGAATACTGATGCATCATATAGAAGAATTAAACCATATTTTTGCTTTAAAATTTTTGGAGATATTAAGATAAGAGTGATAGAAGAAACAAAAACTTAGGAAATTAGAGTATACATTAAAAAGCTGAAGGGTGCCTGGGTGGCTCAGTTAAGCAACCAACTCTTGATTCTGGCTCAGGTCATGATCTCATGGTCTTGAGATCAAGCCCTGCATTGGGCTTCGTGCTGAGCGTGGAGTCAGCTTGGGATTCTCTCTCTACCCCTCTCTCTGTTCCTCCCCCGTTCACTCACACATATGCATGCACTCTCTCTCTCAAAATAAATAAACTTTTTAAAAAAGTTTATTCATTTATTTTGAGAGAGGAAGAGCGTGCACAGGAGGGGGGAAGGGCAGAGAGAGAGAGAGAGAGAGAGGAAGCGTCTGAAGTAGGCACTGCACCAGCAGTGTGAAGCCCGGTGTGGGGCTCAAACTCACAAACCATGAGATCATAACCTGAGCCAAAACCAAGAATTGGACACTTAACTGACTGAGTCACGCCCTAACATTTTTTTTTTTAAGTTGATATGAGGGCACCTGGCTGTCTCAGTCAGAGGAGTCTGTGACTCAATCTTGGGGTCGTGAGTTTGAGCCCCATGTTGGATGTGGGGATTACTTAAATAAAAACTTTAAAATTTTTTTATATAAAAGTCTTACAGAAGCAAGAACTAGAGAAATAGGGATTAAAATGATCATATACAATTACATCACCATCAAAATAGCAAACAGCATTTACTGACCACACATGTCTGAGTACACGGAATGTTGTGGAAAGTGCCTGCAATTGGTTCAATGTTTGAAATGTTGGCCAGCCAGCTTGTAACCATCATATTTAGCTGACAGACTGCTGCCCAGCTGCCAGGGCCAAAAACTTTGTTGGGGCGCCTGGGTTGCTCAAACGGTGAAGTACCCTACTCTTAGCATCAGCTCAGGTCATGATCACACGGTTCTTGGGCTCTGACCCTGTGTCAGGCTCTGCACTGACAGCATGGAGCCTGTTTGGGATTCTCTGTCTCCCTCTCTCTCTGCCCGTCTCCGGCTCACGAATGCATGCTCGCTCGCTCTCTCTCTCTCTCTCTCTCTCTCAAAAATTATAAATAAACATTTAAAAGAGAGAAAAAAAAGCACCTTTGTTCAGAGAAAAAGGATGTTCCCTCTAAAAACTTTACCAGCTGGGCTTTGGACGAGTACCCATTTCCATGAAAGATGGTTCTGGTCCCAGCCCAGATGAACATATTATCCCATTTGCCCCTAAACATCCATATATATGCTACCTTCTTACTTATCCTGGATAATTCACTCCCTCAATGTAGTATTCATGGATGTATGTTGTTCTATTCATCTCTGTCTCTTATATATATGATTATTTTGTATCTATTCACCATCTTAACTAAAAACACTATACTTAAAAAGGTTTACAGAAAGAAAAGGACGAAGGGCATCATTAAGGACCTTACAGCATACTCCACAAGAAAGAAAAAAGTTCAAGAGCTGTAGAAAATTTAAATAAAGGAAACACTGTAAGCTGAGTTGTATACACAATAATACAGAGTTGCCTATGTGTCATAATCTTTTTTATAAGTAATCCATGTCGATTTGCTATAACTGCAATCACAGAGACAGAGGGTAAATATTTACAACCTTAAGACCTGGCAAAATCCTGGGCACTTAATGTTTCCGAATAATAATTCTGGTAGAGAAAAAAAAAATATCAAACATGTCAAAGGTGGAACTTGAGTAAGGCAAGGAAGCTGACGATTCAGAGTAACCAGGCAAGGTTCAGTCCATTGATGAGAGACACGGAGATCATATTGCCAGGGAGAACATTATTTTAGAAGGAAAACAAACCTCCAATGTCCTAAAATGTGCAAATATTGAAAAACGAAGATTTGCTACTTTTAGAAGCAACAGATTCCTTCAGAAGGGTAAATCTATTGCTGAGCCATCTGTTATTTGCAAAACACATAATAAATTCAATAGATGGGTGCGCCCCCAGTGCTTCCTATAAACAGATGGTTTTTTTAAGGTCTAAAATATCCTACCAGTGGAGACCACAACACCCCCGCCCCCACCACAAAGAAAAAAACAAACAAACAAATCCCTCCCAACTACACGGCCCACAGTCAAATACTTGGTTTCTTTTCATTCAGCACACACATAATAAAGATAGCAGTGCAAACCCTAGCCTGCCATCCTTCTGTTACCATGAGAGCAACATCTTTTCTTTGTGAAACACATGTGGAGACAAAGGAAGACTGTTCAGTTGAACTGGTTAAAGATCTTTTGTTTGTACCTGGAATGACGATCTATCCGGTCGGCAAGCAGAAGCAGGGTGGCCAATAAATAGCTCACCTACTTCATTTACTTACAAAACACACACAAACACAGCACACAGACAACCACCACACCAGTGAATGCATTCGGTGTGTAAAAAGACATACCAGGGTCCTATTACAGCAAGATATCTAATCCCAAGGTATTTCTCTTAAATTTATGAGAAAATAATACTTTTGAATGAAACACCGATGCCTGAAAACTTTTTAAAAATCTACTCAAAAGCACTTATTTACATAACTGTATTCAAGCATGTTTTCAAAAGTTCATCAAATGTTAGCATTTATGCCATAACCAAGTCATTCATCCAACATTCATAGGCACGGCAGTTATTTTTTGGAGAACAGTGTGGGGGGTCAGCCAACAGAAATTATTTCATACAGAACAAAGGCAAAGATGAAACTTCAGACAGTTTTTCTCTATCCAGGCTTAACGTAAAGTGTTGTATCAGACACTTCCATTTTTCTCATAAGAAACATTCTGCCTATGAAACATCGTTTAGTAGAAGAGCTTCTGAAAGTCTCAGATCACCAAACATTTCTCATATCACTGACAACTTTGAGTTGAAAAACGTATGTTTACAATTTACGCACGTTAAAATAATAAAAGCTCCACTATATTCATTACTCGTTCTTTTAATGTGTCTTACTTTCTCTTACACCTGTCATGAATGTCCAGATGTTGGCCAACCTGAATCACTCATTTGCTTGAAATCAATCAATTACAGACATATATACAGGGTGTACCCTGGAAAGGGACAGGAAATATAAATGTATTTCAAGTCCATTGTATTTAGGTACTCTCAACTATTTTAAACTGAATTAAAATTAATAATAAGACGTAAACCAAAAGACCAGCTCTAACATGACATAAATACAGAAGAAAATCAGCAGGGTGGCAGAATCTTCCCCGCTAATTTGACCAAAACATTAGCAAGCACACAAGAAAATACCTCTTAAGTTTAATGACAACTACATCATGTTTCAATATAGCTGATACTCACTACAGGCCAGGTAGTTGAGAACTTTTACTTTTCATCATTTAGCTCATGTGAGTCTCACTATAGCCCCAGAAATTCACACTATCATCCTAGTAAAAGTATAAAATGCTGCTTTGAAAGCACAAGAAAGCCTATAGGGAAAAGGCAGCCCAAACACAGTCTCTCTCACCACCAAAGTTTACGGAATCATGTCACCGAGGGAGCGTGAACATGTTAAAATTGAAGGCAGACTTGCTATATTAATCTAAATGAAGACTTAGTCTGACTTCTATCTAAAGTATCAAACAAAGTTTCAGAGAGCCATAAAATAATACACATCAATTAATCACCATCATCTGCTGAGTCAAACATTGGAAAATAACGTCAAGAAGTTACCCTGTAATTACTTTGTGGCTCCTTGAAAACCCATTTGACATAATCACTCTCTGACAGCTGCAAGAGGGAAAATGTTCTATTTCTTCTCCCACCAGTACCCTCTTCTGAGAGCCAGGGGCATCGCTTTTCAGCACTTCCTGATCTGCCAAATGTTTACGAGGGAAGTGTGTGGGGTGCCTCCAGTAATCAGTGCTCCTGAGGCCAGTCAGGGGTTGAGAGTTTCCAATCAAAGCTGCGGATTCAGGAGAGTCACAGTCAGGGGACGGGCACCGGGCTTATTATTACCAGCCCACAGGGAGGAAAATTACTCAAGTACAAGAGTATCTGGTTTTATCTAAAAGATCACTGGAATACTTCCCTTTCTTCTTTCTTCAAGGACATTACATTTCCATTTACACTCAGGAGCCACCACATCATGTTAAACATTCTTATTTCCCAGCCTGTGGGTCAAGAGTTATTTTAAACTGTGACTCCTTCATGTAAACTAGGTGAGAAGTTAAGTCATCCTGAAGCCAAGTGACAAAGCCTGTACTTCCCACTAAAGGTTCCTGCACCTTGGGCCACAACAGGGTTTTCTGCCTACACCTAATCTGATAGAGGCTAACTAAAACACCCTCTCCAAGTGGAGGCCAGCCTCTCTGACAGCACACTTCCAACCTGTGGCTATGGTGCTCCGTCTTTTCTCTGAACTTTGAGCTGCCACCTGAGGCCATTTCTCCACCTTCCAGGGAAGTGTTTTCTAGTTTTCTATTAGAACTACTGCTGGTTTTCAGTCAGGGACACCCTCCAGAAGAAAGATCTGTTTCTTTCCCTTTCTTTCTCTTCCTTCCTTCCTTCCTTCCTTCCTTCCTTCCTTTTCTTTCTTTCTTTCCTTCCTTTTCTTTTTTCTTTCTCTCTCTCTCTCTCTCTCTCTCTCCTTTTAAGACCTAACTTTCTGATAGCACAACATGATTAGCATAAAACCCCAGCACCTCAGCAGCAGCTGAATATGAAAGGAGCCTAGACAAAAAATTCCTGCCAAACAATCCTATTGTGAGGAACTGAAGCTGTAAAAATACTGTGCTGAGAATACCCGTGTTCTTATCGTCGATTTTTCATATTTTTCATCAGAAGAGATACGAGTTAGGCTTGTGACACGGCAAGATTTAGAAGGTCTAGAGCATTAATGAAAATGTCATCGTATCTCATACCTCTACAGTAAAAACGGGAAAAATAAAGGCAAGGAAAAGAAGAAAGCAATGAAAGAACTAACCAGGCAACACCATGATAAATATTACCCTCTGGCAGGCCCTTTTATCCAGCTCACGAGGGCAACAACGGGAAAAGTCATTTACACGGTTTGGCACTTAAAATGGAACTGGGAAGTGCTAATGCTAGTTTTCTAATTTCCCTAAGCTTCCGAGCTCTTCCTCAGAAGTCAACACATTATAGATGCTACTACATTATAGATTAATACATTAAGATAATTTATCCCACTTCTCAAAAATGAAAACTTGAAAAAATAGCTTACAAAAAAAATGTTATTTACAGTATCTTCAGGTTAAAAACAAAACTTATGCAATAAGAAAAAAAAATCTTTCATTAAAAAGGAATAGGTTAATTGTGCCCATCTAATTTAAGTCAATATAATTCTCGCTTTTGTCCCCAACAATGTCACTTGCATATTTATGAGTAAGAGAATTCTGGACGGCTAAGAGTGAATTTACAGAGCTGAATTTCAGAGCTCTGAATTTCAGAGCTGGCATTTTAAAGTAAATTTTTAATAATCTTTATTATGTGCTACAACAATGATAATTTTACTTATCAGAGCCTTATTTATTTACAATGTCGGTATCTCTTAGAGTACTCTTGCAAATCTTTACTAATTTAACATTACAACTTCATATCTTTTCCTAATCTCATGTAATTTACCCTACTTAATTCCTTGCTTCTGGATATGCTACATTTGCCACCCAATGAGTTTATTTCACTGGTCATTTACTTTTAACAGGAAAGCCAAACTATTTGAAGGGAATAATCTCCCTGCAAATCCAACATAGGGAAAAAAAAGAGTCTTATTTATCCAGCATTTTTGTGCCATGAATCGAAGCTTTATTGCAAAGAGTAAGCAATAAACAAAAACACCTCAGGGGCCTGGGAGGAGCAATGTAACCAATTACATTTAATTAAATCAAAGGATGGGAGCCCCAGGGTTGAATGAGCTGAAGAACAAATTTGCATTAACACCTAGCAGCCAAACAAGTAGCTCGGGGTCTGGTCTGCAAGTACAATTGTTGCCATCTATTCTCTGCACTGAAGGGGGGCCATTAGCTAAATTCTTAGGCATTGTTTGTCCACTGATGAGAGGCTGCCTTCTCAACATTTCACTTCATCACACATGAAAATTGCCTACTAAAATAAACAGCTTCCTCTGAAAGCTCAGAAACAAACATTACCTGACTCCAGTTTGCAATTTGGTGAAAACTCTTCAGGGCTGCTAAAGGAGAAAAAAAAAAAAGAAAATGAAAGGTGTGTTTCCAAGCCCTAACGTTACATGTGATGGAGATCCTATGTTTGAGCAGATCCTTCTGTTAACATCAGAGACTACAAGGCAGGGTATTCCTCAGGCCCCACCAAGAGTATGTTTGTTCTAAATGGAACACTTTGACTTGATCTCACAACATGAAAATTTCAAACATTCGGAGCTGAAAGCCCACTCGGTTATTCAGGTCACAATTCCGAAACGACGCTCTCACTTTATGGACAGTTTCTCCCTTGGTAAATTACTGTTTTGATTATTTAGGGAATTTTGTCTTAATATATTTATATACACACATAATACATCTATCTGTATCTATCACAAACTCTATTTAACCCTACTTAATGAAAGCCTACCTAATCATAGTAAGTTAACCTAACTCTGGTAGGTTTTATTTTGTTTGACATATTCCTTTTACACTCATTAAAATACTATACTCTCAAAAACAGAACAAAGCAAAACAAAACAAAACCCAAACCCTGGAAGGAAACTCAGTAAGTCATTAGTACCCCCCCCATAGAAGATGCGGAAGGAAATATGATAAAATAGGGACCAAGAGGCAAAGATACGGGCTAAGACTACTTCAGACTGAACAACCATCCAAAACTATAGTTGGAATATGATAAATATCTAGAAATATTAGTTTGAACTAATAATCTATGAGAATTCTATATCTATAATAATTGAAAATTTCTTTTAATATATTAAAGTTACCAAGACACCAAGATAACACATTACACATTGCTTCAACATCAGCTGCACAGCTTGGAGGATGGGGATTCCAGCTTGAGTCTGAGTCGGAAGCAAACATTTCTGGGCTGATAAGGTGAGCCTGTGAAAATTAATAAAGGGAAACCTCACAACAATTGAGCTGAGAGGCCAGAAGGAGGAGCTCTAACTCCCAACCACTCCTAGAAAATTGCATGCCCCAACAGTAAGAGCAGTACCTTGCAAGTAGATACTACTTGACAACCGCAGGGGGGTTGGGGGAGGTGGAAGAATGGTTTTCTCCTTCCGCGGAAACAGCCTACCAATGAGAGACTCAGAAATCTGCCAATCAAAAGCCACTATACTTCTAACTCTCAGTTTACTGCAATGTTCTTTTTATTTAGAATAGTCCCTTCCAACTCACTCCTTGCCCTATAAGAGTGGTTCTCTCCTTTGTTTTTCCACACTTACTTATGGTTTTGCTGTAACGTGCAAGTCCCAGATTGCAATTCTCTGCTACTCCCAAATAAAGCCATTTTTTGCTGGTAAAGCAACTTAACAGTTTTCGTTTTAAGGTTAACAAACCCATCTGACAAGACCTGTTGTGGTCAAGGGCTCAAAGGCTCCTATAAAAAAGAGCTAGGCTCTTTGATTTGACCTTAAGTTCAAGATGGCTGCAACAAAGATTCTCACAACCTATCTTTCAAATCTCTTCCTTAGACTCGAAGCATTCTTAAAGCCCCAGTAGTTGGAGAAAAGACAGGAAAAGGCAAAATAACCTCCTCTCCTACAGTGCCCGGGTTCAGACTGTCACAACAGCACACAGTGCACACTGCACAGGACCAAATGCCTGCTGCCCCTGCTTTGAGATCCTCGAAAGTCTACAAGAGTTTTACAAACTCACAGAGTCATGACCAACTTGCATCTGGAGTCGTAGCCGCCAAATTTCTGGCTCCCTTACACAAACTAAAGCCATTAAATTCTTTCTAAGGAAAACAAAACAAAAACAAAACTAATACAAATAACAAGGTTACTTGTCAGGCTGACACCACGGTAGTTAATGGAGCCTCATGGGAAAGAACACACATTCTGCCAGCTGCTGGCATGGCTAGTACATTAGCGGGTAGAAGCCAACAAAGTGTCAGGGGCAAGGTGGGGAGATGAGGGTCGGTCACTGAGTAAACTTCTAAGAAATCTGTCCTAAATAGATAAACACAAAGTAGTGGAAAGTGGAAACTAGACACACTGATGTGACCCTGAAGGGTTGCTGGACAGGACAAGAGCTTGTTGAGCACCCTCTGTGGGACTCGTGAAAAAAAACTGGAAGAATCATTTCTGTACAAGACAGACATAAGCAGCACTGTTTTGTTTTTTTCAACAAAAATTTTTAATGCTTATTATTTATTATTTTTTTTTTTTAATATTTACTTATTTTTAAGAGAGAGACAGAGTGTGAGCAGGGGAGGGGCACAGAGAGAGGGAGACACAGAATCTGAAGTAGGCTCCAGACTCTGAGCTGTCAGCACAGAGCCCGATGCAGGGTTCGAACTCACAAACTGCGAGACCATGACCCCAGCCGAAGTGGGATGCTTAACCGACTGAACCACCCAGGCGCCCCTTGTTATTTATTCTTGAGAGAGTTAGAGAGACAGAGTGTGAGCAGGGGAGGGGCAGAGAGAGAGGGAGACACAGAATCCAAAGCAGGCTCCAGGCTCTGAGCTGTCAGCACACAGCCCAACATGGGGCTCTAACTCACGAACCATGAGATCATGACCTGAGCTGAAGTCGCACAATCAACTGACTGGGCCACCCAGGCGCCCCAACAGCACTATTTTAGAATAATGAAGAGAAATACCAAAGGGAGAAGTTCTTGCTCCTCTGTTTCACCACTAATCACTCCATGTTCTACACCGCCATGGTATACTCCTCAGGATACTGCCCAGAAAGGGTAGGGCAAGAGACCACACTACTAGAAGAGCACTAGATATACCTAGGTAATTCCCGACAGGCATAGGAATATCATATGAAAGACGCCTTGTGTGTGAGCACTTGTGATACTCTTGGGGACTTTCAGGAATATTTCAGGGCACATTAGCTGAGGTCCTTCAATAGGAGTAGTTATAAGAGCCAGTGGAATTTGAGTTATTATGTGACTCCATACCTCTAAACTGGTGTGAAGAAAATTAGGTACACACACACACACACACACACACACAAGAATTCTGGAAAAATCTTGTACTGTGTTTACCAAAAGAAATAGCTACAATCTACAAATGCTTACACATTTTTATCAAAAAGTTAAATATACAGTCTCTTTTGGGTCACATATTCATTACAACATGAATCTAGTATATGTTGTGGTGGCTCTTGGCATCTTGGGGCTCCATGTTAATTTATGTTTGAAGCCTAGCTGTTAATGTTTTGCAGTCAATATTTTTATGCCAAAGGGCTATGAAGAATCTGATTTTGGTGTGTGTGGTGGCATTCTGACTAACCTGAACCACGAGTACTCCTCAGTCTCACCAAACTACTAACCTTTAGAACATATTTGATTATAATCTGTACTAACATAAACTCTTCACATTTTTCTCCACAATGAATGTTTTCCCAGATACTCTTAATCACTATGTATTGAGATTTTCTTAGTGCCCAGGAAGTCATTCTCAATGGTACACCTACAAATTTCTACTGGTACAGACATTCAAATATTAATTTTTCTTAGAGCCAAGCAACCCCTCCACTAAGTAAATTTTCCTTTTAACAGTTATGTTGAGTTGCCCTTGCCTTAACTTAGTTCTGTTTTATACAAACACTAAAATTATTTTTCAAAAAATTTTTAAACTATGCTTTAGAATTGGCATAATTTCAAATTATTCTTGCAAAGCAAATTACTTGGTAAAATGATTTTCATTTTTTTTTTTAAGTCATGGACAAAGCTATTAAGTTTTTTGCTTAATGGATTTAATCCCAGATAGACTCAGAGAGAGAATTAAATCAGTCTCCCTGAAATCGTCTCTATTTTACACATATGGCTTTTGATTTAACAGTTCTTTTGCCCTTTCAAAATTGTAACCTCATTTACTCATTGTATGTTACCAAAAAAAATTAGTAATTGAAGGGTCAATCTCATAAATCTGTAAATTTTCTTGGAGATGTATGAATGTAAAGATGAGTCATAGCCTCTTCTGTAATCAAAATAGTTCATATCAAACGTCATTGTTTTTTGATTGCTCTATTAACTATCAAAGAGTCTATAATGACCTCATCTTTATATCTTTATGATAATTTGCAGTCACTGGTCTCTTCTTTTAGTCATGATATTCTTCTTCTCACAATGTCAGTAAATCCTCTCCATCAAAATGGGTGTTATAACAACGGTTAACAGATGCTGGATAGGCAGATCATTAGTCTCAGCTAGATTTGAAATATTGCTGTCTTTTGTTAAGATGAGTTGTATTCATTTGAAAACCTGGCCACAATCTATACTTAAGTAGCTTTCTTTTATTTTTAATTAGTCTTTATAACTAATATGAATGAAGTCATTATAAAAATATCAGCATCATTTTCTTTATCAACTTTAGATTGAATCCCTTTTTATGAGACCAAGTACAGAGGCATATGTAATCCTGATGACATATCCTAGCATTACTACTATGACTGTTATTTTATTAAGGGGACTGAAGAAAAGAGAGTAAATGAATACAGTTAGAAAGGAGGTCAAATCAGAGTCAAAAACTGTAATAAAGGAATGAGGATGAAAGATTCTCCAAGCAAATTATTTTTTGATATTCATTTTTAAAAGGATTCCTGCTTCTAGAAGGCAGCCAAAATTTTGTTTTTACTTTTTTTTTAATTTAAATCCAAGTTAGTTAACATACAGCGTAACAATGATTTCAAGGATAGAATTTAGTGATCCGTCACTTACATATAACATCCAGTGCTCATCCCAACAAGTGCCCTCTTTAATGCCCATCGAGAAGGCAGCCAAAATTAATAAAAATACTATTTCAGTTATGGTAGACAAAGGTCCAAAATAAGTGAATCAATACATAAAGTAGGTTTTCTCTAAGTCTTATATAGCACAGAAGCAAATTTAATAGACGATATATAGGATAACTAATAGTTTTCTTGAATTCATTAAAAACTTGACCTATTAAGTATCCTTACTTTTATAATCCTATATCATTTGCTTAGAAATATTGTTCAAAAATTGCCTTGAAATGTGTGCTGAATTTTTCTCATGAGATGAAATTAAACATTTACTTCTTTTTTTAAGTTTTTATTCAATTAAGTTCTACACCCAATATGGGGCTCCAATTCACAACCCCGAAATCAAGAGTCTCATGCTCCTCAAACTGAACCAGCCAGGTGCCCCTAAACATTTGCTTCTTTAAAGAAGCAAAGGTTACAATATATGATGCAGTCTTTAAATTAGCAACTCTCAGGGCACCTGGGTGGCTCCGTAGGTTAAGCAACCGACTTCAGCTCAGGTCTTAATCTCATGGTTCGTGGGTTTGAGCCCCACATCGGGGTCTGTGCTGACAGCTCAGAGCCTAGAGCCTGCCTTGGACCTGTGTCTCACTCTCTCTCTGCTCCTTCCCCACTCACGCTCTCTCTCTCTCTCTTTCTCTGTCTCAAAAATGAATAAATATTAAAAAAAAATTGTTTTTAACTAGCAACTCTCTGGGGCGCTGAGGTGGCTCAGTCAGTTAAGCATCCAGCTCTTGATTTTGGTTCAAGTCATGATCTCAGTCATGTGGGTCTATGCTCTTGGTGGGAAGTCTGCTTGCGATTCTCTCTCTCCCTCTCCCTCTGCCCCTCCCCTGCATGCACATGCATGTGCATGCTCTCTCTCTAAAATAAATGAATGAATGGATGGATGGATGAACAGATTAGCAATGCTCTAAGCATAGGATGAAATGGTAGTAGGGAGTAGATCCTGTATCAAAGTCTCTAAAAGAGTCTGTGCAGTTTGAAAACAAAGCAATACTTTGTCCCTTAAATCAGGAGTCATGACGTTGAATGTGTTCTAATTTTGAATAATATTAAAGGAGGGTGTGAGATTTTACTATTTTACCAAAGGGGGTAATTTTTTTTAGATTAAAAGTCTCGTGTAGTGTTCTAGATCACATAATTTAAAAAACCAAATCCCTAAAGGTTTAGTTTAGTTCCTATCCTGTTCTCAGTTTTCTAAGCAGAGCTGGCTGGCTCGCACAAGCTGCAAAGCTTACAAAGCAGCAGCAGGTCAAGAGCAGAACTCGGAACATCGAAAAGCACACACTTATCTCTTCTTCCTCTAGAAGCTCCACTAAAATGACAACAGAGCACAAACCCGACAACAACAAAGAGAAGGACAGAAGTTGCATGATAGGGAAAAAGACTGGCCCCATTATGTTCCTATGGAAGATGGAAAGCAAATGGAACAGTAGCAATTAGTGAAGCAGGGCAGACAAACCCAAACATGGAGAAGGGAAACAAGTTACCATCAGAATCCTAGAGACCTTCCAGGCTTGGAAGCACCAGATAGAAAGCGAGAGAAGTAAGAGCAGAGCCACTAACAGAAAGTCAGTCTACAGGGTAGTTGATCCCCCCCCCCCGGCAGCCATTTTTGTCTACCCAGTTGAAAATGAAATTGAACTGCCCACAGAGAAGAGACTCTGGCAGTCACACATTAGTGGGAGTTCTCCGCTTGGTCATTCTAAAACAAACCTCTACTCATATGTATGCACGGAACTCTCAACTGGTTTCTGGTGTCTCATTCTTACATATGACTGAACAACTGAGGCTCAACAATTGAGAGAAAGCTAAAATGTAAGAGAAGACCGTGGCAAATGAAACGAAACAATGAGCTACAGAAGACAGAAGTAATTTGGGAAACAGATTGGAAAAAAAATATTCTGAAAGCCTCAGAGAAATTGGAAGAAGATACTGCATATATAAAATAAGAACTGGATGTGTGAAAAAGAAAACAATTACAAAACATTAAAGAGTTCCTAGAAATAATATGCTTAACAGGGTAGGTGATAAAAAGAAGAAATTAACACAAAAGGTTAAAAAGGGGGGGGGGGGGCGAGAAATGACTGCATATGTGTATTAGGTAATATTAGGGCGTATCACCATCAGGCCCAAGAGTGTATAAGAGCTCAAATACATGGAAATTCATTTCTGTTCCTGATAGGCTGCTTTCTTTCAAGCAATAATTTACAGGTTCAGGATCCTTCTATCTGTGGTCGTACCATTCCCCTAGAGACCTTGTTATTTTCTGCATCTTCCCAGTGGGAGGGGAAAAGAGAAGACCTAAACACTCCTTAAAAGCCTTAATCCTGAAATGGCATACATCACTTCTACTCATATTCTATTGGCTGGAACTTAGTCACGTGATTGCATCTCACTGCTAGGGAAGTTGGAAACTTATAGTTCACCTGCGGTCCCAGAAAGAAGAAAACAAGTGTTTTGGTGTATAATCTCTGCCACAATATGCATGGAATACCTCTAGAAAGATCAGAGGGGGAAATAAACTGGTAATGTAGGGTTACCTCAGGGAACCAGGGCATATAGCAGCAGAGGTGCAAGTTTACTTTTCACGGTGAACCCTTTTATATTATTTTAATTTTTAAGTAATAATGATATAGAAGACAGAGAAAAATAAAAGATTAAGGTAGGAGTTCCAAACTAGAGAAGAGAGGAAATGAAAATGAGGAAATGATCACGGAAATCATACAAAGAATTTCTCAGACTGAAGGATATGGGTCTTCAGATTCAAAGGACCTGTCCACAAGCAGAAGACACATATCTCTTTTTTACAAAAAGACATCTATCTAGGTTTTTCTTTGAGAAATTTCAGAAGACTAAGGACAAAAAGAAATCCTAAAAGCTTCTCACAAAAGGAATAACAGACTTTATATTAGCCACACTGGCTGCTAGAAGGCAACAGCCAAGACCCTGATGTTATTAAAGGCAATTATTTTCTGACTAGAATTTACACTCAATCAATGAAACAACAAAGTGTGATGGTAAAATAATTCTTCCCATATACATGGGCTCAGAAAAATCCCCTTCCTTTCTTAGGAGGTTACATGAAGATATGTTTCCCCAAAACAAAAAAAAAGTATATCAAGAAGGAAGTCACAGATCAAAAACACAAGAGATTCAGCCTAGACAGTAAAAGAAAGTACTCGTTGCCAGCTACGCTGTGAGCTTAAAAGACTAACGCAGGAAGACAATGGGGAGACAACTGATGGAGGACTGGAAAAAAAATTAAATATACACAGTACAGAAGCAGTAGAAAAGCTGTACAAGAAAGGAAATATAATTATAGAAAGGAAATTATGCAAAAGGATAAGGGAGAAAAAACGTATGAGAGACAATATAATTAAAGACTCCGGGGCGCCTGGGTGGCGCAGTCGGTTAAGTGTCCGACTTCAGCCAGGTCACGATCTCGCGGTCCGTGAGTTCGAGCCCCGCGTCAGGCTCTGGGCTGATGGCTCAGAGCCTGGAGCCTGTTTCCGATTCTGTGTCTCCCTCTCTCTCTGCCCCTCCCCCGTTCATGCTCTGTCTCTCTCTGTCCCAAAAAAAATAAATAAAAACGTTGGAAAAAAAAAATTAAAAAAAAAAAAGACTCCAACGTGGCTCCATATTGAATATTATTTACACAGTTAAAATAATGTACATGCTGATTATTCATAAAACCAAAAATTATTGATCCGTATCTCATAATGGTGGAGGGCAGTCAATAAGCTGTGCAAAACTGATGAATCAAGAAATATTACGATAAGTATATTTTTTAAAAAAAATCTTTAATATTTATTTATTTTTGGGAGAGAAAGAGCGTGAGCAGGGGAGGAGCAAAGAGAGAGGGAGACACAGAATCCAAAGCAGGCTCCAGGCTCTTAGTGGTCAGCCCAGAGCCCCACATGGTGCTCGAATCGGACCATGAGATCATGACCTAAAGCTGGATGTTTAACCAACTGAGCCAACCAAACGCCCCAGGATAAGTATCTTTTTAAAGAAATACAGAAATAGCTAACAGAAAAAATACTCAGAAAAATTAAAAGTGTTGGCCTCAAGAAGCAGGACAGGGGGAAGACAGGGTAGGAAAAGGGGCTGTTGATTTTCATCATTAAGCTCTCCTGAGTAGTATCAAATACATCAAATATAGCATCAAACTGAATACAAAATATTTGATTCTAACCATAGGTATATATCACTTTGATTTTTAAAAACTGAGCCCTTACTGTATCCCAAACATAATGTTAGGTACAGAAAACAAATCTGAAATAAAATAAATTTGAAACAAATGTTAAAAATAAATGTAAATAAATAAATAAATAAATAAATAAATAAATAAATAAATAAATGTTAAGTAAATGTAAGCCTGTTTCTTGTTCTCCAGGATTTCATAGTCCATGGGGAAGATGAGATATATATTTAATTAAACTTCAGAGTGATAACTGTGCTTATAGAATATTTACAAGATGGCATCTCTGCAGCACAGGAACGCAGAGGAAGGCAAGAGATGGGGAACTCATATGGGAAATCCTGGGTTTTTGAACTGTCTTATTATTTTGAGAGAGAGCCCGAGTGCATGGGCAGGGGAGGGGGAGAGAGAGAGGGAGACAGAGAATCACAAGCAAGAGCCATGCTGTCAGCACAGAGCCTAACATGAGGCTCAATCCTAGGAACCATGACACCATGACCTGAGCTGAAATCAAGAGTCAGATGCTTAACAGACTGAGTCACCCAGACACCCTGTGCGAAATGCTATTGGAGCTAAGAGCTTTTCGTGGAGTCTGAACCGGAGCATACGATCACTCATCCTCTCATCTAGGTTCACTCCTGGGATGAGTCGTTAAAGCCAGGACAGCCCGTGGAAAAAAATACTGTTCCTCTTGAAAAGTCCATTAAAAATCATTTATGATACTGTTATGACTAGAGAGAAGAGGAGGAGGAAAGAAACGCTGAGACCGAAGGTGTTATGGATGTGTGTTACACAGCAGTGATTCTGAAAACAGGAGCCCCCTTGACGGCGACAACAGTAAAGCCAGGGGCTGACAACCCAGAGAATTCACTGTTCCTATGCATATCTTTTCATCAAAAAGCAGCTCACCTCTTAGAAAACTGAAAACTTATCCTCTGGGTTGGTTGGGGCAGAGGGGACTGGACCCAGCCTGCCCTGTTTCCTGCTCAAGCCCCGAGCCCCACTTTCCAGACTTTAACACAGGTTCTAGGAACTGCCCAACATCCAATAAATTTTATTTCTACTCAAGTTAGTCAGTATCAGTTATTTTGCAAGCAGAAACTAGATACGGCACAAAAACAATGAAAAGTCAGAGAAATTAAAGGATTCCTAAGTCTAAGATATTCTTAACCATCGTTGCTCTAAAAACTATAACGAAGTCATGTGCTTTAAATTTTCTGTTTTTGATTTAGTAGGAAAAAGAGAATGCTTTCAAAACAAAGGAAATATTTCACCTGAGTAATTAAGAAGTCTACAAGCCTGTTATGAATATTAAACTAGCAAACTTTAATTACAAAAAGCAAGATAATTTTTCATTTATCTCCAACATCCTGGGTCTGTTACAATTGTCTTCATTTTGTATTGTGAGTAGGAATGTCACCTTTTAATATTTTTCAGTGACACTAAAAAATTTGAAGTGATACTAAATCTAAAAAAATTTTTTTTCAGTGATACTAAAAAATTTGAAGATGTGTTTATTTCTTAGAGGATAATTGCATTTATATATTTCAAAAAAGTTATTCTTAGCTGAGAGAGCATATTCAATAACTTTAACTTTCACAGTTTTTTATCTTTGAAAGAAAGGCCCATGGATGTTTTTATCAAACATGTAAATATATTCATATGAAAAAGTATAGGGACGCCTGTGCGGCTCACTCAATTAAGTGCCCAACTCTTGATTTCGGCTCAGGTCATGAATCTCACAGTTGTGAGAACGAGCCCCTTACTGGGTCCTACACCAGGCATGGAACCTGCTTAAGATTCTCTCTCTCTCCTTCTGCCATTCCCCCACACTCACACACTCTCTCGCTCTCTCTAAAAAAAAAAAAAAAAAAAAAAAAAAGGATAAACCTAGACTCCTATCTTATACCATTCCCAAAACTTAACTTGAAATAGATTAAAGACTTAAACATAAGACCTGAAACCATATATCTCCTAGAAGAAAACATAGGGAAAGGCTCCTTGACATTGAGTCCTGGCAATCATTTTTTGGATATGACATGTAAAGCACAACCAACAAAGTCAAAAATAAACAACTGGACTATATCATACTAAAAAGCTCCTATACATCAAAGGGAATGATCAGCAAAATAAAAAGGCAGCCTATGGAATGGGAGAAAATATTTGCAAACCACACACCTGACAAGGGATTAATATCCAAAATATATAAGGAACTCATACCCTTCAATAGGAAAAATATAAATAATCCCACTAAAATGGGCAAAGGGCCTGAATGGACATTTTTCCAAAGAAAATATTCAAATGGACAGCAGGTAGATGAAAAAGTACTCAACATTACTCATCATTAGGGCAATGTAAATCAAAGTCTCAATAAGATCAAAATCAAAAAGATAAGAAATAGCAAATGCTGGAAAAAGGAACCCTTGTGAACTCTTGATGGGAATATAAAGTGGTACAGCCACTATGGAAAACAGTAAGAAGCTTCCTCAAAAAATTAAAAATAGAAATACCATATAACTTAGCAATTCCACTTCTGGGTGTGTATCTGAAGGAAAGGAAATCACCATCCCAAAAGACATCTGTTTACCCCCATGTTTACTGTAGCGTTATTTACAACATCCAAAACATGGGAACAACCCAAGTGTCCATGGATGAATAAATGGATAAAGGAAATGTGGTACAGATATAGAATGGAATACTATTCAGCCATCTGTGACCACATGGATGAACCTTGAGGACATTATGCTAAGTGAAATAAGTCAGACAGAGAAAGATGAATATGCACTATGATCTTATTTATCTGTGGATACTAAAGAAACCAAACTCAGAAACAGAGATCAGATTTGAAAGTGGTCAAAATATCTAAGCTTCCAGATATAGGATAAATAAGTTCTAGGGATATAATGTACAACATGATAACTATAGCTAACACTGCTGTTTTATATATTTGAAAGTTTCTAAGAGAGTAAATCTTAAAAGTTCTCATCACAAGGGCAAAAACTTTTGGGAACTATGTGAAGGGATGGATGATATCTAAAATGTATTTTGGTAATCATTTCACAATATAGACATATCACATTGTACAGCTTAAATTTATACAATGTTATATGTCAATTATATCTCAGTAATATTGGGGGGGCACATGAAATATAAGCGTTTATAAGAACAAAAAATGTAAATAAAATTTCTTCATATGGTCAAAATTTTTTAAGTTTTTAAATACAGAAAAAGTCCTTCCTTAAAATTTTCCAGAAAACGGCTTGAAAGAACAATATGAATAGGAGAATATTTTAAACCATTCTGAAGAAACATTAGTTTTGTATCTTAATGGTTTGCATTCTATTTTCTATGGTTTTATTCAGTACTGCTCAGACATCAAATTTCCCGCAAACACAATATTAAGAGTCAATTCTCACTAAATTATCCCACAAATACTCAAAGGAAATATACAGCAGATACAGAGAGCAGCCAATATCAACTTCCTTTGTGAATAAAGATTGAGCACTTTCTTTGTGAGCCTCCTGACCACTGTGATGGATAATGCAAAAGCTCTGGAAGCGATTAACAAAGATAACGAGGTGACAGTTAATCCCTTACACAATTTTCAAGAAGAACTTTGCCAAAGGGGAAGAAAAGGTAAGCTTCCATCAGCAGGATGCAGGATATGAAATACATGATCCTCTGTCCTGGGAACAACTCCAACACACTAATATTTTTTAAGATGTAATTAAATGATTTTAGCTCCAAATTCCCTACAAAACCTTCAAGGGCCTAGAAACAATCCAGGTAATGTTTCGGATGCACCTCACTGCACCAGGTTTTTTATATATTTTCTCTCTGCATATATATATTCCCTCTCTCACAACTTAAGGGAAAGTATTGTAGGTCCTAAAACTGAAGAAAGAAAAAAAATCATGAAAGCAACAGCAAATATTAGTTAGAAAACAGCCAGAGACTTGACTGTAAAACTTACACAGAAATATGCAAATTGCACATGATGAACAGGTCACCTTTTGTTTCATATGCCTGGACGTGATCCTTGGAAATTTTTAAAATACAAACCAGAGATTTAAGCTATATCCCATCATTACTAAACTCATGCTGGACTCATACAATTAATAAATCTTTGGGGCGCCTGGGTGGCTCAGTCGGTTGGGCGTCCGACTTCGGCTCAGGTCATGATCTCGCGGTCCGTGAGTTCGAGCCCCACGTCAGGCTCTGTGCTGATGAGTCAGAGCCTGGAGCCTGTTTCAGATTCTGTGTCTCCCTTTCTCTCTGACCTTCCCCCATTCATGCTCTGTCTCTGTCTCAAAAAAATGAATAAACGTTAAAAAAAAATTAAATAAATAAATAAATTTTTATATAATATTACCTACAAAATTGTGTCATTTCCTCTGAGTATTCACCTCAACTTGGAAGAGCAGTGACATTGAGTACTTCTCAGGCAGCAAAAAGCTCTAAATACTAAAATAGAGAATGATGGCATTACATCATGTATCGTATCTAATGATTGTGACACTCTGCACTTTATTTATTTTTTAATGTTTATTTATTTTTGAGGAAGAGAAAGAGACAGAGTGTGAGTAGGGGAGAGGCAGAGACAGAGGGAGACACAGAATCCGAAGCAACTCCAGGCGCTGAGCTGTCGGCATAGAGCCTGACGCAGGGCTCAAACTCACGGGCTGTGTGATCATGACCCGAGCAGAAGTCGGCGGCTTAACTGGCTGAGCCACCCAGGCGCCCCACTCTTTGCACTTTAAAAAATGATTATTACTAACCCTCAAAAAAAAAAACATAGGAAAATAAATTCTAATGAAATTGCCACATTAGACTAACAGAGCTGATCAAAGGATGATTTGCTTGTTTTGAACAGAACCTTGCTCAAAGGCATTCCACGGTAAACAAAGATCACTTATCACTTGCTACCTGTTTAGAAATACCCACGTTGGCTTGATTTGATTTTGTGATGCACTTATTATTTTAGATGTCTACACATTCTTTCTATGGCACATTAGTTGTTAATTCTATAATTCTCATAAGAGTTACATCTTCTAAGCCATGACAAAAGGCATGGCGGTGTGTTCCTTTTATTATGCTGTACACATACAGGTACCTAAAAGCCTGACTCTTATCTCCTCCTTTCCCCTTGGGGATCTCATCACTTACCATCATCACTGTTACAACATTGTCTTGGTGGGGGAGTCTACCAATTTTAGCCTTGGGTCCAAGTTTGGACACTGGATTCCACACAGTGCCTTAAGGTGTTTTGATGCATTAGGCAATACAGTTGCACTGCTTAGGGCCTATATGCTTTCCAAAAACTTGTGAAAATAGCTAAAACCTAAAATAAATATTGTGCCAACATACGTAACAGTAACTGTAGGATCAAAATTAACAAAGGTTCAAACAAATGTCTGCAAACCATAAGCAGTAAACTTCAGTTTAACACATGTGATTGCAATTAAATTGTATTTAATGGGAGCTATGGGTGCACTGTAATCAGCCTTGCTAGAGTTTGCCTCCAAAAATAAGAATTCCTAAGATCTACAAATGTCCTAAAACAGTTCTGCATCATCCCGCTGACACAGGCTGAACTGTTTAAATCAGATCTACAAAAAACTTAGGAGTTAGGATTTTAGATAGAATGTGAAAACGGACCATTCTGTTTAGAACATAGATGTCTTCAACTTATTGTTTCCTATCGTGGACATCTCCTTATTTGTGAATGCCCTATATCTTCTGAGCATCCATTAAGGTCTGGAAATTTTCACACATTGTGAATTCCTCTTTTCAGGGTAAAAGCCAGAACTCACTCTCTCATCTTACCTTGCTAACAGAGCAGACTCAGCCAAACACACCTGCACATTACTCAATTTACTAGTGACCAAACTGAAGAAGCAAACATCCGATGGGATTCAACACGGACTGTGGGTTTAGTGCCAAGTGGTTTCCCAATGTGATTTGGGTACTGTACCTGATGCATCTCCCCCAAGCCTGACTTTCTGGCTCTCCTAGGATTCCATACGTTTCTTAACACTTTCATAAACACCTTTTCAGTTAAAGCAACCAGGGTGGATTCTGTTGTTTGCAAAGGACCCTGACTCACATAAAAGGACCCTCCTGCTTTGCACCTGGCCAAACTCCAGGCTGCAAACTCACTTTGCAGCAACCTTTCAGTGCATAGCTGGGTGTTTACTGAGATATGGTGAAATAGAAATACTCAGCATACATTCCAACTTTCTTCTAGACTGACTTCTTGAACCACAGAAGCAGGAAAACTACGTTCCCAGATTCCATTACAGCTAAGGTTCTCAATGTGAAATAGGTTGCACCACTTAGATGCACTTACACCAGATTTGAAATGTGGACAGAAGACAATGCTTTGACTAGCTGCTGCTATCATAAAGCACAATGATAGACATGTTGGTTTTTTCTGCAAAACCACTCCAGCATTCAGCCATTTGCTTCATGGGTGAAAGAGGAAAGTATACCTTTCTAATCCCTAGATCTCAGGTATGTATTCTTGAATTCAACAGTTCGGGTGGTAACCCCCTGACTCCCCAACCTGAAGATGCAGGAAGGGGGCCACAAGCCAAGGAATGTGGGAAGACTCTAGAAGCTGGTAATGGCAAGGAAATGGATTTGCCTCTAGATGTCAGAAAGGATGGCAGTCTGTGTACATCTTGATTTTGGCCCAGTGCAACCTGTGTCAGACTTCTGACCTATATAGAACTGTAAGATAATAAGACTAAATCTATGGTGTTTCAAGACACTAAGTTTGTGACAATTTGTTAGGCCAGCAACAAAACATCAGTACAGAGTCTATCTTGTGTAGCACTGTTTAAAATATCAAAGTCAAGGAAAAGTTAACTTTCCATCAATGAGGAGTCTAAGGAGCAGTTAACACTGCAATACTATGCAACCATTAAAAAGATGAGCTACAAGTTTGATGACTTAATCTGGTGAGATATTTAATATTTACTGTTAAGTCAGAGAATGAAGAAAAAAGTTAAGTACAGAATAATATATACACAGCATGATTCAATATATGTTTTAAATATCCTGTTTAGGGGCAGCTGGGTGGCTCAGTTCATTAAGCATCTGACTCTTGATTTTGACTCAGGTCATGATCTCCTGGGTTGTGAAATCCAGCCCCACATCAGGCTCTGTGCTGACAGCGTGGAGCCCGCTTGGGATTCTCTCTCTCTCTACCTCTCTCTCTGTCCCTCCCCGACTTGTGTTCCCTCTCAAAATAAATAAACATTTTCAAAGACTGTGTCTATAGATACGTTAAAAAGCCTAGAAAGAAGTCCATTAAACGTCAACCAATTCCATCTCTACAGGACAGAATTTCAAGGGGACCTTCATATTTTTATATTGCTGGATTTTTTTTCAGTGAGAGTGTATTACATAGAGAAGTAATAGATTCCATTTTTAAATAAGTTAATAAATACAATCAGTTTTATCTATGTATTAATATTTCTATAATCTTTATGGAATTTAAATATAAATCATTGGATATACCATTTCTAAATCTTAGCCAGATGTGGTAATATCTTAACTCTGATGGAAGTGATTCAATATTCTCTCTAAATACACTGGACCACTCAAACTATATTACTTTTGTTTTTAACGTTTATTCATTTCTGAGAGACAGAGAGAGACAGAGTGTGAGTGGGGGAGGGACAGAGAGACAGAGAATCTGAAGCAGGCTTCCAGGCTCTAAGCTGACAGCACAGAGCCCAATGTGCGGCTCGAACTCCCGAACCACGAGATCATGACCTGAGCCAAAGTCAGATGCTTAACCGACTGAGCCACCCAAGCGCCCCAAACTATATTACTTTAAAGCAGTTTATGTTCAGATTATTTCTCACTAAAGCAAAACAATGCAGCACTAATGTCTCACAAAGGGCTATAGTAATAAAATAATCAGTTAAAATTTAAACGAGCATTCAGTTAAAATTAAAGTTAAATTAAATTTAAAATGAAAATAAAATAACGGGTTAAAATTGAACATTTGTAAACAGGTGGTTTATATTCCAGAGAACCTGCTGAATTCAAAATTCACGCATGGCACTGCCTGGTCAAATGTTTTAGTCATGGGCTCTAAGGGCCAGTTAGTACAAGATGAATAATTAAATATTCATTAAATTAAATATTAAATATTCAATAAATTAAATATTGAAGAAGCAAACCTCAAATCTTTATATGCACTCAGACTTTAGAAACAGACCTCAAAGTTAATTAGCAAAGAATCTGAAGTGCAAGGGCTGTTACGTGAACCCACTGTCTTATTTATATAGACACATTCAATTGAGAATAAAGAAAGATCCATTTAAGGGGTGCTTGTGGCTCATTTGGTTAAGCGTCCGACTCTTGATTTCGGCTCAGGTCATGATCTCATGGTTTGTGGGTTCAAACCTCACATCAGGCTCTGTACTGACAGCATGGAGCCTGCTTGGGATCCTCTCTCTCAAAATAAATAAGTAAAGATCCATGTAAACTTTATTTCAGGGTTAAAAATGAGCAATGAGGGAAAGGAGGGAGGAGCTAACAGTTACCATTACCAGATACTATGCTAATGATTTTCAGAAAGTATCTGTTTTTGTCACTATAGTTTGACATATAACCAATAGATTTTTCATTAAGATTACATTTGAATATCTATACATCATTTACTATTAGTAGAGATATTGGTATATTTATAAAAGTGACTTATTAGGACTTATATCATTTTATAATTATGTAACTATTATAAATTTTGAGGGTAGATGAAGTTAACATTTTATATAGTAATACACTAGACAAGAAGACAAATACAATCAAGAACTTATAAGACATATGCTAAAAGCAATAATGTACCTAGATACAATCATTCTAGCTGCCATGTCTGGTTTAATGATTATAAAAGTCACAAAAGTAACCAATAACTCATTTTAAATTTGTGAGTTGGTATTACATTTAAGATACACAAATTTAAAAAATAATGCGTCTATTGAAAAGCATATGCCAGGGCACCTGGGTGGTTCAGTCCATTAAGTGTCTAACTCTTGATTTCAGCTCAGGTCACTATCTCACAGTTTCATGAGTTCAAGCTTGGCCTTGGGCTCTGTACTCACAAGTTCACAGCATGGAGCCTGTTTGAGATTCTCCCTCTCTCTCCGCCCCTTCCCTGCTCGCACTCTCTCGGTCTCTCTCAAAATAAATAAATAAACTTAAAAAATAAGAAAGAAGGGGTGCCTGGGTGGCTCAGGCAGTTAAGCGTCCGACTTCAGCTCAGGTCATGATCTCACAGTTCATGGGTTCAAGCCCCATGTCGAGCTCTATGCTGACAGTTTAGAGCCTGGAGCCTGCTTCAGATTCTGTGTCTCCCTTTCTCTCTGCCCCTCCCCGCTCGTGTTCTGTCTCTCAAAAATAAATTAAAATGCTAAAAAATTGTTTAAAATAAATAAAAATAAGAAAGAAAGGTATATGCCATAAAATGATACTAAATTGACCCTCTTAAAAACTACCCACATCTTTTCAGTTAGGTGCAAATAGAAATTGGTAAACTTTGTTTGCCTTGGCCAAATTATTTAGCTCTCATAAGGAGAGACCTTTTTCTATTAATTTACCTTACTTGTATTTAAAATATATTTCTGGATTGGGGCTCCTGGGTGGTTCAATTGGTTATGTGTCTGACTCTTGGTTTCAGATCAGGTCATGACCTCATGGTTTTGTGAGTGCAAGCCCCACATGGGGCTCTGTGCTGACAGTGCGGAGCCTGCTTGGGATTCTCTCTCCCCTCTCTCACTCTGCCCCTCTCCCATTTGTGCTCTTTCTCAAAAAAAATAAATAAAACTTTTTAAGAAATTAAAATACACTTCCAGATTATAATAAACTGATTTTCAGCAACAGTTCGAAATTCAAATGTAAAAAAAAAAAAAAAAAAGTGATCTAAAACATGATTTTAAAAACATGCAATATTTAGGAATAAATTTAACAAAATCTGTGCAAGACCTGGCACATGAAATCTATAAAGCTTTGCAGAGAGAAATTAAGGAGTACCTACATAAAGAGAGAGCCACATCATATTCATAGTTTGCATGACTAAATTTGTTTAGATGTCAATTCTCCCCAAATCCATCCGTCGACTTAGCACTATTGCAATCAAAATTCCAGTAATCTTCTTAGTAGAAATTATTAAGCTGGTTATAAAATTTATATGGAAATGTATGAACCCAGAATAGCCAAAAGAATTCTGAGAAACAAAAACAAAGTTGGAGGACTTACCCAATTTCCAGAATCATTGGAAGCCACAATAATCAATAATCAAAACAATGTAATATTGGCATAAAAGATAGATCAATGAAACACAATAAAGAGTCTAGAAATAGGAATACATACATTTATATATGTGTGTGCGTGTGTACAGTCAACTGATTTTCAAAAAGCATACAATAATAAATTAATGAAGAAAGAATAATCTTTTCAATAAATAGTGTAGGAACAACTCAATATTCATATGCAACACCAACAAAAGGAACTTTGACCATAATCTCATGCCATATGTAAATATTAACTCAAAATGGACCATATACCAAAAATAAGAGCAAAGCTATAAAACTTCTAAAAGAAAACTTAGGAGAAGTTTTTCATGACTTTTGTGCAAAGATTTCTTAGGATATAAAATGTATGCACCATAGTGAAATAAGTTCATAAATTGAGTTTTACCAAAATCAAAAACTTCTGCTCTTTGAAAAACACCATTAAGAAAATGCAAAAGCTAACCACCAGCTGGGACAAAGTGCTCTCAATGCATACCTGACAGAGGACTTGTATTCAGAATATATAATGAATTCCTACAACTCATCAGTAAGGAGACAGACAGCCCAATTTTAAAATGGACAAAAGATTTGACATATACTTCACAAATGAAAATACAGAAATGGCCAATAAACATATGAAATGACACTCAACAGCACATCATGAATGAAAATATACAAATGGCCAATAAACATATGAAATTACACTCAACAGCACAGTCATCGGGTACTGTATAAAATCACAATGAGATACACAACATACCCAGTATAATGGCTACAAAGTCAATACTAAGCACTGACAAGAATATGAAGGAACTGGAATTCTCATACATTGCTGGAGGCAATGTAAAAATGTGAGTACAAACTTTGGAAAACAGTTGGTACTATCTTCCAAAGTTAAACATACACTTATGCAACCCAGAAATTTGATTCCTAGGTATTTACCCAGGAGAAATGAAAGCATATGTCCACACAAAAACACATATGCATGACTGTTCACAGCAGTGTTATTAAAAATATCCAAACACTGGAAACAATCCAAATATCCATCAACAGATGAGTGGATAAACAAATTGTGGGTCTATTCATACAATACTATTCTGCAATAAAAAAGAAATGAACAACAGATGTACACAACACTATAGATAGATGAGCCCCAAAAGCATTATGCTACGTGAAAGAAGCTAGAGAAAAAAATAGAGTACTACAGTGACTACAGTGACAGAAAATAGATCAGTAGTTGTCTGGGAGGAGAACCGGAGACTGGAAAAAGGACCAAGGCAACTTTTGGGGCTGATGTAAATGTTCTATTGTCTGGATTTTGACAGTGGTTATATGAATATATAACATTTTCAAAACTCACCAAAATGTACATCAAAATTGGTACATTTTATTTACGCAAACTACGTCTCAATACAGTTGCTTTTAAAATTTTAAATGAAAAAAGAGCAATCTTAAGTCATATATTACTTTTGAAAATTTTCAATATAATTTAATTATTCTGTTAAGATACTAAATTGCCTCCTCCTCTGAACACAGGGCCACTTAAAAGATATCGTTTAACAACAACAAAAGATAGCCATTAATATTTAATTATGTAACTATGCACCTACTACTTTTATCTTTAATAAATTCACTAAACTCAACTATACTTCATAAATTGATATTATTTGGTGAAGCATTTAGTTAACTGAAACAATTATTCAATGTCTTGAAAGGATTTTGAGTATTAGTTCACATTTAGATTGACATGAGAAGAATCAAACCTACAACCATTTACGAAACTATTATGTGCAGCTTAGCCAACATTAGTAGCAATTTCCCTTTAAAAACAATATTTGAATTTAAAACATAACACAGTATTATGAATCACAGCATGATTCAGTGTGTAGGGGTTAGAAATGAAGTACTGAATATACGTATGAGGGGATGCAAAATACTTTGAAAAGGAATACTATGATTTCTAGCACACTTCCCACCCAGGGATTTCAATTTCCATTCTATGGCAGCCACTTGAAGAAATGTGGAATCATTGTTTTCACAAAATTGAAGACTTTAAACGTATAATTCCTTCTCTAAACTGTGATTTCATTATAGATTTCACACTCATGCATATATATGTGTGTGCATATATATATATACATATGAATGGCCATATATATATGCATATATATATACGTATATATATATGCACACACACACAATTTGCTCTGTTTACATTAGAAATTCCTACAAGTAATGCAAAGTGACCAATTTAAAGGCCAAAGAAAAAGACTCAAAAGAAAGTATAACCATCAATTTACCTGTGTGACTTTTTAATTTGTATCACTACCACCATAGAGTCTGGAGAGAGAGCAAGTAACTAATATAGGACTGTCAAGTTGATTTGTAACTATGTATTGTTATAAAAAATTCAAGATCTACTCTGGCTAAATCAGGATGGTGGTTACATGCATGCTTCTCATCTTCTCAATACTCTGTGTACTTGCAATAGTTCATAACTCATAAATGTTGAAAATAAGAACAGCTAACTTTATATAAAGGAAGCTTAAAAATGAGGGATATTAGAATGGAAAAGAAAAAACAGCGACAGGTTTTTTTCTACATAAATTCCCTCTTCTTCAGCATCTCCATACTTCTGTTCACATAGTTTATAACTTAAATCATACTCTGATGGTCCAGGGGTGCCTGCCTGGGTGGCTGAGTTGGTTAAGTGTTCAACTCTTGATTTTGGCTCAGGTCATGATCTTATGGTTTGTGAGACTGGGCCTAACGTAGGGCTCCATGCTGACAGGGTGGAACCTGCTTGGGATTCTGTCTCTCCCCCTCCCACTGTGCCTCCCCTGCTCACACACGCTCTCTCTCTCTCTCTCTCTCTCTCTCTCTCTCTCAAAATAAATAAATAAACATTAAAAACAAAATACTGATGGTCCAAAAACAATTTGTGGCAAAGTTACGCTCTCCTTTATTTTGATTATTCATTCAACACATATTTGGTCTTCCACTGTATGTACAGGACTATAGTAGGTGCTGCAGGGGATATACAGAATAAATGGACAGACTGAGTTACCTCTAGCTGTTTCATTCAGTTGCTCATGGTTGGACATAATGTTACGACAATCAGTTCCATCTCTTTGTGGTTACCTTTATATGCCTTTACCCTCAGAGAATCCTGGCTGAAGAATTAAAGAAGATTCAGTGCAAATCTAAACTGTCTGCTGAAGAAAACAATTTTAAAAGAATTTTCATGTAAATCTTCATTGGCTAAGCCAATGAAGCCAGAGTTAGACACTGAATTTTTTTAGAACAATATATAGTTACAAATCAATATCCAAAGCCAAAGCTTCTTTAATAATGTTAACGATGCCTTGGGCAGTAAATCAACAATGCAAGTGAGGTTAAAAGCATCAGTTGATATCTAAGAGGCTTGGATGACAATGAAAAAAATTATTTAAAAGACCACATCAAAGGATAACAATTCAAAAAAGCAATGGTAACTGGCAAAAAACATAAATGTCACACTTGTGTAATAGCAAGGGAGGTGAAAAATACAGAGTTTAATACACGGAATTTTTAAAAAAGAACTTGGGGGGGAAACTTGGGGAAAGATTATTCCAGTGGCAGATACAATGTATAAAAGAAAAGTAGCCATAGGACATTGTCAAAGGCTGTATTCATTTGCATACTCAGTATGCTAATTAAGAAAATGCAAAAAAATTGCTACCCAGAATTTATTTCTATAAGGTAGCCTTTAAGACCCTTAACAATGAAGGATCCTAAAATTCTCATTAGGGGATTTATAGATTATATAATCCAATTGCATGGCTTTATAGGTGAGGAAACTAAAATCTAGAAAGATGAAATTATATGCTCAAAGTCAAATCATCTAAAAATGCAATTATTTCTAATATAATGTGAGTATAAAATGTATATTTCCTTGGATTCTAAATATTCAGAAACTTTGAAAACCAAATGTAGTTTTCCTATAGAATAGTATCTTTTTTGCTTTTTTGGGCTCTGTGCTGACAGCTTGGAGCCTGGAGCCTGCTTCGGATTCTGTGTCTCCTTCTCTGTCTGCCCTTCCCCTGCTTGCTCTCTCTCTCTCTCTCTCTCTCTCTCAAAAATAAACATTAAAAAAAAATTCCAAAGATTATAAATGATATTTGCTCAAACAAAAGAAGCATTCATAAAACAAAACAATCCAATTTCCTACTTTTAGAAGTTCTTACAAGCAGGAACTATTGAGTACAACAGTAAAGACCATCTCTGAGAACTCAGCAATCAAGGATGGGTATTCAAAAGATTAGGTTTCTTTTGTTAAGGTGTATAACTTCAATAGGAAATTCTTAGCCAAAAGTTCCTTAACACTGTGGAACTATCAATTTCTTTTTTAAAGTTAATATTATACATAATGATACATTTCACCAAAAAACTAATTGCTTCATTTACTGCAGGTTAGCTAAAATTCACTTATCCTTAAACACAGCTGTTGTTTTTAACCTCTTAAAATTCTCCTTTAATCTCTGGATACACTGCGACCGAATTAGTTAGCAAGCAATTGCCTCCACTTGTTAATGAAGTTGTTTCTCCAAATTACTACACTAGTCTTTTGGCATATTAAATAGGCAACTGAAATAATGCTCCAAATAGAGTATGTTTCATTTAGATGAAATGAGTCATGAAAGCCTACCTTGCACTGTGAATAGCCTTGGAACTTTGACTTCAGAGTTGATTACAACTCTCAATTTTAAGACGATCCTCCACATTTCACACTGGCTTAAAAATATCCTTATACATCAAGTAGAGAGGCTTGTAAAATACTAATATCTAACTGGTGTCCACATGTTTATGGAACTGAAAACATGTCCACTTAAGAGATTATGTTAAATTTGTCAGGATACACACATTACTGCAGGATTGCTGGTTTCTTATATTCTGCTTCTTTGATAATACATGATGTGAAACTGCTAAAACGTGTTCTCTAACAGATTCAGACTTTTCTACAAGTTTTTTTTTTTCTACAAAACAATTTTTTTCTACAAAAAAAAAAATTGGTGTTAAAAAAAAAAACTGGGGCGCCTGGGTGGCTCAGTTGGTTGAGCGTTCGGCTCTGGATCCGGCTCAGGTCATGATCCCAGGGTCTCGTGGTTCATGGGTTCAAGCCCTGCATTGGGCTCACTGCTGTCAGTGCAGAGCCTACTTCAACCCTCTGTCCCCCTCTCTCCCTGCCCCTCCCTTGCTTGCACGCTCTCTCCCGGTCTCTTTCTTTACTTATATATAAGTAAATAAACTTAAAAAAATCAAATCAAATCAAACCAAGATTCAGGTAAAATTTCAAGAGGAGATAAAACCAGACCAAAAACTAATTTATAAATCATCTAACCCAGTGTGACATGAAAGTTTAAATGCTTCTGGGCCACAAGAAATTAAGAAATGTCACACTGGGCATAACGAATAGGTCATGGTTGCCTCTGAAGGATCAGATGGAAACTATTGAGAGAATACATACCTACAAGAATGCTGGACACTTAATAAGCACTGAACAGATACTTCACTGCGTTTTGGCTAGCTGTTTGTATCTAGCAATAAAAGGTTATCAGCTAAACTACACACCTAAAAACAAAATATATAGGACTTTCTGAACACTGCCTTTCCTCACTACATCTCTCGTTTTGGGGAGGCAGAGTGATGTAATGAAAAGAGTTCCGACTTTAAAATCATGCTGGCCTTGGTCAAAGCCATGTTCTAGCTTAAACTCGTGGATCAGCCTTGGGCAACTCACTTGATCCTTCTGAGACTCAATTTTTTCACCTCTGTACATAAATAAATAATAGGGAATAATCCACATATCGCAAGGCCCTCATAAAGATTAGAGAGAATGTGATCAGAGTATCTAGTCAATGTCTGCCCACAACAAAACCAAACTTCTCTATAAACCCAAATTGTTATTATTTCCATTATCTTTGAATCCACAGATAAAGAAGGTCTCTACAAAGAGAGGGAGACGCGCTGCTCTTGTCCTCTGACTCCAAACCAACCAAGGCCTCAATTAAATTTCCCTGATCGTTCCCAAGGTATCAGGAAATGTCTTAGGTACTATCTGCTGATACATTTAAGCAACATGCCTCTGAAACACCATCTTCTGGTAGAGTACAGCAAAAAACAATGAATGAATGAATGACTGAATGAACGAAGGCATCTTTCAGGTACAGAAGACTGATTTAAGAAAAAGTACTTTCTAATCATTTCATGACATAGAAGTCAAATCATTATGCTGTACATCTTAAGCTGATACACTGCTATGTATCAATTATAGCTCCATAAAACTGGAAAATAAATAAATAAAAAGTACTTTGAAGTCAAAATGTGGCTGGCTATCATTGTCTTTATGCAATCTACCCAAGATACTCTCTTGCCTTCAGTCTGCCCATCTAAGTCCTCCTAATTCTTTCAAGTGATGGCTCAATCTATACTTTTTGCATTGAATATTACCTCATTAACAAATATTTGTATAGAACCAAAGAGTTCACAGCACATAAAACATTACATTGCCATACCTCGTGAGGTAGACAGCAATACTGTTTCCCTTTTACTAACAAGGTTCATTATGGTCAATTTTTTTTTTAATGTTTCTTTATTTTTGAAGGAGAGAGAGGGACAGACTGTGAGTGGGGGAGGGGCAGAGAGAGAGGGAGACACAGAATTTGAAACAGGCTCCAGGCTCTGAGCTGTCAGCACAGAACCCAGTGCGGGGCTTGAACCCACGAACTGTGAGATCATGACCTGAGCCAAAGTTGGACATTCAACCGACTGAGCCACCCAGGTGCCCCGATTCTGGTCAGTTTAGACAACAAGGCAACCCCACCCCACCTGCACAGACACTAGGCAAAAGCCACCTGACGTCAGGAAAGGGGAGAAAACCCACTCTTGCCTAGGACCCTGCACTAATACAAAGCAAAAAATTGCTGCCACTTGGAAAAGTGCAGGGACACTGAAAAAGCCCCACTCCTGAGGTTCAGGTGTGCAGGACCTGCCAAAGACTAAGCCTTCTAAGGCCCCACCACAACACCTGAACCAATGAACAAACTAGAGCAGTCTACTGCTAGGGCAGCTCAAGAGCACAGAGTGAAACCCTCTCTGTCATACAGGCATGCAAAGCCTTCTAAAAGCTGTACATAGAGCAGAAATTCTGAGAAAAACTCTCTAGGCTTCAAACAAAGCACAAGGTAAATGGCAGTCCACTGGCACAACTTGAAGTCTGGGGTATACTGAAGATAGCTATGGCAACAGTAAAACCCAAACCCAGTTCAACTGTTGACTAGATGGACTGAACCCCTAAGCCAGCATCCAATAGAACAAGAGGCATGCCCACCCCTGGGCATGAATATTATTACCTCAGTCCCTGCTGTCCTATTACACACAGTAATCAGTTTTCAATTATAAAGTATAAGAGACACAAAAATTAAGGGAAAAAACACTCTCGAGAGACAAAATAATCAACAAAATAAAGAATACATGGGAAATGTCAGTAGCGAGAAGGAAATTATCTTTTTAAAAAGTCAAATGAAAATGCTAGACATGAAAAATGTGATTTTAGAGACAAAAAATCCTTCAACAAGTGTATTGATAGACTGGACACAGCAGATGAAAAAAAAAAAAAAGATGAATTTGACTACAGATAGGGAAAAAGAAATCACCCAAACTGAAATACACACACACACAAAATGAGTCAAAACCGAATGGGGCATTCAGGTGCTGTGGAATAACATAAAGAAAAGCATATCTACACACATCATAACCAAGAGCTGAAAATCAAACATTAAAGAGACAGTCTTGAAGGCAGACAGGGGGAAAAGGACTATTACAAACAGAAGAACAATATAAAAATCAGAGCATGCTTTTCATCAGAAGCCATGCAAGCTGGGAAACAATGGAGCAAAATCTTTAAAATACTGAAATTAAAAAAAAAAGTATAGCATTCTATACCGTGAAATTTTTTTTTTTCTTTTTTAAAGTAGGTTCCAGGGGCGCCTGGGTGGCGCAGTCGGTTAAGCGTCCGACTTCAGCCAGGTCACGATCTCACGGTCCGGGAGTTCGAGCCCCGCGTCAGGCTCTGGGCTGATGGCTCGGAGCCTGGAGCCTGTTTCCGATTCTGTGTCTCCCTCTCTCTCTGCCCCTCCCCCGTTCATGCTCTGTCTCTGTCTGTCCCATAAATAAATAAAAAAACGTTGATAAAGTAGGTTCCATGCCCAACGTGGGGCTTGAACTCACGCCGCTGAGATCAAGGCTCTACCAACTGAGCCAACCATGCATTCTGAAAATGTCTTTGAAAATGAAGGCAAGAGACTTTTGCTTCTGGATTGGAGTAACAGGGACTAAATGTACACTCCCTCCTTAAACAACTAGAAAACCATATAACACTATATGGGGCAATATTTTTGAGACATTGGACAACTGGTTGCATGGGGCTATGATCCCTAAGGGGGAAAAAAAAAAAAAAAAAGAAACAAGGCAATCCCTACAATTGCAGTAACTTACTGCCCAGAGAAGTTTCTAAGCCACAATGCAGGGAGTGGGGGCCCAGAGCCCAACAGCCTAAACAGAGCCCAACAGTCTTTCTGAGTCAAAAAGATAGACATTCAATTTTGAGGATGCCAAAGGAGCTAGAATTTGTGAAACAAAAGTACCAGAGAGGAGGAAGCTGCGCAGAGAAAACTCTAGAAAGCTGCAGAGGTCTTGTCTCCAAAGGAGGGAAACACACACACACACACACACACACAAACACACACAAAGGAGAGAAAAAAAGCACCAAAAAAGAGTGTAGGACAACTACCATGACTCACACAGGGCCAGAAATAATTCACATTCTTACCAGCCAATCTGAAAAAACCTTGTGACATTGACTAGACTGCTCAGAAAGATTTCACCTTGGAAATGGGGCTAATTTAGTCCTAGAACCAAAGGCTCCTCTGGCTCTCAGCCTAACAGAGCTTAAAAGCAAGCCTCAAGAGGCTCCAACTGATTCTAATTACCTAGAACAAAGTCCAACACAATTTAAGGGAACATAACACAATCCAGCAAAATAAAACTCACAGTATCTGGCATCTCATAAAGAATCCTCAAGCATGCAAAGGCACAGGAACAGATGACCATAAACAGGAGAAAAAAGTCAATCAATAGAAGCTGAACCAAAAATGACAGAGATGATGGCATTAGCAGGCAAAGATATCAAAACAGTTAATATGCTGCACATGTTCAAGAAGGGAGAATGTGGGGCGCCTGGGTGGCTCAGTCGGTTGGGTGTCCGACTTCGGCTCAGGTCACGGTCTCACGGTCCGTGAGTTCGAGCCCCGCGTCAGGCTCTGGGCTGATGGCTCGGAGCCTGGAGCCTGCTTCCGATTCTGTGTCTCCCTCTCTCTCTGCCCCTCCCCCGTTCATGCTCTGTCTCTCTCTGTCCCAAAAATAAATAAACGTTAAAAAAAAAAAATTTTTTTTAAAAAGAAGAGAGAATGTTTTCTGAACGTAGAGAGATAGAGAGATGGAAGACACAGTTACCAAATGGAACTTCCAGAAAAAATACAGTATCTAACTTCGGCTCAGGTCAGGATCCCACAGTCAATGGGTTCCAGCCCCCGCATAAGGCTCTGTGCTGACAGCTCAGAGCCTGGAGCCTGCTTCGGATTCTGTCTTCCTCTCTCTCTGCCCCTCCCCCACGGGCGTCTCTGCCCCTTTCCCATGCATGTGCACTCTCTCTCAAAAAGTGAATAAACATTAAAAAAATTTTTTTTTAAGATGTAACAATACCTATGTAAAAGCAACAAAATTACATGTTGTTGGTCAGTCGATCTGGAAGTAATTTTGCAGCTTACCTGCCATTGGGGGGGGGGGGGGAGTGCCTCAATTCACAGTAGTCTAGGGTCACTACAATGTCAAAAGTAATTTGGGGTGATTATATACAAATTAATTCACAGGGAAAAGATACATATGTATTCTTTAAGACATAAAGGCATGGGAACTTGAGATTGGAATTACTCAAATTTATCTATTCCCATCTTCTAGTTCTGTGTTGAACAATGTTTAGCCTCTACTTTTTTTCTTAATTTTTTTAAATATGAAATTTATTGTCAAATTGGTTTCCATACAACACCCAGTGCTCATCCCAACAAGTGCCCTCCTCAATGCCCATCACCCACTTTCCCCTCTCCCCTACCCCCCCATCAACCCTCACTTTGTTCTCAGTATCCAAGAGTCTCTTATGGTTTGCCTCCCTCCCTCTCTGTAACTTTTTTTTTTTCCCTTCTCCTCTCCCATGGTCTTCTGTTAAGTTTCTCAGGATCCACATGAATGAAAACATATGGTATCTGTCTTGTATCTGTCTTTCTCTGTATGACTTATTTCACCTAGCATAATACCCTCCAGTTCCATTCACATTGCTGCAAATAGCCAGATTTCATTCTTTCTCTTTGCCAAGTAGTATTCCATTGTATATATAAACCACATGTTCTTTATCCATTCATCAGTTCAGGAACATGTAGGCCCTTTCCATAATTTGGCTATTGTCAAAAGTGCTGCTATAAACATTGGGGTACATGTGCCCATATGCATCAGCAGTCTTGTATCCCTTGGGTAAATTCCTAGCAGTGCTATTGCTGGGTCATAGGGTAGGTCTATTTTTAATTTTTTGAGGAACCTCCACACTGTTTTCCAGAGTGGCTGCACGAGTTTGCATTCCCACCAACAGTGCAAGAGGGTTCCCGTTTCTCCACATCCTCTCCAGCATCTATAGTCTCCTGATTTGTTCATTTTGGCCACTCTGATCGGCGTGAGGTGGTATCTCAGTGTGGTTTTGATTTGTATTTCCCTGATGAGGAGTGAAGTTGAGCATCTTTTCATGTGTCTGTTAGCCATCCATCTGATGTCTTCTTTGAAAAGTGTCTATTCATGTCTTCTGTCCATCTCTTCACTGGATTGTTTTTCAGGTGTCGAGTTTGGTGAGTTCTTTAGCCTCTACTACAAAGCTGTAATCATCAAGACAGTATAGTACTGGCACAAAACCGGCACATAGACCAATGGAATAGAATAGGGACTCCAGTACTGGACCCACAAAATTATGGCCAACTAATCTTTGACAAAGCAGGAAAGAGTATCCAATGGAAAAAAGATAGTCTCTTTAACAAATGGTGCTGGGAGAACTGGACAGCAACATGCAGAAGAATGAAGCTAGACCCCTTTCTTACACCATACACAAAAATAAACTCAAAATGGATGAAGGACCTGAATGTGAGACAGGAAACCATCAAAATCCTAGAGAAGAAAGCAAGAAAAAACCTCTCTGACCTCAGCCACAGCAATTTCTTACTTGACACATCTCCAAAGGCAAGGGAATTAAAAGCAAAAATGAACTATTGGGACCTCATCAAGATAAAAAGCTTCTGCTCTGCAAAGGGAACAGTCAACAAAACTAAAAGGCAACCAACAGAATGGGAAAAGAGATTTGCAAATGACATATCGGATAAAGGGCTAGTATCCAAAATCTATAGCCTCTACTTTTTAAAAGGATTTTACTAATTGCAGCCTTCAAGTGAGCCCTGCTGGCAAAGAGAGCAGAAGGAGCCGGGTCCCAACAGCTCATTGGGTCTGAATTCAAAATATGCCCTAGAGAGGGGCGCCTGGGTGGCTCAGTCAGTTAAGCGTCCAACTTCGGCTCAGGTCATGATCTCAAGGTCTGTGAGTTCGAGCTCCACACTGGGCTCTGTACTGACAGCTCAGAGCCTGGAGCCTGCTTCAGATTCTGTGTCTCCCTCTCTCTCTCTGCTCCTCCCCCACTCACACTCTGTCTCTGTCTCTGTCTCTCTCTCAAAAATAAAACATAAAAACAATTTTAAAAATGCCGTAGAGAAATTATATTCAGTTCAAGTGTTTAAGCACATCCAAGCAAGCCCTGTGAGCTATTTTAAGATGTATCAAACAACTGTATTTCTCTTTTTTGTTTATCCTTCCAGTTCTCTCTCCTCTTCCACTGCCACACCCAAACCATACCATTTTATCTTTTTTTTTCAATAGATACTAATTCCTACAACATCTTAACATACCCAGGTTGGTTACATGACCAAGTGGCCAATGTAGAAGGCCAGATTTCACAGCAGAGTTACTGATTCGAGAAACGGTTATTACAAGTCCACTAAGATATCTGGCACTGGTTCAGACTGAGGGTGCAGCACAGAGAAAGCTTCTGCTCTCATGAGCTTCCTTTCAGCAGAGGGACAAAGAAAAATAAGAAGGTAATAACAGGCAATAGTGAAGGTTATGAATAAAATAAGCAACACGGGGTGACAGGGATTTGGGAAAGATAGGTACAATAGATAAGGCACTTAGGGATGGCCTCTCTGAGAAGGTGAAAACGTGCCAAAAGATGAAATAGTGCCACCCATCAAAAGAACTGACTAAAGACACCATGAACAGAAACTGAAATGTTCTCAAGGAAACGTAGTGTGTTTGAGGAACTCATCTGTATGACCACAGTTAAATTGTCAAAATCAGGAAATAAACACTGATACATTACCATCTAATCCACAAAACCTCTTCAAATTTCTCTGATCATGCCTACAATGTCCTTTATAGGTCCAGGATCCACTCCATAATCGCAGGTTACATTTACTGATCATGTCTCTTTTTTTTTTTTCCTTCAATCTAGAACAGTTCTGTCTTCCATGATCTTAACTTTTTGGAAAAGTACAGTCCAGTTAACCTTGTGAAATGTCTCCCAGTTTGGTTTTGCAGGATTTCCCTCACAATTTGTGATTTTCAGCAGGAATACCACAGAAGCAATGCTCTCTTCTGTCACTGCACTATATTAGGAGGCACGTGATATTAATTTTTATTTCTTGGTTAAAGTGGTGCTGCTGGGCTTTCCCACTGTAAAGTTAATTAGAAGCATATGGTATTTATCAGTTACTAAGTAGTTAGTGCTTCGCGGAGATATTTTGAGATTAAGATAATATCTTACTCATCATATGTTCACTTACTTTAGTATCCACTGATAATCCATGCTGAAGTCAGTTATTACTATGATAGTTACCAAATGGTAATTTTCTAATTCCATCATTCTTTCCAGATCAGTGGTTGTCAACTGAGGACAGAGGGTGCAATTGTGCCTCCTCATTGCAATGTGGCAATGCCTGAAGACATTTTTGCTTTTCACAACTAGAGGTTGAGGGCAGGAGGGATGCTACTATCTAGAAGGTAGAGGTCAAGGATAATGCTAAACATCCTACAATACACCAGACCGTTACTCTCCCACTCAAAACAATTATCTTTCCCAAAATGTCCTTAGTGCCAAGGTTCTAGATTTACTAAATGACATTCAGAATTTTCTGTTCTTCATTTATATATTTAATATTAGTGTGGATTTCTGGAGTTCTATTTTACTCAAAAGGTTACAATCTGTTTATAACATTTATTTTGATACTCAGATGGTCTCAGAATTGGTCAACACTAATCCTTCAAACCTGTTACTGTGCCCTTTGGGGCATGTGTCAATTACTATTTGAGGGCTTCCTTACTTCATGATATAAAATGCCTAGTGAGAGAGTTAACCATTTCTTCAAAGATCCCTGGTCTGGGTCTTTTTAGTGAAGAATATTTAGAAACCAAGGTCTGGGCGCTAGGTGTGCTCACTGCTATTATACCCAGACACAGCTAGGAAATACACACACACACACACACACACACACACACACACACACCCCTACCTACCTAGCTAGCAAAGCAATGAGATCATACTGATACCTCTAATTCTAATTCAACACCACAGAGTTGGTTTTAGGCTTCCCCCTTTCCATATGTACAATTCTCTTTGTTGACGCTCAGAAACTTAGCTCCCATTACCCTCAATGTATTTGCTTATTTCCATCTCTTGATTGTAAACAATTTCTCAGCTGTAAAGCAGAAGACTTAACCCCAGATGTCCCAACCCACTACCCTCCCACCTCCCAGTCTCTGCCCACATTTGAACCTAAACCTTGACTCCCAACAAAACAGAAGGGAGAAATGGGTAGGAAGAAAGGCTAGTTAGAAAGTTTGGCCTTGATCTGCCCCTCAAACCTCCACTCGTACTGCCAACTGAAAACTTGACCCCAAAGAGGGATAAGGAGAAAAATGAGCCAGATTCTAAAATAAGTGCAGTGTACCCTATGTAAGTAGAAGTGTTGCCTTTATCTAGTACATAGGGAGAATTTCATGCTTCTCAAAATAAAAAACATTAAGCTGGCCTTTATATACTTATATAAATTTTTATGTTATCATGATTTATAGTTTCTAATAAAAATGGTGTTAAGTCTCTTAGAAGAGTCTTCTGTAAATCAAAGCCAGATAATTCCCTTGAAAAATACAGTCAAAATTAATGTGTTATTTCTAAAAGGTATGTAAGAAACTTCTGGAACAATCTGTTGCACAGATTTAAAAAGATCATAATATAAAATTCCTGTGTTCCAGTTAAGTAGACAGAAATTATAAAGAAAAGCATAGGAATAAAATCATAATTTTACAGGTGGCATTTACAAGAATCTCCCTGGGAAATTTACAATTAAAGAAAAAAAAGATACTGAAAAACTATGTCCCCCCCCCCCACACAGATATGACATTTAAGAGAAACTCAAAGATGACATTCTAAAATAACATATATAGGTTGAGACGATCTGTATTTGAATGGTTATACCTCTTATAATAAATGAAACTAATTATAATCCCAAACTCACCATTTACTAGAGAACAATTTAAACAATGGATTCTATATAAGTTTCCCTTTTAAATAATGACAAATTTTTTAAGACTTAACTAAATTTAATCCAAAAAAAAAGTGTCTGGCTAGGAACTTTCAATGCAATGCTCTAATTAAAAGCAGGAAATATAATTAGAGGCATACTAAATCATAAAGCAAAATGTCCAATTGTCAAGTGAAACTTAAATTCTATTACTGCTTAGTATCCTTCTAATACATTTCTTCTTACCTAAGTTAGCCAAAGTCAGGGGATTTTTGCTTGTGATCAAAGAACCCTAACTGATATAACTAGGTATCCTAGTTCTAAGTTAAATGTGGCCTCTTAAAAATGGGACATCTTGGGGCACCACGGTGGCTCAGTCAGTTAAGCGTTTGACTCTTGATTTCGGCTCAGGTCATCAGGTCATGATCTCATGGCTCGTGAGAATGAGCCCCTTACCAGGATCTGTACTGACAAGGCGAAGCCTGCTTGGAATTCTCTGCCCCTCCCCTGCTCGTTCTTTTTGTCTGTCTGTCTGTCTCTCTCTCTCTCTCTCTCTCAAAATCAATAAATAAACATGAAAAAAAAATTTTTTAATGGGACATCTTTATTTATGAAATAGAATAGCTCAAAATCATAACCAAAAAAAGGCTTTAATTTCAGGTACAGTTGAACGGGAGCAGGAGGTCTACTGAATTAATACAGAGAAGGTCAAAGTCTTGTTTCTTTTTTTTTTTTTATTTTTTTTTATTTTTTTTTTTTTAATTTTTTTTTCGACGTTTATTTATTTTTGGGACAGAGAGAGACAGAGTATGAACGGGGGAGGGGCAGAGAGAGAGGGAGACACAGAATCGGAAACAGGCTCCAGGCTCTGGGCCATCAGCTCAGAGCCCGACGCGGGGCTCGAACTCACAGACCGCAAGATCGTGACCTGGCTGAAGTCGGAGGCTTAACCGACTGCGCCACCCAGGTGCCCCCTCAAAGTCTTGTTTCTAATTGTCACCAGGAAATTTCTGTTGGAAATCTGGGTATAAGGTCAGAGTTCAATATATAGACACAAGTATCGATTTATTTTTCCTTCTGAAGGCAAACTGTGATCTAATGCACCATTTAGTTTCCTATGCACATCACTTCCCACTTCTCTTTAAAACTTAAAAAATGAGTTCTTATTATCATGGATGAACTGACACTCAGTTTGAAAATATTTTATTTTTATATTATTTTTAAAATTTTTACTACATTTCTCCCAAAAGTAACACATACTTGAAATAAATCAAACAATACACATAATGATAGAGAAAAGGTTAATTTTTCCTCTACCTCATTCCCTCAGGTCCCACTTTACTAAAATAACCAAAACTGATAATTTGCTATATATGCTTTCACGGCTTTTTGTAATATTACCAGTTTCTTTTTATAAAAATGAAATGACATTATATATATTACTCAATGCACTTAACAACATCTCAGACATCCCTCCAAAGTATATAGCATATAACTCAATTCATCCTTTTTCATTTTTGCATAATAATCCATTGTATAGATACACCATAATTTATCCAATAATTTCATTAATTTTCAGACTCATCAGACTGTTTCCAATCCAAATAATGCTAATCAATATCCATGTACATGTGTCCTGATATACTAGAGGACAGATACCAAAAAGTGGGATTGCTGGGTCAAGAGGAATAAAAAATGATACTTCCATTTTTTTAGAAATCTTGTACGTATAAAAGAGTGTATATACACAAAAATAAAGGGAATATGAAATAATGAACTCCCATTTACCTATCATTCAACTTTGACAATTGCCAAATATTAATGTTCAATTGTTTTTTCCTTCTCTAAAAAATGTAAACAAGTCTCATTTTAAAAGTTTTGTCTCGGGCGCCTGGGTGGCTCAGTCGGTTGGGCGTCCGACTTCGGCCCAGGTCATGGTCTCGCAGTTTGAGTTCCAGCCCTGCATCGGGCTCTGTACTGACAGCCCGAAGCCTGGAGCCTGCTTCGAATTCTGTGTCCCTCTCTCTCCCTCTGCTCTTCCCTGCTCATGCTCTCTCTCTCTCTCTCCTTCAAAAATAATTAAAATATAAAAAAAAAAAATTTTTAAGTTTTGTCTCAGGGTGCTTAGGTGGCTCAGTCAGTTAAGCGTCCAACTTTGACTCAAGTCATGATCTCATGGTTTGTAAGCTCCAGCCCAGCATCAGGCTGTCTGTTGTCAGCATAGAGCCCACTTTGGATCCTCTGTTTCCCTCTCACTCTGTCCCTCCCCCACTCACGCTCTCTCTCAAAAATAAAATAAACATTAAAAAAAATGTTTTTTTTTGTCTCCATAAATGGCTCTGAAAGTTTATTAAAATCCCTTTTGGAACAGTAGTTACATAGTAACCACCAGTGTTTGTATCTTCTTTAGTACTGTACATAACAACTTAAAAAAAAAAGTCACCCATAATAGTCACTTCCTCCCTCTACTAAGCTCTTCGCAATGGAGAAACAGCAGAATCAAAGCATCTAAGACAGTAGAAAAAGAGACTAGGAAAGATCATCCTAAAAGCATACAAAGACCTTGAAAAGGAAAATATCAGGCAGGCATAGAGGTATATTAAGTGACAGAGGCAACAAAGAGAAAGAAAGGAGTAACATTAAGTAGATTTTTAAAAGCTAGCATTAGCTGGTGGGGAAAGTACTTAAGGGATTGCTGGTGGTCCGAATGGGAAATTTAAGCAAAGAAAGAGCAATTCATGAGGAATAGGACATGCTTTTGAATGTATTTTAGAACTAGCTGCTTAAAATCTATTGCACTACTCATCAGAAAGCTAGAATAGCCACTTAGCGCTCAGCCAGCAAAGGGAATTTGGAGGGAAAAATATCACTAATGTGTAACAAAATAACATTTATTTCTCTTCAAATATAAGTAACATCCCCACTAAGGAAGAACAATATAGAATGTATGCATATGTACACATATATGCAAAAGGAATACTACACCAAAATGTGTTCCTCAAAAAAAAAAGTAATGAAATTTCAAATGCACCAAAGACAAGTGTTATTTAAAGCAACCCCAAAGTAAATTATTTTGTACAGTGAACATTTTATACAATAATCATATCCTAATTTATTTAAAGTGTGGTTTCTCTTTTTTAAAATATTAAATTCCCTAATCCACACAGCATTTATTTTTTAAAGATTTTTTAAGCTTATTTATTTATTTTGAGAGAGAGAGACAGAATAAAGGGCAGGGGGGTGGGGAGGAGAGAAGCCCAAGGTAGCTCTGCCCTGGAGCTCAAACTCACAAACCCTGAGATCATGACCTGAGCCGAAATCAAGAGTTGGATGCTCAACCGACTGAACCACCCCACAAAGCATTTACTGGTTGTTCACTATATGCCAGGCACTGTACATACAGAACAAAACATCAGTCCTGCTTTCTAGGAGTTTACAATCTAGTGAGTGATTTAGACACAATTAGGATACGATGTCATATATTTTAATGGTGTATTTTTTCATTTAAGCCTGCGGGTAAACACAAGAAAGACCACTGAACTATAGCTAAGGAGAGTCAGGAAAGGATTTACAGAGGAAGTGAGCGACATAGGACTTGAATCTTGAAGGCTGAAGAGTAATTCAGAAATGAAAGAGAAAAGAATCTCTACAAAGATTGTGCAAAGCTTGGTGATTCATCTCAATGCATTTAAGCTGGAAATATATTTCTAGTGCAGATTTGACAAGAACCATATGTGGCCTACTGATACGAAGTTTTAAAAATTTTAGTGTTATTGTTAAGCTGTTACAGCATTTATGTGAGATTGATGTATGTAGGCATGTGTTTATATGTATATGTGTTAAAAATGGTGGTTACAGATATCAGAGTGAATCTACATTATTAGCTTCCACACCCTTCCTGATACCCCACCTACAAAATAAGTAGATTTGAAAATAAAACAAGGGTTCATAAAGGCACACGAAGTTGACAGCAAAAAGCTGAATCCTTAATCGCAGGGAGAAAAGCCATTCTGTGAATGGAGGGAAGAATAAGTGAAATACAGGATCTGTCGGAAATGTATTTACAAGACAGTTAGACCTTGAAATCTTATCTAGAGTATAAATGTGAGAGTCTCTGGACTGTAGGGCATCAGCACAGTAGAGGGAGGGTATTGGGGGAGGGGGTAAGGTAAAATATTTTTTAAAGGGAGACTGAGTAACTGAATGTTGAGACTCTTCTTCCCACCCAACTCCTAATATGTTAGCTGCTAAGGTACACACACTCTCCAAGGCAGCAGACTCAAAAGAAGGTGCTCTGGGAAACAGATCAGCTCAAAAGAAAACACCTAAACATACGGACATCCGGAGTTCCCTAAGAAACGGCCCAACCAGATCATCCCATAGTTAAACCCATAACCAACAAACAAGGAGGAGGGCACCTGGCTGGCTCAGTCAACAGAGTGTGCAACTCTTGATCTTGGGGTTGTGGGTTCAAACCCCACGTAGGATATAGAGATTACTTAAAAATAAATTCTTAAAAAAAAAAAAAAACACAACAAGCTATGGCATCACAGTAGTACCCAATTAGTTGTGTAGTACAACTCTTAAAGATCACCAGATAATTGACGATGGCCTCTATTATAAAAGACAGAGGCCAAAGAAAACAAATGGAAAAAGTAACTTGAAGGAAACAGAGACAAGAAAAAAAAAAAAAAAAGAACTTCCAGTAATATATTTTAAAAACTGAGAAACTAAGAGAAGCAATCAAGAAATATGAAAAGAATGCAATGGGGGAAGGGGGAGGACTAAGAAGAAAAAGGTCATTACAAAGTATAAAAATTAGAAATGAAAAATTTAACAGAAAGGTTGAAAGATACAGTTATAGAAATATCCCTGAGAGTAAAGAAAAAAGACAAAAATACGCAAACAGAAGGGGTGCCTGGGTGGCTCAATCAGTTTAGCATCTGACTTTGGCTGAGGTCATCATGATCTCACAGTTCGTGGGTTCAAGCCCCGCGTCAGGCTCTGTGCTGACAGCTCAGAGCCTGGAGCCTGCTTCGGGTTCTGTGTCTCCCTCTCTCTCTGCCCCTCCCCCACTCATACTCTGTCTCTCCATCTCTCTCAAAAATAAATAAAACCTTAAAACACGTATCTATACACACACACAACAGAAGATGAAAAGATAATTTTGAGAACCTGTCCAGGAATTGGAAGGTCCGGAAAAACATCAGTGAAAACAAAAGGAAGGAAATCATTAAAGAAATAATTCAAGGGGTGCCTGACTGACTCAGCTCATTAAGCATCCAACTCTTGATTTTGGCTCAGGTCATGATCTCACAGCTCGTGAGTTTGAGCCCCACATCGCACTCTGTGCTGACAGCATGGAGCTTGCTTGGGATTCTCTCTCTCTCCTTCTATCTCTGCCTCTCCCCAACTTGTGCGTGTGTGCACACACACTCTCTTTCTCTCTCTCAAAAATACACATTTTTTTTTAAAAGAAGAAATAATTCAAGAAAATTTCCTGGAACCGAAAAACCATGACTTTCTAAATTGAAAATGTCTGTCAAATGTTCAATACGATGTTTAAAAACAGAGCCACACCAAGGTTTTTAGAACACTGAAAAAAGAAGATTCTGTCAAATTTGAAAGAGAACAGATTTCTTAAAAAGATAAAGAATTTTAGAATAATATTAAACTTTTAAAATGCACCACTTGAAACTACAACATACTGTAGCTGTAAAACTGTGAAAAAGGAACTATTTCAAATAGTTATATCCAACCAAAGTATCCCAAGTTCTCAAAAATTACTTCCTTTTCTTTCTCCTTTACTTTCTATTATAAATAGAGTTTATAATCTTCAAAATGATCGGAGTAAACAAAGAGGAAGCCATGGGATTTGGGAAATGAGATCCAACAGAAAAGAGGTGAAGACAATCCCCAGGATAATCGTGAAGGGAGCGTTCAGGATGAAAGGTCTGTAGCAGGCCTAGAGAGGACAGCAGGTCAGAAGGCATCAAAAAGTGCCTTATGAACCAAGGCACTTCATAAACATGAAGTTGATGGTCTACGTATGAATAACTTTAACTGAGAATATACAAAGCTTTAAAAATAGACAAATATTTTGTGTCCTGAGACAATATGTTCACACCGTTAGATTCACATTTAATGTAGTTAGAGTAAGTCAAGCCATATTCTCGCCAATATTCTAAAAACTGCTATCAGGCTCAATCCTTCATTGATGAAGCAATGTAGCTCTTTTAAATTATTTTTAAAAAGATGTCTGCTGGTGAGATTTAAGACATTATTCACAGATCATCCAAGGACCTGGATGCATCAGACACTGAGATATTTATCCATATTTTAATACACAGTAGTTTCTTCAACATGTGGAGAAGAATGTTTTATTCCTTTGTAGTAGTTCAAAGTTGAGAAACCACTTGAGAAGTGAAAATGCAGGAGAGCACATAATAGGCCCTTAATACAAACACTTGCTGAGATTGCTCTTTCTTTTCCAATCTATAAACAAGAAAAGGCAAGTGAAGATAAAGTTAACTATGTATTTTACATATACACATAAACACACATTCATGTATACACACACAACATACATTCACAAATATTTAAAATTTCTCCCGTAGCTCTATGTGAGTTTTCAATTTCATTTTTTAATATATTTTACAATTTTAACTCAAATGAGTAAGCTTCAAAAATGTGTTTTCTTAAAGAGACTGGATGTTGAAAGAAATTTTAAACAATATCGCCTTTACTAAATAGAACAACAGAAGTATTTTTGTAAGAGTTGTCCTTCTTAGATAGTATGGGCAAAAAATATTTCCCAGAGATGAATGATTAACCTGTTGAATTCAAAAAGGCTTATTATGTCCATCACAGGAATAAAAGGCACAGCATAAGGAATATAGTCAATGATACTTAATAGGGTTGTATGGTGACAGATGGTAGCTACACTTGCGGTGAGTATAGCCAAATGTATAAACTTGTGGAATCGCTATTGTGCACCTGAAACTAATGTAACACTGTGTGTCAACTATACTCAGATAATTTTTTAAAAAGACTTATTCCAAAAGACTTTACAAGTATTTAATTAGCTTTGACAAGTTGACTAATCAGAACTGATTCTTAAGTAGGTAACGAAACAATCTGAAAAATACACAAAAACAAACATGGCTTAAAGTTCTCCGGGGACAGAATACATAATAGAAGTTGCGAATTCACACATACATGGGTGGAGTGGTGAGGGTACAAAATGGAGAATGTGCTCAGTTCCAGATAATCATTACCACGTGAGCACAGACTCGGACCTCTAGATCATTACGTTTCTCTAAGAGAAAACTCTTTGTGAATTTTCCTATTGTCAAATCTTGATAGTAATTCATTTTTTTCATTTAGCTAATTTTTTTCAGCTCATCAAAACAGGTATGTGTTCTGAATTCAATTTCTAGAGTTTATGGGGCTTGTAGTATATGCCCTCTAAAATTGAGACCCAGCTTTACCTCTGTGTTAGAATCGTGTATCAGATTTACTTCTGTGTTAGATATAATAGTGTATCAAATATAAATACACTTGCATAGAATGAATGAATTCATGTGAATGTGACTAAGGATTCAAATGACTCAATGCATACTTTTTGAATACCACTTGAGCCAGACCTTGTACAAGTCACTATGGTGGAATAAAGAGGTGACTGGACATTAGTAATTCATGTAAGTTTCCGATCTTTCTCTGTCTTCTAAAAATGGGCGAATAATTTATCATCCAAACCAAGGCACTTCTGGGAGTGAAAAGAGCTGTGTTAATAATTAGGCTGACAGGGGTACATGGGTGGCTCAGTCAGTTGAGTGTCTGACTCTTGGTTTCGGCTGAGGTCATGATCTCGCAGTTCATGAGTTCGAGCCCTGTGTCGGGCTCTGCACTGACCGTGCGGAGCCTGCTCGGGATTCTCTCTCTCCCCCCTCTCTCTGCCCTTCCCTTGATGTACTCTCTGCCTCTCTCAAAATAAATAAAATAAACTTTACCAAAAAAATAATTAGGCTAAGAACAACAGGCGTAAACTGGGACCCTGCCAGACAAACCAGGCTGTACAGTCACCCTACCTAACAGAAACCAGTCTGCTTCAGTCTCCTCCCCTCTGCCTACCCAGGCTCACACAGTCCAAGGAAAATCCTGCCTTGCCAGGCTATCTCTTCAGACTATAACAGAGAATTAGAAGGAAAGGGGGTAAAAAGGAAGTCGAGAGTTGTCTTATGATAGGAAGAGTTAGAACTGAATCCTAAGGTTTTTGTTTTGTTTTGTATTTAAGAGGTACACAATCAGCGGCAGTGTGGAATGACAACAGATGGGTGAGGGGAAAAAAAGAAAAACTGCTAGAGACCGCATGTTGCCTTCATGTCATTTAATCAAGAGAGGTAAAACACTCAAGCTAGCTGAAAATCCTTTTGTTGCATAGACTTGGACTACCATCCTTAACCAGAGAGGACATGGTTTTATGAATGCGGCAGAAGCAGAAGACATGGTCCTGCAATCTAGGGGGTCAAATTTTATTTGGGGAGAAAAAGACTAACAAAGAATTAATACAGTGTGATACAAAATTGAGTGCTCAATTGTACCATAGGAACTGCAAACCTGTAGGACTTGAGAAAGATCGAACAGAGCAATAGGAATCTATCTCCCCTTCTTGTTGTTCTCGTTTCTCCTCAAAAGGATCAGGGGACAGGCACAAGCAGAGGAGTTCTCAGTTGTATGTAATGACAGTCCAACCAATCCCCACGAAGCTCTGATTGGGTTATCAAATATTAAAATAAAAACAAAATCCAGGATTAATCAAAATACTGGGGTTTTTTTTTCCCCCCGTTGACTATCACATTATCAAAAATGATACTTTATTTAAGTTGTGATTCTGGATTCCACCACACCTTTCAGTCAGAAACTAAGGGACCCCTGGTAAATGGCAATGACACAGAAGTCCGGCCTCCGACAACATGGATGGGCCAAAGCTTCAAACACACCATGAATTTACCACCAGGAACAAAGACTCTACCTGATCCAACATAATAGAGTTGGCAGATTGTGAGCATGGGGGGCATCTACAACACACAGAATACATCCATATTTTCCAGCCCATATACACAGAATGATCTGAAACTTTTCCTCATTCCTTCCATGGACCGTCCCCACCTCCCCAGGATAAAAGACAATAGTCAGATACAGGGAAAGGCGGCGGGGGGGGGGGGGGTGAAGGGTGAGAGGGAAGAACATAAGAAAAATGAGATACATATATACAGACACTAAATTCATTGAATCACCAAATATTTTGTCCACATCAAGCACTCATCAAGGGATACAACATACACAGGCCACACAAGTATCCAAATATCCGTAATTCCCTGTGGAAAGGCTGGCCACAATCCAAACAACTTTGGTAAAAACAAGAATATCCTTTCTGTCAAGCTTTCTGTGTGACTTCTGTTTCTGTTAAGCAATTTTTAAATATCATTATAGTCCTAAGCTTGAGAAACACTTGAGTACCTCAGAGAAAGGGCCATGTAAAAACACAAATCACTCTACTATTATATTACTGTGCAAAAAGCAGGACTTCCCAAAAAGGAGAAAAAACAAAACAAAACAAAAAACCCTGACATAAAACAAAACCCACATTAGGTTTCAGACATTAAAAGAAAATGCATTCTCTTGCCCCACCCTCACTCCCCAAAGCCCGGCTCCATTAGATTGTCAACCACCTTGCAGGAACCCTACAGAGCCCATTTCCAGTGACCTTTAATCAGTCTCCTCTGAGACACAATCCACTGGACAGAATTCTTTTCCATTTGCCATAGTTATTTTCTAGCACTCCAAGTTACCACTTTTAGTTCCAATTCCCACCGTGAACTTTTAAAATTCATTTCTCGCCACTTTGGAGAAATGCTACCTTCAAGAAATACAGAAGAGCTCTAAATTCCTGTGGAACAACCTCATAAATATTAATTTTTAAGCAAGTTATCTTTATCTGAGTATCGGTTTCCTCATCCCTTGCCACATAAAGAAAACTAAATGGGAATAATATTCACAAAGCTCCTGATAAATCGGGGGGGGGGGGGGCGGGGGAGGGTGCAAAAAAAACGGTAGCTATTTAAAAGAAGATGGAGAAAGAAGTGGTATTACTCAACATTTGCTCAGAGAAGGGAAGAAAAAAAGACTTGCTTGGCATATGTCTCTTCTGCTAAAACTTGGAGGCACTTAAATTAGGAACATCCCTGCAACTACTTAAAGGAGGTTTGAAAAACTAGCAGGTTTATGGCAATGATGTGAACTATGCTCCAGTGTTAGTGCGGTCACGAAGCATAACACACATTGGTGAGTCTAGAAAGGATTACAGGGTTTATTTCACTCTTTTCTCATGATAGCAGCACCTACTATTAAGAATCATTTCAACTCTGTGATTTTTTTATTTCAAATAAAAAAAAATTTTTTTTTAGGGGCACCTGGGCGGCTCAGTCAGTTAAGCATCTGACTTCTTAATTTCGGCTCAGGTCATGATCTACAGACATGATATCAAGGCCTACATCAGGGCTTGGGAATCCCCTGCATGGGATTCTCTCTCTGTCCCTCTCCTGCCTGCATGTGCGCTTGCTCTCGCTCTCTCAAAATAAACATTATAAGAAAAAACAAGAAACGAAAAACCCCTCTCCCACAAAGACTACATAGTACATGAACGCTGTGATTCTCAAGAAGGGCTAAGAGCCAAACCTAATGTCAGTGTGGCCTATCACCAGCTCCCCACTGACACGGGGCCTACCACAGTCTAGGGGCCCCTGACCATTACCCACACATAACAACCGTGTAATGCACTAAAACTTAAAATTTATTTTTTAACAAAACTTAAAATTATCAATGCCCAAGCTCAATATTCTGCCACCACCTGAGCTCTTAAGCCTCTTTGGTACTCCCCCCGACCTAATACGGGGGAGAGGATGATTTGATCTCTGATTTATCATCTCGCAAGTCCATTGGGAGATGAAGACAATTAATGTGGAACATGCTGTGAGCTCCCTAGAGAAAAGTGCAATTTTTAAAACAAAATATTTTATATTTTCTTCACTGGTAAAATGAATTGCTCCTTTTTTTTTTTTCCACAGTGCTGTACATAGCAATTCAAGATTTTATCACAGCTTTCTGTCAAAAATATTAATACTCAATTTGGAAGTTAAAGAATATCTACGCTTTTTCAAAATGAAAAGAACATTGTTTATTCCAGTTATAAAACTAATAAATATGTGTCATAAAAAAATCCATTAGTATTGGAAAGGATAAAGAAGAAAGTAGTAATCAACCATAACCCTAATGCCCCAAAAAAACATGAGGGGCATTACGACATAGTTCTATGCATATACATACATACACACATAATTAATGGATATCTATGTATTTTACAGAAGATCATATTCCCTAAAGTGATTTTTTTAACCTAATATGATTTAAAAATCTTGAACAGCTACATAATATTTTATGTCCATGGATTATCCATAATCAACCAGTCATCTAAAATTAAAGTTTGATGCTTTTTCCAGTTGTTCTTTGTGCTACAATGAACTCTCTTACATTCCAGGCTTGCATAATGGTTTCATCAGTTTTTAGAAAAGCAATTATTAGTCAAAATGATACGGATACTTAAAGTTATAAAAGATATTGGCAGATCACCTCTAAAAGTAGAATCATTTACCCTCCAACCAATAGCAGTTGAAAAGGCCCATTTCCCTATAATTCACTGGTTATTGCCTATCTTCTCTCATCTTTGCCAATTTGATAAACAAAAATTTTATTTCACTGTTTTCATTGTTTCATTACTTCATTTCTGGTAAAGTAATTATTTGATGTGTTTATAGAGCATTGGTTTTGGGAGTGTTTTTTTGTTTTTGTGGGCGTGTGTGAAACAACTTGTCCTAATCTTTGGCTGTGTTCTGCCCTTTTCATATGGATCTGCAGTCTGTTTTTGCTATTGCTTTGTGGGAGCTCTTCACTCAATAAAGGAAATACATCTTTGTCTGCATATATGTCACAAATAATACCAGTGTGTCATTTGTCTTTCAACTTTTTTGATGGTTTTTGAATAAAGTTACTTTTAAACTCCTGATTTAGTTTATTCATCTTTAAATTCATGGGGTTTGGGTCACTATTCGAAGGCCCTTCCTTTTTTTTTTTTATTATTAAATTATTCATCTGAAATATCTCAAAGTGGAGTGCTAGGATTTTTAATTAAATATTTAATCCAGCTTATTTTTGTATCAGTACATAACATAAAGGAGAGATTCAGTTTTGATATTTTTTCTAAATTTTTAATCAATGGTTCCCAACACCATTTATTGAAGAATCATCGTTTCCTTTCTTACAGACACTCCATCTTCATTGTATGATAAATCGCATATATTTATATCTTTCTGAACTCTCTTTTCTAAAACACAGTTTTATATGTGTATTTCTGCACTGATACTCACTGTTTTAATTATGTAGCTTTGCACTGTGTTTTCACATAACAAAATAATGCAAAATATGAAAACAGGATGGCACACACCAAAAATATTTCCTAACTTGTGTTATTTTACAATATTAAAATACTGCAAAGGTTCAAGATTAACAAATGAGACAAATGATATGAATACTAACAATAAAAACTAACACACACATGTTAGGAACACACATAATTTACAGCTTACATAGTGCTTTCACATTACCTAACACTATGTCCACCACACTAGAAGCTATTGTTCCTTACCCAATCATAATAAGGAACTCAGATTTGTTAACTCACCTATGATCACATAGTAAATGGCAGAACTACAACCTGAATTTCATATTCCATGATCCTTCCATGAACCCACTAAGTTAAAAATAGAGCAATTACCTATAAAAGCTCAAAAAAATTTTTAACGTTTATTTATTTATGAGAGAGAGAGAGATAGAGAGCGAGCAGGGGAGAGGCAGAGAGAGAGAGGGACAGAATCCCAAGCAGGCTCTGTGCCATCAGCACAGAGCCCAATGCGGGGCTTGAACCCATGAACCATGAGTTCGCAACCTGAGCCGAAACCAAGAGTTGGATGCTTAACCCACTGAGCCACCCAGGCGCCCCCCAAATTTCTTATTTTTAAGCAAACTATCTTACCAAGTATACATTCTATACACACGCACATATATAAACACACACATACAACTACACATAGGTATTATACACCTATACACATACATACACACACATGCATGTGAATGCACACACATACCTTTATTTGAATGAAGAAAAAATTTTTAAATCCAAGGTGATATTCCTGAAGCTTTGATAATTCCACCAATATCACAGACCCTAACTATGTAACACAAAACAATGAAACAAGAACTAAAAATTGGGACTATATTTCCTTAGAGATGGTTACCTTCTCTTGGTTTCCCAAATGCAGTTAAAATACAAAATATTTTCTTTTTTTTTAATGTTGATTTATTTTTGAGAGAGAGAGACACACAGCACAAGCAGGGGAGGGTCAAAGAAAGAGAGAGACAGAGCATGAGTGGAGGAGAGGCAGAGAGGGAGACGCAGAATCCAAAACAGGCTCCAGGCTCTGAGCTGTCAGCACAGGGCCCAATGCGGGGCTCATAATCAGCTGTGAGACCATGACCTGAGCCAAAGTTGAACGCTTAACCGACTGAGCCACCCAGGCACCCCAAATATTTTCATTTTCTAGTAAGAATATTTCCTCAGGTAGTAATTATTACTAAACTGAAAGAGATCCGTTTTGGATACCTAATAAAACAGGTCCCACTATCAGACTACCAGGAAGGATCTAAAAGCAGGAGACTATAGCTGTGTATATTAAAAATCCAGATCAGCCCTGAGATTCACTGGGGGAAAAAATTACTATCGTCAAATGTGAGAGTATATAAGGCAGAGGGTCTACAAATTTCCCCAGGAGACTATGGTATACCAACCACCATGTCATGTAGCCCAGCCAGGAGAAAAAAAAATTTTTTTCAAAGAATGGTAGAAGGGGTCTTACCAATACATTCTCCCAATTTAAGCTGCAGTGTTAGCCAAAGATCCTGAGCCACACAAGGTTACTGTAGGGATATATTATTATTGATTTCCTATCCTTTAAAAGCTTATACATATTATATTGCATATATCATGCACAATAAATTGTATGAAAAGTATTATTACCTTATCTATTCAAGCTGTCAAATGAAGGATGATGTGCTAAAAAAGTAAAAAATGAAGCTATTATATCCCCAAGCACTGATGAGACTTTACAAATACCAAATAGTTTATATTGTGTAATATGACAACCAAATTTGAATCAATTAAGCCTTGGAGAGGATCACATTTTTAAAAAATTAGTTTTAGTAGAGGAAAGAGATGACTTTGGAGAAAGAGAAGTGGGTTTGGAAGAGACGGCATAGTGGGACTTCTTTGATTAGAGGTCAGGGACTTGCTAGAAAGGAGACTCTGCCCACAGGGAAAACAGAAACAAGTGATCTGCTCCAGTGCTTGGCAGGGTACTCTTGTTACCCAACGTATTCAAGCGACATGTTACATGAAACACAGAAGCAGCCAGTACCCCACCTGAGGTAAAGGATGCCAGCCTATACTTTTCCCTAGGTAGCATGATGGCATCTCTTTTCCAGGCATGAGGAATCGATAGCAGACATAACCCCTCCATAGCAGCTTTGATACTTGCAAAGGAAATAGGTTCTCAAGTAGTAGACCCAAAGAATGAAATACACATACCTATCCCAAAATAGAGGAAAGCAGAAAGGGAGCTTGACTTTCAAAATAATGTGTTCTCCACAATAGCAAATATATTCTTTGGGGCAGTGAATCATTATGCCAAGATGACTGTGTGAGATTCATTTTTAATTTTTTCCTACAGCTCTGAGAGGATATCACAAAAATATAAAACACTTCACAGGTCACACATTTAGAAACACAAAACACTTGCAACTAATAAAGGTAAATAGAATTTTTTTTCTAATCTTTCAGGAAATAAGGAACTACCCAGAAATTTCATTTGTTTTCCAAAATTAAAGACATTTCCATATCTTTTTTATTAGAGAACAAATTCAGGAACGAAGACTGATCCTCTCATCTTTGAAAATTTACAATAAAATCATTACTTGGTTTTAAAAATTAACTTAAAATGGAGATTAATGGTTCCATTAATCCATGAATATATTTTGTATACACAAACACACACACACACACACACACACACATTTTATACATATACACATATCAGGTTTTTATACTTTTAAAATATGTTAGTCATTTTTTCTATTATTTGGCAGTTCTGTTAACCTGGACTATTCCTGACACAAATGAATAATTCCATCTATTGGTTCTCTCACAGTATTAGAAACTTTTTTCCTTATTTTAAATACCTTTCAGTGTACCATCAATGTATTTACTACCATGGCGGTCATTTAGGAATAGATATTCTTATATAGAACTTCTGATCTCTATTAAGATTAACAAGACCAAAAATATTCCTGTTTTTAAAGCTAGAAGTACAAAAATTAAACTGATATTGAAAACAAAAGACAAAAAAAATTAACTCAAAAATAACTCAGGAAAATCTTTTTTTTTTTGTATTGATGGATTGCTGAATATATTAAATACATGAAAAATAAATCAAATGGAAATGCTTCAGCTTACATCTTCATATGTTTACATGATGAAAACTTAGGGTTATTATTCAAGTTACTTATTCAAATTACAGTGTGCTGTGAGACAGAATTATGATTGTGGCGCCCTCTGCTGGGTTTTCTAGTCACAGACTCAACCTAATATCCCTATCAGGTTAAAATCAAACATTTGAGGCATGAAGTGATAAACCACTTTTTCAGTCACTGACCATTTTAAGCCTTGGCAAAGACTGTATAAAAGATTATATAATCAAAATCCATTTTACCATAACAGGATTTTACCAATTTATCATTAAGTAAAATCTCAGTACAGATTTTTTCTTTTAAAATAGGAAGATAATATAAAAATTACACTAAACATGTTTTAATAGGTCTTATTTTTGTCACCACTTCCATCCCTTGGCAATATATTCACATTTTTAACACAACATTTGTGACAAGACTTTTTAATAAATTGCTATTTTGGTAATTTGATGTATTTTTTTCCTACCTTGTTAGTTCAGTCAAAACAGTTTACTTTAAAACATGAGAACAACCCTTAATATTCTCTTCATTATTAGAAAAAGATGGAAAGATGTTCTAGAGGTACTCATCACAAGTAATAATTAATAAATAGCTTCCATTTCCTGAACGTCAACTATGAGGAATATGTGTTATACACTTTCTATGTATTATATCCGGTTCTAAGAGATAATATAAACTCATATAAATTGACATAATGTAAATTGCTCAAGATGAATTTCAGAGCCAAGACTCAAACGTAGGTGGGTCTCATTCAAAGACTCAAACCTTTCCACCAAACAATACAACATCAGTAAAAAAGTACCTTTTGCATGCAATTTCTCCATTTGTCAATGCAACAACTTGGGGTGGATGAAGGCGGTGTGGAGTAAGTTGATGAGACAAAAATGTCAGAGGACAAGACAGGCATTCGTGCATAAAATAATAACGTAGACCGTTATGAAAATATTTTTATTTTACATGATGCTGCCAGCTAGTGGCCCTATTTCATACTAGAAACAATACTTCATTTTTACATTACTGAATCAAAAAATTCCACATTTAACATTCTAGGACCATGTTCCTAAATTATATACGCATAAACCTGACTTAGTGATATTTTACATTAAAAGGAGAATGTCTCCTCAAACACCACTAGCATCCCTTGTCCTAACCCCCGATAGAATGGAGATATGCCTAAGTGGGAAAGAATTCAGCAAGTGCCAACATGTAGAAACTAAAAAGGCAAACCTGTCACTATCTATGAAAAAGGAACCCATATTATTTAAATATTTTTGGATAATTTTAGGATACTTTCAGATTCCTTAGTGACAAAATACATAAATATTTGTCTATATTATGAAAAGCTTGCCATAGGTGAGCATAAAAACAAAATTATTGCCTGAGTATTGCTCAGGCATGATTCTATGCAGATGTAAAATCAGAGCGCATCTGATAAAGTAATGCTGTTAGCAAAGTACATTAGTTTAGTTCAGAGAAAAGTTACAGCAACAAAATTTCCTTTGAGAAAAAAGTATCTGAGTACAATTTTTACATTTGAAAAGGTCATATTACACAAATCATTCACTATCTGAAGAGAAATATCCTAGGCAACACACATGAAGGAGGGGTGCGCAGCTCTTCATCATATGTTGTTTAACATGGTGATAAAAATATATTATTGGCTGATTTCTTTCATCATATGACATGATAATTATTTTTTTTAATTTTTTTTAACGTTTACTTATTTTTGAGAGACAGAGAGAGACAGAGTGCAGGGGAGGAGCAGAGAGAGAGCAAGACGCAGAATCTGAAGCAGGCTCCAGGCTCTGCGCTGTCAGCACAGAGCCCGACGCAGGGCTTGAACTCATGAACCCTGAGATCGTGACCTGAGCCAAAGTCGGACGCTTAACTGACTGAGCTACCCAGGCAGCCCAACATGATCATTATTTAGATAATTCTCTCAGTGAAGAAATTTATCCTGACAATCCGCTTAGATGAAAAGGCAACGTGTTCTATATTATAATACTGCATAAAACAAAAACCTTCTGGCATTATATTCACAGCAAGGGAAATAAATGGTTTTATTCTGTAATGAAAAAAGAAAGCAGGAAGTGGAAACGAAAGTACCCAAGATATAGCAAAGAAGAAAGAGACAGCCCATCTGTTGGATTAACTGAGAAGGTCAAAATGGAAACAAGAAAAAGAGACAGTCCAGTGTTCCTTTTGACCTACATTCTGTTATACACACACATATGCATGTACGCACACACGCACACACACTCACACAACTGCAAAGTGTAAAGACACCCTTATCCTACTGAGTAGGTGCATCTTACATGATGCTGATTTTGCAGCAGGAAACAATAAAAGTTTGTATTACACACACACACATATGCACACACATCATTACAATAAACCTTAGTGAGAAAAACACTAATTATAAATTCATTTTAAAACACTGAAAATATTTCCACAAAGGGAACATGCAACTTACAAACATTTCCTGTATTGTCAAAGCTGGTAAGAACATCTTCAACATTCAAAGATCCATTATTATGCCTAGGAAGGAATAAAACATTTTAGTCAATGATTCTGAAATATTAACATTAATGTTTTTAAAAGCTGAGACACTGTATTGTGATGCACCCACTCAACACTAATAAACCCTTCCCTGCTATATTTTCAAAATATTTTCTGCCCACTAGAGGGAGAAGGAAAAGAAGTAACAGAATACATTCCTCAGGATATTTAATGTGATGATATTCTTGCTGAGTAATCTACATTTTAAAGTATTAATAAATATTTTTTATCATTTTTGTTTTAGTTATATAAAGATAAGGTAGATTATTAAAGACAACAAAACAAAACCATACCTTTAAGAATCTCAAAAGAGAAATAAACTGTCAACTCCACAACCACACTCAACAATATACAGATTTCCTCCATACCGGCCCAACAAACTCAAAACTTCAGCCACAAAGAACTAACCCACCTTCACATCTGCACGATCTACCTACAGAAAGTTCTAAATGTCAGGGGGCCAATAGTTTCATATCTTTTGCCCACTAACCTTAATTCCATTCCTTTTAATTCTAATCTCTTCACTTGGCAGCCCCTGAAATATCTAATTTGATTGCTGATATTTCATTAATACTTACAAAAGATACTATTCTTCATATACAAACGGGCCTTATTGTCAACAGGTCACAGAGTTTGAGACACTTTTCCAGGGGTGATTAAACACAAAAAATTGTTGCTAATGCGTCCACAATATTCTCCCCTATATAAGCGGAGTTCATTTACAGCTGTAGTTCTCTAGGATGTTGTAACAGTTCATAAGCAGTTAATTACAATTTACTTCATCAACACCACTTTGTCATTAAACTTATCATATCTGACATATATTGTTACCAACTGAACTGTGTCTCCAAATTTCACATGTTGAAGCCCTAAACCCTGGTACCTCAGCATAAAAGCGTATTTGGAGAAACGGCCTTATTTAAATAGGTGATTAAGTCAAAATGGGGTCATTAGGGTAGGCCTTCATCCAATATGACTGCTGTCCTTACGAGGAAAGGAGACTGGGAAAACAGAGCATGCGCACAGAGGAGCAACCATGTGAAGAGGCAGCAAGAGGGCAGCTACTTGCAAGTCAAGGAGAGGGGCCTCAGAGGAAACCAAACCTGCAACACCTTTCTCTCAGACTTCTAGACCTAAAACTGTAAAAAACAAATTTGTTGTATAAGCCATCCAGTCTGTGGCACTGTTTTTGGGAGCCCTAGCAAACTAATACGTTTAGTAAGAAAATACACGTAAACTGTATTAGCCTTTGCAGAAGGACTTCTTATTTCTGTCATACAGACCCAGTTCTTGGACAGAGTGACTGAGATTGGAAGAAGTTATGTGCAATCATCACGGCCAAATAAGCATTGGGCTCAGAAGTATCATAATCTAAGAAGACAAAGCTACCAAAGTGTTACCAATAACACAGTGATTCTGTACCTTCTCTGTATACGTGATTCTAGGTAGAGATGAGGTTATACGCCCTAACATGGAAAACTACAGTATACATGTAAGAAAAAGAAAGAAAAAGGTCAAAGTATTTAATACCTAAAATGCAAGATGAGGCTCTAAAAGTGATCAGCAACATGGCACAGAACTTAAAAAAAGTTTTTCTTAAATATAAAAGCAATCTACGGTTCCTTCAAGAAAAACAATGCTCATAATCCTATCATGCAGAGACAACCACTATTCATATTTTGGTATAGAATTTTATTCCATGCTCATACTTTCATTAAATAACTAAGAGCATATTTCTCCTGTTTTGAAATTTGTGTTTTAAGATATTATAAAACAGTTTCCTACATCACTAAGTATTCTCTTGCAACATGAATTTAATGGCTGCCAAGCTGTTCAGTGAATGATTGTTGGCACCATAATTTACCGAACCAACACTTTATTTGTTGTATGTTTAGTCTGTGCCCAGTGTTATGCTGTTATGCATATTGTTACAATGAGCACCCTTGCAGAAACATCACTGAGCCCATTTCTCATTTTCCTGAGGATAAATCCCTAGAAGCTTCTCAATTCAGGATGGATATATATTTGAAATTAAATATATATTTTGAAAAATGTTAAATATTTCTAAAAAAAACAGAAACTGGGATAATTGAAGTGAAATTCATGTTTAAAAATTAAAAAGCATTATTCAAAACAAAAAGTGTGATTTGGCAAAATTGTCACTGAAGCAGAACTTGTCTAGTCTTAAAAATGTTACCTAAGGTAGCCAAAAAAAAAACAGAGTGTGGCCTATGACATTTTTAAATGGGGTAGGAAGTGCTTGGATGGCTTAGTCGGTTAAGTGTCTGACTTCAGCTCAGGTCATGATCTCGCGGTTTGTGGTTTGAGCCCCACGTTGGCTCTGTGCTGACAGCTCAGAGCCTGGAGCCTGCTTCGGACTCTGTGTGTGTCTCTCTCTGCCCTTTCCCACCCCCTCAAAAATAAACATTTTAAAAATAAAATAAAATGGGGTAAGAAGTAGGGAAAGTGTAAAACTAACTCTATCCCTCTAAATAACTTCCAAAAATGAAAATCGCTTATCTCTGAAGTCTAGACATCCTAAAAGAAGGCATCTCATGAAAGAATAATGTCAGCAATCACTGTTTTCAACAGCGTAAGAATTAGTGCTAACTACAGGAAAACTCTCATGAACATAATGCGGTAAAGATTCAGTTCGATTATTTCAAGTTCCCTATCACTTGTCCCAACTTCATGGACAGCTTTTTCTTAACAGAGTCATCTACTTTATTAATGTGTCAACTGTATAACATCTTGTCTAACCCTAATCTTTCAACGGTTTACCTAGGTCCTGCCTGGACAATGTGGTTAGATAAAAATACTTATAAGGAAGGGACCCCAAAACTTCAATCTTAGCATTACACTAGCAATTAATGTTACTGAAAAATGACATTTTTTCCCCAACATATCAAGGTATAAAAAGTTCACTCTATCTTTCTCCTAAACTCCAAAGCTTTAACTTCTTTCCCAAACCCTTAACACCAATAGCCATTGTAAATGTTCTCATCACAAAAAAGAAATAGTAGCTATGTGACATGACAGTGGTATTAGCTAATGCTATGGTGATCATCATTTGACAATATATAAGTGTATCAAATCGACACATTGTACACCTTAAATTTACATACTGTTATATATCAATTATCTCTCAATAAAGCTGGGGGGGAAATTACCCATAGTCAGTCTCTCTCTTTTTTTTTTAATTTTTTTTTTTTACGTTTATTTATTTTTGAGACAGAACATGAACGGGGGAGGGGCAGAGAGAGAGGGAGACACAGAATCGGAAGCAGGCTCCAGGCTCTGAGCCATCAGCCTAGAGCCGGACACGGGGCTCGAACTCATGGACCGCGAGATCGTGACCTGAGCCGAAGTCGGACGCTCAACCGACTGAGCCACCCAGGCACCCCCATAGTCAGTCTCTTCTAAAAGCCAACCCATTTTTTCATCAAGCACTTTAAGCTAACCTATAATTGATGATTTTTGAGTTTCTCCCACGAATGGCCTATGGAGTAAGTAGACTAAGGAACAAGTCACTGGGGCAGATCATTATTTGAAAAGGAGGGAAACATGTGAGTTCAAGCCCCGCATCGGGCTCTGTGCTGACAGCTCAGAGCCTGAAGCCTGTTTGGAATTCTGTGTCTCCCCCTGTTTCTGCTCTTCCCCCGCTCATGTTCTGTCTCTCCTTCAAAAATAAATTTTACAAAAACATTAAAAAAATAAGATAAAATAATTCATCACTTCTTGTAAATCATTCCATTGTGTTGATTTAACAAACTTTAAAAAATATACGTGAAAGTAATGGTACGTCATTCCAAAACTACCTTCTAAACCACTGCTTTTAGCTACTGCAAGTAATTTTTTTTTAAACTCTAGAATGCTCACAATTCAAACAATACTGAAGACAATAAAGGTAGCTAAAGAAATGTAACGGAAGCAGGTTGAGAAAACAGCGGATACAAGATGTTAAAGGAACAAAAACGGGGATCCATCCATGTTGGGCAACTAACAGAAAACAAGAAGTGGTAAGAGAAATCAACATGAACAAAGTGGACAATGGAATGGAATAAACTATTCTTGGCAGAAATCCTCCCCTCCCTAAGCAACTGCAGTAATTTCAGCGATTTTCTATATGGTAACAGAATTATAGAGTAAGAAATAGAACGCTCAGAATAATCAATGAGGAAATTAGTTTATCTGGGCCTCAATCCCTTCATCTGTAAAATGAATAAGTGGATACATGATTGCCTCACGAGAGGCAGCATGTGCAGAAGTTAAAAGTGCAGACTGTAGCTGTCATTACATAAAATGTTACCAATGGAGATAGCTAGATGAAGGGTATGTGAACTCCTTGTACTATTTTTGCAACTTCCTGAATGTCTGTAATTACTTCGAAATAAAAGTTTTTAAAAGTACAGGCTGTGGAACCAGACCACTGGGGTTTGAATACAGGCGCGATCACTGGCAGTGTGACCTCAATCAAGTCATTTAACCTCTCTGGGTTTCACTTTCCTCATCTGTAAAATGAGGATAATAACAGTACTTACCTCAAAAGGTGTCGCGTGGATTAACTAAGCTAATACATGTAAACCACTCACGACAGTGCTTGTGACATAGTAGTCACTCAGCAGTCAGCCATCATTAATGTGGTTGTGATCTTTTAAAAATTATTCTAAGATTGTGTTCAGCTCTAGAATATGTGCACGCTATTGTTACCTTTGTATTACTAATGTGGAGAGAAAAGAACTAGTGTGAAAAAAAGAGGAAAAAATCTTGGTAGCCATCGCAGCCAATGTTCTAGCTTGGTCACCTGTCTTCTCTCCACAAATTAGGATTCAATGTCGTATTTATATAGACAGACTTGCATTTATTTATTTATTTTAAAAATGGATATATCACAAGGAACCATGCCACCGGAAAGGAGTCTCAGTTTACATTGGAGCCTGGGTTCCTGCCACACCAGGGTCATCTCCAGCAGGTGGAGAACCATGCCCTATTTTGAAAACTCACACGAACCGGAAGATTTCCCATTCTCTCTAGCTAACCCTTACCAGGACTTGGAAGATGTCAGGAAATCGTTCATGGTACATACTACACTTACTGCGTCTGGTCTACCAGCGGATGGAGAAGTTAAGTTTTAGAACTTTATACCTGAAGACCCCTATGGGATCACTGTTCTTCCTTCTCTTTAATTTCCTTACAGATGCTATCTTCCAATTGCGTAATCATCTTCATTCCTACTTTGCAGAGTTACCGGAAGGATTACAAGAATTAGAATACAACAAAGCACCTAGCTTGGCACCTGGCACACGGTAAACATTCCATGCATTTTCCTTCCCTTCCGGAACAGGAACTAAACTAATTATCTCCATCTGAACACGAGGCAGTTCAGGTATTCTAATTAGAATCTCATAATGAATATCCAGGCAAGCTCACAAATCCCTAGGTTTTTATCTTCTTTTTGGAGTTTTCAACAAAGCAGTATTGTGAAACCAGATCCTAATGGTTCTTCCCTGCCCACCCTCGTCAATTTTTATCCAGATCCCAAATTTTCAGCTATTATGATGTCTTTTAAAGCTTAGATATTTTAAACTAAAACGGTTCGAGAAACATATACTATAAATAGACACCCTTTGTGAAAACTTTTTTTCTAAAAATTATTCCTCGCCTCACCTAAACCTTATTCAGTCACATTCCACTTAAAATGTTTTTTGCTCTTCTTACAGTTACTGTAAATGCGCTCCTCCCTCCCTTTCAAGATGTGAAATCTTGTCAAAAAAGGCAGATTTTATAAAATCAAACACCTACAGTAATATTGCAACACGCTAGACTGTAACTGTGAGAGAAAATTAATTCGGTAAAAATGGTATCTTGTTACTTCAGTGTGCAACTCTTCTGTCTCTTTTAAAACGATTTTTAAAGCTAGAACAGTCTGTGTGCTTCTCACAGTCTCCATGTTTTCAGCTGGATTTTCTCCTCCTATTCTTAAGATTCCATTCTGAAAGCGACAAAATATGAATGGGAAAAATACCAAAGCTTGATTTTTCAGATAACTACTCCTTGAAGAGTAGTTTAGAAAATTCTGTTTCCACTTTCAGCCTCAAAAAGAACTTGGCTTTCTGTCATAATCAAATGCTATGAGAGAATGGTTAAATGAACCTTGTGATTTGCAAGCCACTTTATCCTCAAATGCCACTACATTCCTGAGACTTTTTTTCCCTCAGTTCTGAGGATACAACAAAACCCAGTTAAAGCAGCAGGATTTCCTAATACAATGCTGCAAAACCGAAGTTCTGATCAAGATTACCTGCAAACTCAACAGAATGCATAATGAGATTCTTATTAGACTGCTTTTCTTCTACAAGAGAAAAATACTTTTAAAAATATCTTAACCAGAATGATGTTCACCTTAAAGAAATGCTGTACTCAGGATAGAAGACACTTGTATATTGCATCCATGCACCAACGTCCTCTTCGGTTGTCCTTTTTTGGGCTTCTGTTACTGAAAACAGATTAAATGATTCGAATCTTCTCACAGATACGTGTCGCAGACAGTCATCCAGGTGTTTTTGCTTCAGAACCTTTGAAATAAAACCAAATATTGTGCTCATATTATATAAACACACGTGTTCAAAGTTTAAGTGGGAAGGGGAGTTTCATTTCCAATAATGGCAGATTAGATAATGGAGACCAAACACTTACTGGAGACGACTAGAGAAGATGGCAAAATATCTTAAAACATTATTTGATGGTATCAGAGAACAAAGAAGATAGTGAAGATTTACCAGTCTCAACTCAGAAAGGAAATAAATCTAGAGAGGTGAGCCTGGCTTTGCAATCACTTTCCTTGGGGGGACAGGTCCAATTCCAAAAGAAAGAGTTAAGAAGATAAGCAGCACCTTTTGCAGCCTGTAGAGTTAGGGGGTAAAAGTTGATTTTCAAAGCTACCTAGGCAGAGGCAGGTATGTTATTCCAAGCCTGTCTCGTGTGTGTGTGTGTGTGTGTGTGTGTGTGTGTGTGTGTGTGTCTGTTTTAAGATAAATCAAATGAGTAATTTTGTTGGGGACATTGAAATGTGGGTTTTTAACTATGGGAGAACCAAATACAGCTGTAAGCCTAATGATGTTAAGCAAAAACCCTATAGCTCTATTTCTGAATAAAATATAATAGAAACAAACGATGTATTTATTAAAACATTTTTTAAAATGTATATGTTTCTTACATCAGACCTCTTAAAAGTTCTAAAACAGGGGCTCCTGGGTGGCTCAGTTGGTTAAGCATCTGACTCTTGATCTCAGCTCAGATCATGATTTCATGGTCCATATGTTCGAGCCCCATGTTAGGCTCTGTGCTGACCGCATGGAGCCTGCTTGGGATTCTCTCTCCCTCTTTGCCCCTCTCCTGCATGCGTACTCTCTTTCTCGTTCTCAAGTTAATTAAAAACAAAAAAGTTCTAGAAACAGTGACCAAACTAGAAGCAATGAGCACATTTAATGCCCACATTGCTGTCTCTAAATATCATTTTCTACTAAAACAAAGTAAGGTCCCTTGGAGAAACGGCACGAATTGTACAAATGAACCTGGAATATCCTGCATATAAGAAAAAAAGAAAGCCATAAAAAATTAAGGGTTATATCAAAAAGGCTCCAGAGCCTATTTGAATAGGGTCCAGTGGCCAAAGATGGAACAGTATGAGCATTAACAAAGGTAATAAATGTAATAGAATCAAAACATACAAGCTCATTGGGGTATTTTCTTAAAACAAATGATCACTAAAGGATGCTAGAGAATGAACTTATTTTGAAAACTAGTAAACAAAGAGAAAGAATCAAGTATCTGTCTGTCTTTCCTATATGAACTGTAACTGAGAATATCCAAGTAGAAGGGGAAATTTCTCCTTATAGCAGTATTCCAGGGAATAAACGAAGAAGGAATGATGCAATTAGAATATCACCATTTTTCAACCTCTCCATGAATTTATGAACCTAGAAAATCATCATCAAGAAGAAAAATAACCAGACACGACTATGATTACTCATGAAAGCACACTCTACCATCATTTGACCAACCAAACCAAACAAAAACCGTTAAATCTGAATCTGATCAAGTCTCTATACCTACGAAATAGGAACTTACAGGAACTAGGAATACAGGAACACATTAAACATCATCATCAAGTACAATGAGCAAAGTTCAAATTATGGAGAACTCCTAAGAGACAAGAAATTCAGTTTCTTCAATAAATAAATGGCAAGAGTTGAAAGACATACCTGCAGAAGAAACATTTAGATTAAAAATACTTATAAAATGGGGCACCCAGCTGGCTCAGTCAGAAGAACGTGCAACTCTTCATCGCCGGGTCATGAGTTCAAGCCTGACGGTAGGTGTAGAGATTACTTAAATAAAAATTTTATGGGGCACCTGGGGGGCTCCATCCGCTAAGCATCTGACTTCGGCTCAGGTCGTGATCTCACAGCTCGTGAGTTCAGGCCCTGCATCAGGCTTGTGCTGACAACTCAGAGCCCGGAGCCTGCTTGAGATTCTGTGTCTCTGGCTCCCTCTGCCCCTTCCCCACTCACGCTCAATCGCTCTCTCTCTCTCTCTCTCAAAAATAAATAAACATTAAAAAACAAAAATTTAAAAAATTTTTAAAATAAAAACTTTATAAGAAAAAAAGACTTATAAAACTTATCAAATAATAAAAAAGTTTAGATCTTATTTGAATCATGCTTCAAAATAATCAAATTGCAAACAAAATCTAGAGACAATGGGGAAAATCTGGAAACTGACCAGCTATTTATTTCATGACATCAAGAAATTATTCTAGGTGTGGTATGGTATTTTAGTTATTTTAAAAATTTTTTCTTAATGTTTATTTTGAGAGAGAGAGAGAACGCTACCAGGAGAGGGGCAGAGGGAGACACAGAATTCAAAGCAGGGGAGGGACAGAGAAAGAAGGAGACACAGAATCCAAAGCAGGCTCCAGGCTCCAAGCTGTCAGTACAGCGCCCGAGGAGGGGCTCGAACTCACGAATCATGAGATCATGACCTAAACAGAAGTCGGATGCCTAACCAACTAAGCCACCTAGGCGCCCCATGTTTTAGCTATTTTTTTAACGTCATCTTGTATAGGTACATACTGAAATATCTATAGAAAAAAATGATATATCTGAGATTCATTTCAGAAATTTTTTTTAAAAGTTTTTTGACATTTATTTTTGAGAGAGAGAGAGACAGAGTGCGAGTGGGGCAGGGACAGAGAGAGGGAGACACAGAATCCAAACAGGCTCCAGGATCTGTGAGTTGTCAGCACAGAGCCGGACACAGGGCTTGAACCCACGACACAGGGCTTGAACCCACAAACAGTGAGATCGTGACCTGAGCCAAAGTCGGGCACTCAATCAAATGAGCCACCCAGGTACCCCAAGATTCATTTTGAAATAATCTGAGGTTGGGGTATAAAGAAAAGAGATATAAAATACGGTTGGTCAGGAGTTAAAAATTGTTGAAGTTGGGGCACCTGGGTAGCTCAGACAGTTGAGCGTCGGACTCTTGATTTTGGTTCAGGTCATGATTTCAGTTTGTGAGATTGAGCCCCACATGGGGTTCTGTGCTGACAGTGCAGAGCTTGCTTAGGATTCTCTTTCTCTCTGCCCCTCCCCTGTTCATGTGCTCTGTTTCTCTCTCTCTCTCTCAAAATAAATAAATAAACTTTTCAAAAAATTGTTGAAGTTTATGGATATCTGAGTGAGGATTATCCTGTTATCTCCAGTTTTGTATATGTTTGAAATTTCCCATAATAGAAAGCTTTTTTAAAGATATAAAACATCCAGGGGTGCCTGGGAGGCTTAGTCGGTTGAGCGTCCGACTTCAGCTCAAGTCAGGATCTCACAGTTGGTGGCCTCAAGCCCCTCATTGGGCTCTGTGCTGACAGCTCCAAGCCCGGAGCCTGCTTCAGATTCTGTGTCTCCCTCTCTCTGTCCCTCCCCCTGCTCATGCACACACTGTCTCTCTCTCCCTCAAAAAATAAACATTAAAAAAAGATATAGAACATCCTAATAGTCATAAACAAGTGAAAAATAACTAAAAAGATACCTAAAACATCAAATATATTTGGAAAGAAAGCAATATAAATTGCTTTCTAAATAAAATTGAAAAACTGGTTTCTAAATATCTTATGAACCAAAAAAAAAAAAAAAAAAAAGAAAAAGAAAACTCAATGGAAATTTGAAAGTATTTTGAACAGAATAATAATACATTTCAAACCACATGAAATGCGGATAAATTCACGCTAAGAGGAAAATTTGTGGAAAAGCTAAAAATCAGTAAGCTAAATATCCACTGCAAAAATTACAAAAAGAAGCAAGTTAAGTTCCCTAGTCAAAATTAATAAAGTAGAAGACAAAAATATAGATAGAAAGATTAAAACACCAAAAGCCAGTTCTTTGAAGAGATTAATAAAACTGACAAATCCTTGATGACACTAATAAGAAAAAAGAGAGAAAATATAAATATCAATGTGACATAGGGAGATCACTACAGATGCAGCAGGCATTAAAAAAAAACAACTAAAAATTTAGATGAATAGACAAAGTCCTAGAAGACTACGACTACTAAAACTGACACAAGGGGCGCCTGGGTGGCGCAGTCGGTTGAGCGTCCGACTTCGGCCAGGTCACGATCTCGCCGTCCGTGAGTTCGAGCCCCGCGTCAGGCTCTGGGCTGATGGCTCGGAGCCTGGAGCCTGTTTCCGATTCTGTGTCTCCCTCTCTCTCTGCCCCTCCCCCGTTCATGCTCTGTCTCTCTCTGTCCCAAAGATAAATAAACGTTGAAAAAAAAAAAT
>NW_024412441.1:15788668-15849889 GCF_014898765.1 Herpailurus yagouaroundi
TCTCTCTGCCCCTCCCCCGTTCATGCTCTGTCTCTCTCTGTCCCAAAGATAAATAAACGTTGAAAAAAAAAAAATTTTTTTTAAATAAATAAATAAAAATAAAAATAAAACTGACACAAGAAGTAAAAAGTCTGAACGGTCCTAAACTATTTTTTTTAAATGCGATGCATAAATAAAAGTCCTACCAAAGAAAACTCCAGGCCCAGATTGCTCACCAGCAAATCTCGTCGAAGACAACCCAATGTCTAAGTAAGAATCAATGTTCATCTGAAATATGGCCTTTTGTAGCAACGTGGATGGAACTGGAGAGTGTTATGCTAAGTGAAATAAGCTATAGAGAGAAAGATACAATATGTTTTCACTCTTATGTGGATCCTGAGAAACTTAACAGAAGACCGTGGGGGAGGGGAAGGGAAAAAAATAAAAGTTAGAGAGGGAGGGAGCCAAACCATAAAAGACTCTTAAAAACTAGAATAAACTGAGGGTTGATGGGGGGTGGAAAGGAGGGGAAAGTGGGTGATAAGCATTGAGGTGGGCACCTGTTGGGATGAGCACTGGGTGTTGTATGGAAACCAATTTGACAATAAATTTCGTATTTAAAAAAAAAAAAAGAATCAATGCTTATCTTACCACACTCTTCACTAAATCTTCAAATAACCCTGTGGGGTAGATACTTGTTATATGAGACAGGAAACAAGGGGATGTTAATTTGCTCCAAGTCAGAAAGCTAGGAAAAAGCAAATCCAGGCCGACTACAGAGCCTAAACTCTTAACGTTTCTGCTTGTGGAGAACATGGTAGACATCAGTCATCCATTCCAACTTCCTTCTAAGATACCTACCGATGTCATAAAGCTAGAAAGCTGGAAGCCACGTTTCCCAGAGTCCCTACCAACCAAAGTTTCAGATGTGATCCTGTTAGCTAATCAGATGCACTAACGTGTGCTCTGAAAGAGGAACAGACGTGGTAATTACATTTCTGTGATTTTCACTAGTAGGACAGTTGCAAAGACTTTTGGCTCTTCTGTGGCATCTTCAGCAGAGGTCCAGTGTTCCCTCCCTAACTTAACGGGAAGTGAGAGGAGGCACAAGGGGCATCACCTCTGCTGGGAGAGAGATCTAGGAGGCAAAAATGTGCCTCCAGAGTCTGTAGTTGTGGCAGCAGCTTCCTCATCACCAGAGACAATAGATAAAACAGTGTAATGCTGGACACAGATCAGATTCTTCATTTTGGGAGAGGTGACATCTCTGTTGGCAGGCCAGCTTTGCGTTGTTCTGGGGCTTTGTGTTGTTCTGGGACTCATTCTTGGCCTGCTCCTCTGGTACGTCCAAAGAGTAAGCACTTAATCCACTATATTGAATCACTTCCTGCTAAAGACAGCTAGAGTTGTTCCTCTTACCTAAAGAGGAACTCTGACTCTAATGATGCCATAATTCTTATATGCAAAAGAGCGAACCAAGGTCAGCACCAAGCCAGAGAACACATCAGTATGAACATATCTTTTTTTTTTTTTTTTTAATTTTAATTTATTTTTTTAAGTAGGCTTCACGCCCAGCGCCGAGCCCAATGCAGGGCTTGAACTCACAACCCTGAGATCAAGACCCTGAGATCAAGACCTGAGCTGAGATCAAGAGTCAGACGCTTAACCAACTGAGCCACCCAGGTGCAGTTTTATCTTTTATCAAGATAAAATCTTGAGAGAAATCTGTTTAAAATTTATACACTATGTATAAGGTTTAGAAGGTTGGGTTTTTTAATGGAGGATCAGAAAAGGTTGTCTCTCCTTGATTTGGTTGAAGGTTTCTTTTTTTTTTTTTTAAAGAATGAATTATTTAAAAGTCTTTACCAAAAACAGGGCCTTATTATTATTACTATGTCAACCATGGTTATCAGGAAGAAAAACCACCCAACAGAGCTAACTCTTAAGACAAAAACAAAGTAATTAAACTTTTAAAAATGTAAAATGTAGATATAAATTGTCGTAGTTTTGTCCATCTAATGTCCAAAAAGCAAACACCTTTTTTTTTTTTAATGTTTATTTATTTTTGAGACAGAGAGAGACAGAGCATGAACGGGGGAGGGTCAGAGAGAGAGGGAGACACAGAATCTGAAGCAGGCTCCAGGCTCTGAGCTGTCAGCACAGAGCCCGACGCGGGGCTCGAACTCACAGACCGTGAGATCATGACCTGAGCCAAAGTCGGACGCTTAACCAACTGAGCCACCCAGGCGCCCCTCAAACACTTTTTATATTAATTATGTTGTCAAGATTACAGCACCACATGTCTGATGTCAAGATTACAGCACCACAAAGCACTAAGGCAAAAAATCAAGTTGCCACAGGTATAATATTAGAAGGGGCTTTTACAGTTTAAATAAATCCCATGATCTACAATATGAACAAGCTGATACCCAATGGAAGTAACACGCAATACATTTAGGGTAAAAACAGCACTTCTTTATATAATCTGTATTCAGTAAAGGTAATTACAATGGGAAATCAAGTCCAATTACTTTTGACATTTCTTTTTAGTTTGAAGATTCAGTTACTTAAAAACAATTTTTTTAATGTTTATTTTGAGAGAGAGGGAGAGACAAAGAGACAAGCACAAGCAAGGAAAGAGCAGAGAGAGAGGAGGCAGAATCCAAAGCAGGCTCCAGGCTCTAAGCTGTCAGCACAGAGCCAGACGCGGGGCTCCAACCCACAAACCATGAGATCATGACCTGAGCCAAAGTCAGACACTCAACCCACTGAGCCACCCAGGCGTCCCTGAAGATTCAGTTATTTTAATGCCACCAATAATACTTGCAGCTTTGTGAGCTGACAGGATACTTGAATCTCCCATCGAGGTATAATCTTATCAACTACCGTTTTTAGAATATTACCTTCAAAGCTCCTAGGTATCTAATTAAATAAAATCCAGATTGCATTATCTGGGGTGAAGAAAAATGCTCAAAGTCAAGACATTGTCTAATTCCTCTAAATCAATGAGTTCTTTAATCAAGGATACATGTTATACCAAACAAGTTCATGTCAAAATATCAAATATCCGAAGGGGTAAAAAAATGCATGGACTGCTGGACCCATCAGGTAAAAAATGTATGCAACTAAACACAATGAAAGTCTAAAACCCATTTAATTTACCTGAAGTATTTGTTTACTCCAGAACTAAAATACACTGAACATAACTATGTAGGAACCCTACTAACCAATACTCTAAAAGTAATGTCACTCAGAAAATGAGCAAGGGTTTTGCAGCAGGAGAGCCTCTCCCTCAATAGTTGAGTGCAAGCACATTTATTATCCTTTGAGCTCAGTCTTTTCCCCTGTAAGACAGGAATAGTAACGCTTACTTTGCAGCTTCTAATACAATGCCTGATAGACGGTAACTGTGGACTGACTACAAGACTTGTGTGAAAATTAATTAAAATAATATACACTATCTGGAAAACGTCTGGCTGAGAGCAGGTACTCAGTACATAGTTAACTAACTTCTGGTTAAACAAAGCAGACCGAACACACACACAGTTATATCCTAACCCTTCCAAAACTCCCCAGAATACCAGTTAAAGAGTAAAAATAGCAAAAATACAAAAGGACAAAGAGACCTGGAGGAGACATGATGAATAGTAACTTATTCGACAGGTTGCCAAAATCTAAGTGCTGACAAAGGGAAAGCCAAGAAGCAGCAAAGTTCTACCACACACTCAGGAAAGACTTGGTCACTGGGGGCGCTAATGGCAATGAGGATAGAGAAGTAAGACTAAACACAGAAACAGTGGTTGAAAATATTTTTAAGAAGTTACTAGATCCCCTGATTCCATCAGCAATGCCAGGCAACTACCTTTCTCTCCCACAGTGGCACTCTGAATTCTCTAAATTTCTAGAGAAAGGGTATCATAAAATGATGGTCGTAAACATCAAGCAGAGCTTAGAATGGTATAAGATGCTCTTCATTCTGAGGAACATCCCTTTCCCTCACTTACCTTCTAGATCACAGGCAGTCAGTCTTATATCAGCCAGAGAAGAGATTGCAAGATTCCTTTTGGGGGCTATGGGCCAAGAAAAAAGACCTGTAGATACTGACATCTGGGATCTCCCAACAAAATGGTCAATCACTGCAGAAATCACCCTATGGTAAAGACTTACTAGTTCAATCAAGATGGTCTGAAACCAGAAGGGTGCTTAATTCTGGGGCCCCAAAGGGATAATAGTTCTCTTTTGAGAGTTAGGGAGCCCCCAAAAGAATGAAGCAAGAGGGTACAAAACAGAAATAAATAGGCTCAGTCAGTTAAGTGTCCAACTCTTGATTTTGGCTCAGGTCATATCTCACAGTTGTGAGATCTTTTTCATAAAAATATCCTTTTAATAAAAGGTGCCCAATTCCCACAACTTCTAGGACAATAATTTATGTCACAACTGTTACCAAAAGGACTTGAAGTGGCTTAGAAAAATACAATACCACAGGATGCCATTCATTAAAGATGCATGAGGGGAATTAAAAATAAGGAAATAAGGGCAGGGATAAAAAACAAAGATGGAAATAACGGTGACACAAAAGTACATTCCATGAAGAGTAAACACTTGATACAGGAGATCAACAAAGAGCGCACACTAAGTGCTGGAACTAGGATTGGAACCACATGTGTCCAATGTCAATGCTCCCTTTCCACTGTGCCAACAAATTGCTTAAATATTCCTTAGTTCCACAATAATGCTTAAAGCGACTTCAAAACAGTAAGATATTTTCCTTATTCCACTCACCAGATTCAGTAATTTCAGCACTAAATAACTTGAGAACAGGTAATTATATGACAATAGAAAATCTGAGGAGTTAGAAAGCATCTCAGAACTAAGTTCAGAGGAAGAAGGTTAAAAACCTTATAAATAAAACTTGGGGTCTGACCAAGGACCATGAGGTCAAGAGAGAAACTGGAGAAAGCAGCTTCCAAAAATGGACCTGTTTCTGTGAGTGTTATGTGTAAGAGATGAATCATTTAGATTTAGATTTACATTTACATTTAGAGTTGTATCACTAAATTCTATTCCCGAAACCAATATTACACTATATGTTAACTAATTAGAATTTAAATAAAAATTTAAAAATAAACAAATACATACATACATATGTACATACATACATACATACATACATAAAAGTAACGTATAAGAAAAGACAGGTGATGGGGCACCTGGGTGGCTCAATCAGTTACACATCTGACCTTCGGCTCAGGTCATGATTTCACAGGTCGTGAGTCTGAGCCCCACGTCGGACTCTGTGCTGACAGCTCAGAGCCTGGAGTCGGCTTTAGTTTCTGTGTCTCCTTCTCTCTCTGCCCCTCCGCTGCTCACACTCTGTCTGTCTGTCTGTCTGTCTCTCTCTCTCTCTCAAAAGTAAACATTAAAAAAATTTTTTTAATAAATAAAAAACAAAAGCGGGCATATAAAAATATTCAGCATTATTCCAGGAAAGGCAGCTAAACTATTCAACCTTTGAAAAGTTACTACATTTACTGATAGGAAGATTATTGGTTAATACAGCTCTGTGAAACTGAAAACAAAAGCTTTTATATCTAGAGCCTTCTAAACTTTTTTTTTCTTTACTCCACAATTAAAAGTTCATTTCTTTTTTTTAATTTTTTTTAAATGTTTATTTATTTTTGAGACAGAGAGAGACAGAGCATGAACGGGGGAGGGGCAGAGAGAGAGGGAGACATAGAATCGGAAACAGGCTCCAGGCTCCGAGCCATCAGCCCAGAGCCTGACGCGGGGCTCGAACTCACAAACTGTGAGATCGTGACCTGAGCTGAAGTCGGACGCTCAACCGACTGAGCCACCCAGGCGCCCCAAAAGTTCATTTCTTTTAAAAAACGTATTAGGAGAATATCTTGGTTTGGGACTGATAAACTACATACTTTTAAAATTCAAGAAAACATTCACATCCTCTTTTTTAACCTAAAGTACAATCCTAAATATTTTTAAGGAATCCAGAGAAACCAATTATTAATCTTAATAAGTCAGACATAAAAAACAAAATCTCCTCCAGTCACTGACATACATGTCAACATGGTTTGAACAGCAGGGATTAATGGCGAACCTCGTACCGGATCCTTAAGACTCAAGCGCGCTCCACAGCGCATGCAAAAATCTATGTCATCTGTTGCCTCAGAACTTTAAAATTCTATACTAACTTGAAATGTCAGTTTTATCTTAACACTGTGAAAAAGCCCTTATAAATACAATGATGTATAAAACTTTACGTCAATAAATTACTGTCAAAAAACAAGAGAGAGGGGCGCCTGGGTGGCGCAGTCGGTTAAGCGTCCGACTTCAGCCAGGTCACGATCTCGCGGTCCGGGAGTTCGAGCCCCGCGTCGGGCTCTGGGCTGATGGCTCAGAGCCTGGAGCCTGTTTCGGATTCTGTGTCTCCCTCTCTCTCTGCCCCTCCCCCGTTCATGCTCTGTCTCTCTCTGTCCCAAAAATAAATAAAAACGTTGAAAAAAAAAAAAAAACAAACAAGAGAGAGAGAGAGACAGAGAGAAAGCACGAAAGAGCTCAGCCTCTGCTGCCATTAAGTCAAGTGATGCCAATAAACACCAGTCCCTCACTTTAAGTAGAAATCCAAACCACAATCCTCAGTTCAAAATCTACAAGTGCACATCAGCATTTGCAAGACAAGGTCTCTGGTGTCTGTTTGCCATTTTAACCATAGAACCAGAAGGCCTAAACAGAGCACGCTATAAAGTAGCAGCTCTGTTAGCTGACTCTGGATTAACAGACGCTTTCCATTCCCTCTATTAAATATTCAAAGTGGACTTTAAGGTAGTAGCCAAAGCACTGTTCTTGCCCTTTCCTACTGAGCCGTATGTTTGCCAAGTTAACGGTGCTTCTTCACAAGTTTTGTTACACCAGTTGTTCTCGTTACTGTCATTAATTAAATTTGCAAAAACAAACAAAATGGTAATTAAAACCGAGTTGTTGCTTCCATAAAAACTAAGTTGAGGGGCGCCTGGGTGGCTCAGTCGGTTAAGCATCCAACTTTGGCTCGGGTCATGGTCTCACGGTTCGTGGGTTCGAGCCCCGCATCGGACTCCGTGCTGACAGCTCAGAGCCTGGAGCCCGCTTCAGATTCTGTGTCTCCCTCTCTCTCCGCCCCTCCCCCACTCATGCTGTCTGTCTCTCTCATAAATAAATAAGCTTAAAAATTTTTTAAAAAATAAAAAACTAAGTTGAATGTTTTGGAAAGGTAAAGGCAAGTCTGCTTGATAAAAGTTGCTTAAAACCTTACTATTAATTTATTTATATTTTATTTTTTATTATTATTTTTTTTTTAGCGTTTATTCATTCTTGAGAGACAGAGAGCAGGTAGGGATGGGGCAGAGAGAGAGAGAGGGCGATACAGAATCTGTAGCAGGCTCCAGGCTCTGAGCTGTCAGCACAGAGCCTGAGGCAGGGCTTGAACCCACGAACCGTGAGATCATGACTTGAGCCGAAGTCGGACACTTAACCGACTGAGCCATCCAGGTGCCCCAAAATCTATACTATCAATTTAGGTGTGGGAAGCCAACCGTAAAAAGTCTAAAGAACTAATCATAAATATCTAGAAGTATTTAGCACTTAGGTTATAGCTTCACTTTAGAATATGTATCATTTTTATGATTCACCTCATTAACTCTCTCAGTTAACCAATCCAGGTAATAGGTCTTCTACTGTATAAAGCATCTTGATCTGGGAATAATTTTGTTCAATCATGTGGAGTTTTTCTGGTAGTCAAGGGTCTTTAGTGTTTTACCTTAAAATGAAAAAAAAAAAAGTCCTCCCTTCCTATGACTGTACTTCATTAAATTTAACACATCATTGATTACAAGATGGCAACATTTCTTTCTTCTGTTGTTATATAGAATAGACTGCCAATTAACCAGCGTGCAGTCAACTAAAAGCCGTATCTCAATTTCAAAGATGTTAAAATTAAAACTATGCATTTTGGCATTTTAATAAGTTTTTGGTAAGTGATTTGAAAATAATCATGTTGGGGTGCCTGGGTGGCTCAGTTGGCTAAGCGTCCGACTTCGGCTCGGGTCATGATCTCACGGTTTGTGAGTTCAAGCCCCGCGTCGGGCTCTGTGCTGACAGCTCGGAGCCTGGAGCCTGTTTCAGATTCTGTGTCTCCCTCTCTCTCTCTCTCTGACCCTCCCCCATTCACGCTCTGTCTCTCTCTGTCTCAAAAATAAATAAACGTTAAAAAAAAAAAATCATGTTTACTGTAAAAGAAATTTAAGTATAGAAGAGTAAAAACCCAGTTGAAATTCTACTATTCTGGGAGAGCACACTGTTAAACATGCATGCCTACATATACAAATAACCATGAGTAAGGGTGCCTGAGTGGCTCAGTCAGTTAAGCATGAGACTTCGGCCCAGGTCATGATCTCACGACTGGTGAGTTCAAGCCCCATGTTGGGCTCTGTGCTGACAGATAAGAGCCCGGAGCCTGCTTCAGATCCTGTCTCCCTCTCTCTGTCCCTCCCCTGCATGCACACTGTCTCTATCTCTTTCTCAAAGATAAATAAACATTAAAAAAAACTAAAAAACTGGGGCGCCTGGGTGGCGCAGTCGGTTAAGCGTCCAACTTCAACCAGGTCACGATCTCGCGGTCCGAGAGTTCGAGCCCCGCGTCAGGCTCTGGGCTGATGGCTGATGGCTCAGAGCCTGGAGCCTGTTTCTGATTCTGTGTCTCCCTCTCTCTCTCTGCCCCTCCCCCGTTCATGCTCTGTCTCTGTCCCAAAAATAAATAAACGTTGAAAAAAAAAATTTTTTTTTAAAAACTAAAAAACCATGAATAATTCTCAAAGGGCTCATACTATGCATACTGTCCCTATCCTTTGTTTTTGTCTTTGACATTGTAAAAATCATTTTTAATACTTTAAAGAAACCGTGATAATCTCACTTGTATACGCAGTGTTGCACATTTATCCAATATGTAAATTTTTTAATGTTTACTTTTTTTCGAAAGAGAGAGAGAGAACGTGAGTAAGGGAGGGACAGAGAGAGAGGGAGACACACAATTCAAAGCAGGCTCCAGGCTCTGAGCTGTCGGCACAGAGCCCAATGCAGGGCTCAAACCCACAAACCATGAGATCTGACCTGAGTGGAAGTGAGATGCTTAACCTACTGAGCCACCCAGGTGCCCCCGATATGTAATGTTTTGTTTTTAAGTGTTAAAAATACATCAATCAAATCCTTGTTAGGAAAACATAAAACAACAGGACAAGAACATAGAAAATGAATTTATTTCTAACGCTGGTAAATAATTTCACTCCAAAATAATCCGAGATGAAAATGGTCTTAGAGAAATCTACTACTGTTCCCTCATTCACAACTGAGAAACTGAGGTCCAAAGAGGTTGCTCACCATCACACAAATAGTTAAGGGCGGATCTGGGCCCGAAATTAAGTTATATTAAATTCCATTCCAGAAATCATGCTATCTCTTTCAGGACTGATAGTCTCAAACATACAGCATAGCGCTTTAATTTAAATCATGCTGTGAAATAGTCCATTAATCAGATTCTTCAGCCAAATATGAGACCTGTAGGCAAAATTATTCATTCTGAAGGTGTTTGTGAGTATGGGTGTAATGATCACTGCCACTTTTTCATCTGCCCTACATCCCTTCCTCTTAGGAATTGCCCCTCCCTCACTCTACGTGTTAATGATGGGGATTTTATCTTCCCAGCAACAGGGTGGGCTAACGTTCCAGGTAGCCAAAATGCCTCATTCTCCTAGACACAACAACTGGTCCAACCTTGGCCTATTAGAGTTGTTCAAAGGGCATTATTTGGGTTTTGGGAAAAAAGGTCATTTCTTCTGGATCACTAGTTGGGTACATGATGAAAGCCTGTTGTTACCAGCAGCCATCTTTGCTATCAGGTAATGACACCCAACAAAGAGGAAAACAGAATACTATCTAAAGCCTCTATCAATATTGATCCATAGTCTTCATCTGATTAAAGTGAGCACTAGGCTCAAAAGTCAGCAATTTATCATGTGACCTGGTATCAAACGACAAACTAGGTCAACTGGGCTTTTTCTAAAAAAGGTTAATTACAAAACCAAAAAAAAAAAATTATTGAACAGTTAAAGTGAAGGACCATTAGATAGCACTGGAGCCCTATGGGGTAATAGAGCGACAGAACTGTGTAGAAGAAAACAAGCAGGCATAAGCAGATGTCATGAAGATGTCCCATGAGAGAGAGAGAGAGAGAGAGAGAGAGAGAGAGAGAGAGCGCGCTGCATATCTCTATCACTGCTTAGATTCCTCAGTTTTCCAGTTCTGGATGCCTACAAGATGTGGATGGTCAGTTAGTTTGAAACATATTTACTAAGCACCTGCAAATGTTTAATATACATGGTAGGTTAGATTTATTATGGATTTATTCCTTTCTTGCCCCCGCCAAGGAAGGAGTATACTTCCCGGCCCTTTGATTTTAAGCTTAGCCAAGTATCTTACCTCAGATAATAGGAGTTAGCAAGACTTTAAAATGAATTTTAGTGGTTGGGCTTTACTCTCTTATACTTCTGCCATCACCTTGAGAATATGTCAGCCAACTGGTCCAAGGATTAAAGTCTGCTGATCATAGCCTTTGTCAGTCAACTCCCAGGTGTCCCATGGATACACAAAATAAATGCTAACTATTGTACACCATTGTGATGTTGTAGTTGTTTGTTACTCATTAATATCTAAATGATACAATACATTGAGGACTTGATACTATGGGCCACTTAAAGCCTGTTCTTACTTTCAGGCTTTCCACAACACTTAACATCTACTAAAAACCACCCAGGCACTGTGCAAGGTGCAGAGGATAGAGATCAATAAAATATCATCTTTTCCCAGGGAGAACTCCCATTCTGGTAAGTTATATGGACTCTGATCAGATGATCATAAAATGATATGATATGGGGTTCACTGGTAGAGTGAGTTGAGGGTCTAACTCAGCCCAGATGAGTTAGGAGAGGCTTCACAGAGGATGTTAAAATGTAGTTGTGAAAAATGAACTTCATCGAGTAAGAAAGAAGACAAGACTCTAAGCAAAATACACATGTGTACCAAAACATTAAATGTCAAACAAAGTATGTGGGGAGTTCAAATGGTAGCCATAGCTGAAGCTTGTCCTTGATCTGATGTAGACAGCAATTCAGAATGAACATATGTGCTGGTCAGCTGGAGTTTTTACCATACTAAGAATCACTGAAATTATCACAATAAGATTTGATTAATTTAATGCCCTAATTTACTACTTTGATAATTCAACTTTAACTGCTGTTTTATTTCACTGTAGAAAGTTCCTATGAGAATGATCTATGAATGATGCATTTAATATCCTATAATTTTGTAATATTAGTAACAAAACCAGACCATTAATGCTTTGGATACACTTTCAAAGCATCAGCAAAGAAATGATCTCTGAGTCACATCATGACATTATATGAAAAAGTGACTTGAGACAGCTGCAAACAATCTCCAAGTGGCTGTAGCTGGGAAATCCTTCTCGAAATACAACAGTCAGAAGTGGAAAATGTCCTCGAGTCAAGTTTTCAGGAGAAAAGCTCAGGCAGAGGATTAACACTGGTGTGCAAAACAATAAACAGATTTTACTTCAAGCAGTTTGGAAAGAGGGTCGGCGATGTCAAATCAGACATTTGTCAAACCTGTGTACAACTGAAGTTACCAACAGCAGCAACTCTAAAGTACTAGAAAATGACCGCCGTTAAACAAACCAACACACCCGGACTAGTCCACCTTGGGCACCAAGAATCTTGCTGATCACTTCAAACTACAAGATCAACACGAAACTTTCACATGCCACCAAAGACAGAAGCAGCTCTTCTGGATACACCCTCCACTCTCCGCTGTACCGACACCGCGTGCAACTTCACAGTCCCAACACAGTCAACCACGCTGATTTCCGAGGAAGGGGCCAGACTTGAACCAGACTGAGGCTGGGAGATAAGAAGCAAGGAGAAGAAACCTGGGGAAAGAAGTAAAACAGAAGCAAGAAAGAAAATAGCATAGGATGGGGAGCGGCGGTCCCACCAATTGGATTGGTGAGCACAGAGAAGAGTCCCCGAGATGCAAACAAATGTCCAAAAAAAGATCTTATACTTCCATCTGAGTTTCCCAGGAACTCAGTGTTGGCTGCCCCCTCCCCGCCCCACCCAATCCAATTCTTCCCTTTTGGTGGGACCTTTAACCGAAGCAAGGGGGCGCTTCTCACGTGGCTCCCGGCAAAACTACGAGCGAACTCCCAGAGTTGCAAAAAGGAGAGACACTCTACCGGTCGCTCGCTGCGTACCCGGGAGGGAAGTGGCCAGAGGCAAAGGTGAGGTGAGTGGGCTTTCTCTTACCTGCCGCAGAAGCTTCCACCGGGCAGCTCCCAAGGGCTCCGAGACTGGAAGCCTCTGAGAGGCGTCGCCGCTTGCTGGGCCCTCGGCCGCAGCACTCTGAGCCTCGCGGGCCTCGGCATCCGCGACTCGCGACTCCATCCCATTAAACCCGCCTATACCACGCGCCGTCGCGACCACAACTCTCCCCTGCCAGGACCTGTGTACTTGTTCCCAGTCAGGACCTGTGAGCTCCGACCGCCCCAGCGCGCGCGCCCTCCCCGAATTCCGCATTTCCGGTATTCGTGTCTCCTTGGCAACCGGGGCAGCGCGTCATTGCACCATTTTGCTGGTGGCCATCTTTTGTGAGGGCAGACCAAAGGGTAAGGAGCTGTGGCAGAACTAATGGGACGCCGGCTCCTCTTTTCCCACTGTCCCCTGCCTCATCTAGATCACAGAAGACTAGCAAAGAACCAAAAGTCTTAGAACTTTGACAGTTAAAAAAAAAAAAAAACACGAGGAGAAACTATTCATGACCACAACAAAAATGGCGAAATCCGCTTAACGCTAGTGTTTGACTGGGGTTACGTAGATCAGCGTGCTGCAAACCAGATCTGGGCGGCTCTGGATTGGCTGTCGTTCTGCGGGCTGCGGAACGCAGACTTGGGCTGGACGCGACTGAGGTGACACCTGTGCTCCTTCCTGAAAGGTTCTGGTTCTCAGACTTGCCCTCCTTCGTTTCGGTGTCTAGAGCCCGGCCAACTGTCCTTCAACTTGCGTACGTACGGAAGGCATACCGTGGCGGGGGCGGGGTCCTCTCCTTCCTTTCACCCAGACACCCGTCAGCCCCCCTGGTCGCTTTTTGCTTAGCGTCCCTTCTTTGCGTGGCACATACTGCCACCTCCCCTGACCTTCTCTCATTCGCGCCGTCTTATCCCTGGGGTGGAGAGTTGCACAGGGAAAACGAGTAGGTCCTCCCGGAACACCCCCCCCCCCATCCTTATCTTTGCATACTGTCTTCTCCCTGCGGATGAAAGATGGATGGATTGAGGCTTCTGGCGTGGATATAATGACTGAGGGCCTTACAGGCCCCTGTAACGGGACCTTGGTGGGCGGGGAGGTGGAGGTGGTTAGTGTTGGCTGCTGATCTCTTATCCCCACTCGCCCGTTATTTTGCTGCGACACAGAGATTACGGGGGGTGGGGGGTGGGGGGGGGGCGGAATCGTCGGAGCGGATCAAATCTGTAGTAAATCTGACGCAATAGTGTATCTTTGATACCGAGGGGCATTTTGGGGAAGACTCCCATGATGATATTCAACAGTGTGCAAGAAACTTAGATTTTTTTATGTAATAATAGTAACAAGCATTTATTGAGTGCACGCTACATGCCAGGCACTGTATTGAGATCTTAACATAAATTCTGTAATTTTATTCTTACAACTCCATAAGGTAAATGATGTCATCATCTCAGTTTTGCAGATGAAGAAACTGAGGCACAAGTGGTGAGTGCCCGAGTGAGGATCTGAACCCAGGTGTCTCTCTTAAATACGAGCCTTTGATGGTTTAATAAGAACCATCTTTTCAACAGAAACCAGGGGCGGCCTCACATTATATTTGTTCATCCTAAAGTGATGTGCTTCTGTTTTAACTAAAGAGCTCAACACCTTTTTAACGTTAAGTCCATTGTTACGTCTAACATTTGGAGCCAGCCAGATTGGACTTTTTGCTCTACTACTTACTGTCCAAATGACCCAAGGCACTTTGCTAAAACCGCCCAGAGCCACAGTTGGCTCACCTGTGAAATGAACATTACAATAGCTACTCTATCGGGGAGGTCCTTATGAAGTTTAAATTGGACAAAGTGTATAAAAGTGTCTGGCATGTAGCAAACACTCAACACTCCCCTACCTTTATTAAGTAATTAGGCGTTTTCCTAATATACACACCGGAGACATGTTCTGAATTATGTAAGACCAAAGCCATTTTGCCTTGTAAAGCCCTCAAGAGTTCCGGAGATGCCATTAAGTCTATGTGTTTGTTTGCAAATTTTTATTTTGTTTTTTTGTTTTTTGTTTTGTTTTGTTATTGTTTTTTAGTTTGCCTCATGTGTACCAGAATCAGTGCTGCGTAGTTTGACCCTGATAGGATTGACTTTACAAATGAGACATTTTAAGTCACGTCTGCCAAGAGGTGTCATTTGAATGAAACTGTAACTTATACAAGTTTTCAGGTATTTTTAACCTGAGTTATCAGCTGTCTGCAGTTATTCATAACCTGAGGGGTGGATGGCCCTGAAGGGGAGGGATAAGAACTGTGGATCTTAGATATTCTGAGAACCCACTGCTGTGAAATCATGTGCTGACAGCCCCAAAGGGAGCATAAACCAGGGGCTCTGATATCATGCAGCAGAAGAGCAAATTATTTCTCCAGGCTTTGAAGTATAGTATTCCTCGCCTTGGGAAATGCATGCAGAAACAGCACTTGAATCACTATAACTTCGCTGATCATTATTACGATAGAATAAAATTGAAAAAATGTCACCTAACCAAGTGTCTGCAGGATAAACCCACGATATCAGAGTTAGCAAGGAACATCCCGAGTCGGAGCTTCTCATGTAAGGTATGGACTTTTTAAGTTAACCTATTTATAGGTCATTAAGATAAATTTTAGTTTAATAATAAAGAATGGATAGGCCATCAGTTACTAATTTTCTCAGTAATTCTAGTGTGATTTTTATAATGTTAAAACTCAGTTGTGCATAGTTCAATATAAGTGTGAAAACATGCGTTTATAGAGCTGTAATGTAATATATAAAGATGTATATTAATGAAAAATGGTTCAGCTTAGGAAATCTTATGCCTATGCGTGCATTTCAAAGTATAATTCACCTTCTCGAAATGCCTGGAATACCATAATAGCTTTTAAAAAAATCCAATAATATACTAATTGCTTTATGAATCCCAAACTTGTAAGCTTCCATAACTCTATGTAATTGTGTGTTCTTTGTAAACAAACAAAAAGAAAGAAAGAAAAAAAAAAAAAGACTTGGACTTTTGACCACTTGGGTCCTTCAGGAAGATGTTCTCAGACTATTGTACTTTCACCAGACCCCAAGCTATGGGCCTGACCACAACCTTGAGGATCTGATAGCCCTTGTAGGGAGCGTTCCCACACATTCCAATTTGCCTGGGACAGGCCCCATCTACACCTCTTGTCCCTGTGTAATTATTAATAGTATTCTCTCAAAAATGTCCTGGTTATGATGGTAAGTTATGTGGACATCCTACTCATTTGGGATGAAACTATTTATGCTGCTGCCACTTTGACATACCTCCCCCACCATATACTTGTTATGTTCCTTAGGTTCCTTAAATTATATTTGGGGGTGATACTTTTGCAGTAACTCAGCATATTATTTTAATATTTTAATTTCCGGTTTAAATTGTTTTGTTGCATACTGATTTTTTTCTTTTTAGTCTGTTTTGGCTACTTCATTTTTTATTGTGGTAAAATGTATATGACATAAAATTTGCCATTTTAACCACTTTTAAGTGTATAATTCAGTGGCATTAATTACAATCACAATGTTGTATAACCATTACCACTGTTTCCAAATCCCTGTCATCTCCCAAAAGAAATGTACCCATGAAACCATAACTCCCCACTGCCTCATTTTCCAAGTCCCTGGTCACCTTTAATCTACTTTGTCTCTATGAATTTGCCTGTTTTAGATAATTCATGTAACTGTTGTAGAATATATCAGAATATTGTCCTCTTTATGGCTGAATAATGTTCCATTGTATATTTATATACCATATTATCCATTCGTCTGTCGGTGGACACTTGAACGGCTTCTCGTTTTAGAAATGATTTTTTTTCATCTTCTTTTGCTCAATTCCTTTATTTTATTTAACATTTGCTCTTAGTTCATACTTGTGGGCTCTTGTGTGGGTTTTGGTTTTTTGTCTGTTTTTTGTTTGGTTTTGCTTTTGATTTTTTTATCTGTAGTTCCTAGACTTTTTTACTCTTTATGTCTTAATCTTTCAAATTATTTTTTTATAGTGTCATGGCTTAGTTTAGCATTTTGCATCTTCCTTTACTCAGAAATTCTTTATGCCTTTCATTTCATTATTTTGTGCCTGTGTGTGCAGCTTTAGTCTACTTAAGAAAGATAAACTTTTAAATTTTACCTGTTGGGAAAATGTTGGACCTATAGAACATCTTAGTTTACATTTTGCTTAGAACATTTTGTCATCTAGTACTCTTGAGTCTTAGTTTATAAATAGCAGGCAGGAATTACCAGTGAAGTGACAGCTGAGATGAGCTCACACCCTGAACAGGAGGTTGACTATTTTTTCCCTCCGTTTGTCCCTGAGGCAACTTTTCAGTTCTCTTTCCTAGATTCCTGTCACCTAGAAACTTTAACCTGACTCAATGACTGCAAGAAAAGTAGCTCTTTTAGTAACTCTTCAACCTGAAAAACTGGTCCTGCTTTCATGTGTCATGTATCAACCGTTTTCTTCTCTGAGAAGTGATAAGATCTGAAAGCTGTGCTCCCTGTCTTGTGTGATCCCCGGGGACCTGGGGAGGCTGTGAGGAGACCTGTAAACAAGAATGCACATTTTCTTCTTTCAGCAAGCTTCCACTCAGTTCCAACTTTGTTCACTCCTACAGGTATAATAAAGTAAAAAAGAGTTGTTGGTGTCTGTAGGCAAATTACAAATATATATATTTACCATAAGGCAAAGACCTGTTTAAGTTAACTAAAGAATAAGAGGGGCAGCATATGTAACAGAAATGCCAGAAGTCAAGGGGTCTGTCTATGACAGGTGTGTCTGTGACTAGCCAGGATTCTAATCTTCCTGAATGGAAAAAGAAAGGGAGTTTCAACGTAGTAGTGTAAAAGTCTTCCAGGTGCTATAGTCTCATGATTCTGTAGCTCTTCCTTATTAACCTTAACAACAAATTATCCCCTATACATTTGGGATTCTTTAGTACCAACCGTATTCTGCAGTATAGCTGTGTATCAGAAGTCCCTGGGAGCTTTTTAAAAATACAGACTTCTGGATCTCATCCCACATCTGCTGGATCGGAATCTCTATGGCTGGGGTCTTTCTCTCCTCCTCTTCCTCCTTTTTTTTTTTTTTTTTTTTCTTTTCTTTAAGTTTCTCAGATAATTCTGAAATTCCCAGCCTGACACTGACAGCAGACTTGCATTTAGGATCTAGAGACACTTGGTTACCAACTGTTACTGATCTAAACCTAATTGAATTCATTCAGTTCTGAAGTTCTTACTGGCAGGTACCTGAGCTTTCCTTTTTTTTTTTTTTTTCCACCCCGTTAATTTTTGAGAGAGCGCGAGCAGAGGAGGGGCGGAGAGAGAGGGACAGAGGATCTGAAGCAGACTCTGCGCTGACAGCAGAAAGCCTGATGTGGGGCTTGAACTCACAAACCATGAAATCATGACCTGAGCCAAAGTTAGATGCTCAACTAACTGAACTGACTGAAGCACCCAGGTGCCCCTTAGCTTTCCATTCAACAGTACCAGAAGGAAAGTTGAATTTAGTCCATTATACTCCTACAGCAGCTAGTAATAGTCAAAGACCAACATCAAACCAAATACCACATTTATCTTCTACAGCATTCTGCTCTGCCTTCAAGAATAATTCCTAAGATCTTTGATCATGCAGAGCTGAACAAGATACAAAAAGAAAACCAAATAAGAAAAGAGAACATGCTAAATCCTTTGACTAAACATGTTGGCTGTTTCTACAATACAGAGTATAGCAAATCCTGCAGTAGTTCTAAGATAGATAATTTGGTAGTGGATATCCTCACTAGCACTTCTGACCTGTGATTTGTAGGAATTGCTAAAGGGTTTGAAACATCATCAGAAAGAAGAAGAAAGGGGATATTTTAAAGTAAAACTCAGAAGGGGCACCTGGGTGGCTCAGTCAGTTAAGCGTAACTTTAGCTCAGGTCATGATCTCACAGTCCCTGAGCTCAAGCCGTGCCTCGGGCTCTGTGCTGACAGCTCAGAGCCTGGAGCCTGCTTTGGATTCTGTGTCTCCCTCCCTCTCTCTGCCCCTGCCCCCATTCATGCTCTGTCTCTCTCTGTCTCAAAAATAAATAAACATTTTTTTTTAATTTAAAAATAAAACTCTGGAAAGCAAGAAAAGAAAGTGAACATTGTAGTCTCACAATTTTTTGTAGTAATTCACAGAGTGAGATTGCCTTGTAGGTACAGCTTCATATTTTCTCCACAGTCCATTTGTTCTTTAACCTGCTGGAGTATGGCTCCTATTCCTCCTTTAAAATCTCATGTCAGTGTCACCAATGATGGGGCGTATTTCAACCCAGTAGACCTTTCTCTTTCCTCCTCTTACAGGCTTTCTCAGTAAATTTGATACACTTGACCATCTCTTCTTTTTTTTTTTTTTTATTTTTTTTCAACATTTATTTATTTTTGCGACAGAGAGAGACAGAGCATGAACGGGGGAGGGGCAGAGAGAGAGGGAGACACAGAATCGGAAACAGGCTCCAGGCTCTGAGCCATCAGCCCAGAGCCTGACGCGGGGCTCGAACTCATGGACTGCGAGATCGTGACCTGGCTGAAGTTGGACGCTTAACCGACTGCGCCACCCAGGCGCCCCAGTGACCATCTCTTCTTGAAAGACTCTTTTGTGCTTGTTTCTTGACTCCATGTTTTCCTGGTTTTCTTCCCCCCCTTACAAACCTGTCTTCAGTCTTCTTTTCTAACTTTTCTTTCATAGGACGTCTGCATTTTGGAGTTTCCCAGGGCTTAGTCCTGCCCCTTTTTTCTCTCTTTAATTTCTTCTCAAGAAGTCTTATCCATTTGTATGGATTTAAGTATCGTAGCAGTTATTCATCCCAGACTCCCCTCTGCTACACGGTATTTTGCAGCCTACTTAACACTTGCCAGTTGAACATCTTGCAACAAACTTTCCACAGTTGAACTTCCCCAACCCAGTTCTACTTTTCATTGCTGTATACTCAGTTGTTCACAACTGGAAACACAGAAGTTTTTATTCTTCCCATTCCTTTACCTGCCATCACTTCACTTAATACTGTATCCCAAACAGGCTTCGTGATTTTTGCCATATCTCAATAGCACCAAGGCTATTGTTTACTTAATTATTTTAGCTTCATCAACTTCTCTTATTCCAAGGAATAAATTTAGTAAATGATGTGCAAATTCATGTGCTAGTTATATTCTTTCTAATAAAATGTCCACATATCCCAAATCCCATATGCCATCATGTTGACATGCTTTCAGAAACACTGCACCAACCTCCAATATATATATTGCATCTATTTTTCTCTGTCCATACCATCACCTTTATAGTCATCTTTCACCTGGACTGCTAGTAAAGCCACCTAAACAGGCTCCTTGTTTGCCCTCTTCTTCCCTTCCAACCCGTTTTCCGTACAACTGGAAAAATGATCTTAAAATATAAATTAAATCATGTCCGTACCCAACTTAAAATCCTTCCAGAATTTCTTACGACATAAAGATAAAATCCAGTTTTCTAACCATGTCCCCCAAGGGCCCGTAGCATTTTACACTGTCTTATTTCATGTCACTTTGCTCCCCGTCCACCTTGGTAAAGCTGCGGTGATTATATCCCAGATCAAAGAATACAGCTCTTTCCCATCCATCTTAGGGCCTGTACGTGGCATTCCCTTTAGGTCACTTACTTCTACATGTCTAGTTTCTTGTCCTATTTTAGGTCTTCATAAATGGTACTTCCTAAGAAAGTACATTTCCAATTATGGTGATCAAAGTAACTTCTTCGCTTTGTTATTTTCTACTTTAGCTTTGTTTTCTTCCTGCCACTCTAATTATTATTTCATCGGTCATTTTCCCTTTTTATTTTGTCTTCCTAACTGAAATGTTAAATTCATAGGGCGCCTGGGTAGCTCAGTCAGTTAAGCATCAGACTCAGTTCTAGCTCAGGTCATGATCTCATGGTCATGAGATCGAGCCCCGCATCCACACCCAGCGTGGAGCCTGCTTGGGATTCTCTCTCTGCCCCTCCCCAGCTTGCACATGCATGCTTGCTCACTCTCAAAATAAACCTTAAAAAATAAAATGTAACATTCAAAAGGGTTTGGTCCATTCCTATCTTGTTCAACATTGTTTCCCTGTTTCTGAAACATTGCATGACAGTAGTATTAAATGAATGCCTGTCCCCATAAATATGGGCCTACGTCAGTTTTAAGAATGCCATTCTGTGGATGCAATATAATTATTGAACCTACCTCCCGAAATAAAGGATTGAGCTAGACAAAAAAAGAAATGACTCAGATGTAGTTAAGGTCCTGCCAGGCAGCGGGAGCAGCATGTGTAAAAGCTTCAAATCTAGAGAGGGCATCTGTACAAGTAGTGTAGCCAAAGTGGTCAAAAATGAACCAATAGAAGTAAACAGGGGCCAGAACATGTATAGACAATTTTGTAAATCTTGTGAGGAGTTTAAACTACATCCTAAAAGTAACAGAAAGCCATTGAAAATCAGGTGCAGTCAGATTTGCATTTTAGAAGAATCACTCTGACAGAACTGCAGAAAATTGATTGGAAGTAGGAGGCCTTGCCAGGAACTCAGATGCATGAAGATGAGAGTCTAACCTAAGGCCATAGCCATGAGAATGGAGAGAAGTAGATTTGAGGAAAGATTAAAGAGCTAAAATCACTCAAACTTCTTCATTATAGGATGATTACATTTTATTGTGGACATCTTAGTAGAGGAATAGAGAATATAGGTTGATAATCCCTCTTCTGTTTGCATTTTAAAATTCAGAAGCCTCTTACAGAAGTTGTTTTAACTCTACCCCCATCCCCCACAAACTGACACAAAGCTATTATAGTTTTTATCCCACTTAATAGGTGTTTTGCTCCAAAATCTTTTGTGTTTCATTACAAGATAGTGTCCCCCACCCCCACCCCCACACACACACTTACTGGGATAGGCACCATGTTAACTTTGCAAAATCATTAAATTCCAAAGCACATCTAGGCATCATTACGTTTCAGATGGACTTATGTCATAGTCACAAGTATATACTCTGTTACTTAGATCTTAAGGGTGAGGACAGAGAAGAAATAGATATAATTCACTACTAAAGTGGAGATTTCAGGGGCGCCTGTGTGGCTCAGTCGGTTAAGCGTCCGACTTCAGCTCAGGTCATGATCTCATGGTCCGTGAGTTCGAGCCCCGCGTCGGGCTCTGGGCTGATGGCTCGGAGCCTGGAGCCTGCTTCCGATTCTGTGTCTCCCTCTCTCCCTGCCCCTCCCCATTCATGCTCTGTCTCTCTCTGTCTCAAAAATAAATAAAAACGTTAAAAAAATTTTTAAAAATAAAAAAAATAAAGTGGAGATTTCTATAGACAGTTGGATATCTGAGTCTGGAATTTGGGAAGAGTTATCCATATATAGGTACTGAGTTTAGGCCATAAAAACCATACTTCATTTAATTGTGCTATTAGCTATTATATAATTCCTGATTGTAGGGAGGGCACCTGAGTGGCTCAGTCAGTTAAGTGTCTGACTCTTGGTTTCTGCTTAGGTCATGATCTTACGGTTTTGTGAGTTCAAACCCCATGTTGGGCTCTGCGCTGCCAGTGCTGAGCCTGCTTGGATTCTCGCTCTCTCCCTCTCTGCCTCTTCCCTACTCATGCTGTCTCTGTCTCTCTCAAAATAAGTAAACTTTTAAAAAATAAATAAATAAAAGAATTCCTGATTACATTCACATGCTAATGTTTATCAAATTAATTTCTGAATTGATAAAACCAGCTTACAAACCAGGAATATGAGAGTTCTGTCTGTATCTCAAGTAACACTTGATATTATCAGACCTTTTCTTTTTTCCCCTTCCAACAGGTAAATATATCAGTATGTCAAGTGTGTCATTAATATTCAGTGTCCTGATTAGTGATAAAGTTGAGGATTTTTTCTGTGCTCGTTAACCCGTTTTGGCTTCTTGAATCGCATGTTCACATCCCTTAACCATTTTTCCAATGAGTTTTCGTTTTCTTACTGGTTCATAAGAGGTATTTACATGTCCTTTGTCTTTTGTGTGCTGTAGGTATCTTTTCTGTATCTTTTCTGTGCTATGTGTTTTCACTTTGCTTATGATGTCTTATTTAAATGGGTTTCTTAATTTTTATGTTTTATGCTTTGTTTCATTTTACTCAGCAATTATTTGTTGCACCCCTACTCTGCACCATTCTAGCAATTCGGTATATAGCGGTGAGCAGAGGAAACAAAAATCCCTGCCGTCATGAAGCTTATCATTCTAGTTGGGAGAAGAGAGAAGAGCGAAAAAGCATATGAATAAAATATAAAGTATGTCAGAGGCAATAGGTACAGTGAAACATAAAATAAGACAGGGAAAGAATGAATAGGCCATACTGAGATAGGGAGAGTTGTTATTTAATAGGATGGTCAGGGAAGGCCCAACTGAGAAGGTGACATTTGAGAAATAGCTTGAAGGAGGTGTTTGGGCATAGGGCATAGCAGGTTCTAAGAAACAGAGTTGGGAGCAAGCCAGTCATGTTCAAGCAATATCAAAGAGGCCAGTGTGGCTCAGAGTAAGTGGGTGTGGGAGGAATATAGTAGTAGATGGAGTCAGCAAGGTAGTGAAACAAGATCCTTTAGGACCTTGTAGACCATTGCAAGCATTTTCCCTTTTCTTCTTGAGCAAGATGGGAAACCATTGGAGGGCTTTGAGTCAAGAAATGATATCTGACTTTAGGCTCATGCTAGCTCTTTTGTTGAAAATAGCTTATGGAAGACAGGAGCAGAAGCAGAGAGCATTTAGGCTTTTGCAGTAATCCAAAGGAGAGAGGATAACAGTACCACCAGAGTAGTTCCAGTACAAGAGTAAGAAGTGGTCAGATTCTAGATGTATCTTAAAAGTTGAAAGTATTTGCAGATCACTTGGTTGTATCAAGAGAGAAAAAGAAGACTGGTTTGAAGCTTGAGCAACTGGAAGGACAGAATTGTCATTTATCAGGATGGGAGTGACTGAAGAACAAGATTTTTTTGGGAGAGAGGATACATGGGGAGACTGGAAGTTCGGTTTTGGACATTTTTTGACATACCTATTAGTCATCCAAAGTGCAAATGTTGAACAAGTCCGTTGGATATAGAAGTTCAGCTTATGCAGGGGAAAGTTCAGGCTAGAGATACAAATTTGGGAGTCCTCAGCATATAAATAGCATTTAAGGTCACGAGGCTGGATGAGATCATCAAGGGAATTCGTGCAGACTGTAGATGAAGAAATGGTCCAGGGCATGCTGATGTTAAGAAGCCAGGAAGTAGGAACCCATTAAAGAGACTGAGAAGGGCCAGTGAAATAGGAAAACAGTGAAAATGAGGTGTTCTGGAAGTCAGGTGAAGAAAAGTGTTTTCAGGAGGAGGAAGTGATCAACTGTGGCATGATGCTTATAGGTTAAGTAATATGAATACCTAGAATAACCTTTGTATTTTGCAGTGCCGTGGCCATCAGTGACCTTAACAAGAGAGTCAGTGGAATGAGAAGGGCAAGGAAAAGGAAGAAAGGAATTGGAGGCAGAGAGCATAGGAAACGATTACTTCCCTTCGTTTAACAATCACTTTTGAATAACAAAATAGCGAATATAGCTAGATATTTTAAGTAAATATAATTAAGATTATTAAGACGTGTTTCACAGATGCTAAATAAGGTGTGTACTAATATGAATACACTTCAGGTATGTTAATTACAGATTACATATGGTCCAGTGTAAAACAACAGAGACTGTTTATCAAGTCAAAGAAGTTCCTAGTTTTTCTAAATTCTCCATTCTTAATTAACGTTTTATTGTTTTTTTAAAGTGCCTTGATTATTTTCTATTTTTTTCTGCATTAATTGAAATGGCCCTAAGATTTATTTCTTTTATTTGTGTTAGATTACAATAATAGATTTTGTAATATTGTAATACAAATAGATTGTAATCATTCTTAAGATATATCCTACTTGGTCACATAGCATTTTATTATTATGTTACTATTTTTCGTTTTGTGCTTTTTAAAAATACATTAATTCATTATACTTTTGGTTTTTTTAGTCTATATTTTATGATAAGATTGATTTTTAATTGTCTTTTATCGTCATTGTCCAGTTTTGGTGTCAAGGTTTTATTTGCCTGATAATATGAATAGTTTTAAATAGTTAACATTGTTTTCTTAGCATTTGAAAAGATCCTTGAAGATTTAAGAAAACAAGTTTTGAAGGCAACTGGGTTTGGTATCTCTTTTAAGAGGATACTTAATTACCACTTAATTTCTTTGATAGTTATTGGCTTATACAGCTCTTCCTTTTTTATCCACTTTTAGAATTCATTTATTTTCTGGGAAATTATTCATTTATCTGTTTTCAAATGTATACACACAAAGAACTTTATTGTGATTTTTTAAAATCTGTATTATATCTGTAGTTATACCACCTTTTTCATTTCTAATATTCTTTTGAAAAGAACCAACTTTTTTTTTTTTTTTGAAAATTTTATTTTTGAGAAAGAGAGAGAGAGAGAGAGACAAAGCACAAATGGGGGAGGGGCAGAGAGAGAAGGAGACACAGAATCCAAAGCAGGCTCCAGGCTCTGAGCTGTCAGCACAGAGCCTGATGCAGGGTTCCAACTCACAAACTGTGAGATCATGACCTGAGCCAAAGTCAGGCACTCAACCGACTGAGCCACCCAGGTGCCCCGAAAAGAACCCACTTTTTATTTTGTTGATCTTCTCTAGTTTCTTTACCAATTTCACTGAAACCACTTTATTTTGTTTCTTCTACTTCCTTTAGGTTTACTCTCTACTCAAGTTGAAATGCTTCATACTGCATTTCACAGGACCTATAATGTCAGTCTTTCCTACTATTAATGATGTTAAGTTTGATAATTTTGGTTACAGTAATAATTGCTAGTTCTCCATACATAAAGGGACCTTATTCCCTTTGCAGTTACTAAGTAATCAGTAGGGTAGTACTTCAGTACTGTGTTACCCAACGTCATTTCACCTAATACATTTAACAACCGTTGATGATCTTTACCCTGATCAGTTGTTTCACTGGGGTTGCTAATGATTTTCCTAATTCTATTATTTCTACATTTATTAGCTGATATTATTTTGTAAAGAAGCGTTTTCTTTTTTGTTGAACTCTTTTTTCACTTTAGTGTGTTTGGGGAGTTTTGTTTTGGTTTGGTTTTTCAACTTACTTTGAATTTTTATATTTTTCAGGGTAATATCAGTTTTAATCATTATTTTTTTGATGCTCAAATTGTCCCAGATGTAGGAACCTCTACAGACGAGCCCTTTTAATGCAGCTCCATTAATCTTTGGGCATTTCCTTGCTTTCTGACTAGCCTACTTTTTACTGTCTTGCCCTGGACTCGGAATTAGCCATTTATTAATGGTACCATCTTGACTAAAAGCTGTCCAGTATTTTTCTACTGTGTGATTTTTTGGTCTTTAGAATTACGCATTTTTTGCCATAATGAAGTTCATATATTCCATCCTCCTGTTTCATAAGTTTCATTGTTAAAATGGTTTTATACTAGGCTACCTGGAAGGTAAAGAGTGCTTTTTTCCACTAATGGAGTCTCTCTTGATATCTCTTGATACTGTATATGTAACCTTAAAATTTTAAGTTAAAGCTATCCTCACCTCAGCTCCATTAGGTGGTATATATGCCCTTCAGGCCAGTAGACTATTAACATATTAAGATACTTGGCTGTAATGGGTAGGTTTAGCTGTGTAACCTAATGATAATGCTAAGTGGCGTTGAAATGAAAGCTTAAAACACCCAATGGGTATTGTTGGGACAGAACTAAAACCAAGAACAACTTGGAATATTTTATGAATATTGTAGAAAACCTCAATTTTTTCTGGGAGTAATTCTTCTTAAGGAATTATTTACAAAGCTCTGAATTCTTCCAAATTAAGGCTTTTAAAAATCATACTGCTTTCAGGGTTATTTTGGTTCAGATAAGCTTGGTATATTTGGATTTTTGACACAGGAAAAGGTTAATCAAGAATAAAATTGACTAAGAGAACAGGTAGTATACCCAGTTCTGTGCCTTTAGCCCTGTGTTGGCCATGGCTCTATAAGAATGGGTATTAAGAAAAAGAAGAATGGTTATTTAAAAGGAGATGCAGAATGTGCTAGAAACTGCAAGATAGAAAGAGGTACTCCTCATAGCTATCCTAACTCTACTTCATAGCTACTCTACTTGAGAAGGTCCGATGAAATTACAGAATAAATAAGCAATATATCTGGAAATGAAAAAACAGCTCCTATCGCTAAGTTACAGTTTGAAGATAGATTTCTAATGATCTCCTGATTTGTGTTTTAGATGATAATAGGAAATTACTAATACGGATATTTCACCTCACTACTCTAAAGATCAGCTCTAGATTTTGTGTAAATGCTAAAAAATAAATGAAAAATAAACATGAGCCTCCAGTATTTGATTTCAAATAATTATTCAAGCATATTAAGTGTATGATTGAAGTAGAGACTGAATGACATAACAACAATTGTTCCTAATGGGAATCTCATCCAAATCATAAAGCATCTCGAAAAGTCCAAAAGAAAAACGTAGAAAATGATCATTTTTCCAGTAATTTGTTTTGGTGCTATTTCTGTTTTATTCGTGTGTTTAATTTTAGATTTTAAACTGTGACATAAATTGTATTTATAGCTTACATTCTCTACAGTGTTGGTAAAGTATCATGGACACACTTGTGCAATAAATATTTACCAGCTGTTAGAGGTCCTTCCCAAAGGCTTAGTGCCCCTCTGGCACAAATCACTGTACAGTTGTCGTCTTGGGCAGAAAGCTGATGTTGAAAATCTTGGCTAGAATTCTTTTTGCTTAACCAAAGCAAACCTGTGGAGTTTTGAATTAGTGAACCTTTTTTGTGTGATAACTGAGGTTTCTGCCTTATCCAAATTTTAATAATTCATACGGCATTTACATACTCACCAGAGGTCACCTAAAGCCATTAGCTTTTCATATATACTTCCAATAAGACACTAAATGCTTCTTTAGCTATAATCTGTATCTCTGCTCGTGTTTATTAATTTTCCATTATTTTTTCTTATTCTTGTATACAGTGAGCATTCTATTTTTTCCTTAAACTTAAAGAGAAGCTCTTTTTTAAAGTATTAATTAACCTTTTGATCTGATAAACAGTTCTATTTAGGAGATTCCTTATCCCCACAAGAGAAGAAAATTGCAGCTAATAAAGTAAGACACATTTCCTGTAATACTTGCTGTGAATAGAGTAATAGTGAACATTTACTAATAAAGATAATGCCTTCCTCTCCCTTTGAACTGTCCTTCCTTTTAGGAAGTATTATAGTACTTTATAAAACTCAGTAAACAGATTTTTCTATCTCTTACACCTGACTACTAAATGTGTAAATGTCCTTTCCTGCTTAATTTTGTATAAATCTGACAATATTTATGAACATTCTCCAGTGCTTCTTAATGCTTCTGCATCTTAAGGACTAAATACGTGTAAATTGATAGTATAGCCATCAGGTGTTCACCTTATTTTATTTGTTTACATCTTTAAATGAAAAAGAGGGGATCGTTTATTGAGGTTAAGAAACATCATTTATGATGAAATACATATTTCATAGGTTTAAACCTAACATTGTAGTACTTGCATGAAAAGTAAGTAAGGACGAGCTCTAAAAAGCAAAGGTTTTTTTCTCTAGTTTGAAATATTATGATCATACCAGTAAACTTTTTCCAGGATTTTCTGCCTATTAAACAAGAAAACAAAGACTCACTTTCAGAAAACATGGATGCATTTGAAAAAGTGAGAACAAAATTAGAAACACAGCCACAAGAAGAATATGAAATCATCAATGCAGAGGTAGGATATCTTACTTTTTTTTTCCTACATCTCATATTACCAGTCAAGATGCAAATGAAGTACTTTGTTTTTTGGGTTTTTTTTTTTAACTTTTTTTAATGTTTATTTTATTTTTTGAGAGCGAGACAGGGGATAAGTGGGGGAGGAACAGAAAGAAAGGGAGACACAGAATCCAAAGCAGGCTCCGGGGTCTGAGCTGTCAGCACAGAGCCTGACGTGGGGCTCAACTCACGACCTGTGAGATCATGACCTGAGCTGAAGTCAGATGCTTAACCGACTGAGCCACCGAGACACCCCGCAAATCAAGTGCTTTGTGAATTTAGACATAAACCCACATCAAAATTAGACTTTTAAAATATGCTGAAAAACTTAAACAGAGAATAATCAGCGTGATTTTTAAAATAAACAAAGGTCAAAGTGAATTTCCAAGCTATTGTGTTAATTCTATTTTTTGGAAACAACCAGTTCTTTTTTAAAATGTTGTTAACAATTCCAAGGAGAGGGGCACCTCGGTGGCTCAATTGAGCTAAGCATCTGACAGTTGACTCTTGATTTTGGCTCAGGTCATGACCTCACAATTCTTAAGTTTAAGCTCTGCATCAGCACAGAACCCACTTGGGATTCTCTCTCTCCTTCTCTCTGCCCCCCTGTGCATATGCGTGCACTCTCTCTCTCTATCCGTCTCAAAATAAACTTTAAATTAAAAAATAATAATAATTTCAAGGAAAAGTTCATATGAAACCATCATGTTTTTATTATTTGAAAAGTATCTGATTGCCCTGTCTACACTTTTTTTAATAAAAGGAATTCACTTGAAGTAGTATAATACCACAAAAGCCAAGTATTTGATCTTTTATGGTTACCACAGTCATATTCAGTTGAAACAGACTGAACATGCATGTTGCAAATTTCCCAATAAGACTGGAAAATAGAACCACAACTTATAAATGAAAATCATATTCATAGGAGAATGGAAATAGCAGTAGGTTAAAAATCCGGAATCCAGATTCAGAATATGCCATTTACTAGCAGGTGATAAATGCATCTTAGGCTACCTGAAATCCTGTCGATCAGTCAGTTGCATTTAATATGTAGGTATTAGACAAGAGCACTATTTATATATTGAGTAATATTCTCTCGATCTCAAAATTGTGTATATCTGTCAACCTGGAAGATGCTTTGTGTGAAATCAAATCAAAACCATGGACAGTTGGTAGTGACTGCATACTTAGAGGAAAAGAATCTCAGCAAGTTTTTGACCGGATTTTCAGAGTAGTCTGAGCCATAATTTCTTCATCTGCCTCATTTTGGATTACCTTAAAGCTGCATTCAATCTCTATTTATGGAATCCCACCATAGGGATGTCAGATACTCCCAAATATACCTAAAGTGATTTATACAGTCATAAGAACCGACATAGATTTTGTTACGCCTTCTCTTTGTTGCCTCCTACATTTATATGTTAGAAACTTCACTGATTATGAATGTATGAAAACCATATCTTAACCACTGTGTTGTAAAAAGTGATCCATTTTGTATTTGTTATGTGTTCATCCATAGACTTCAGTAGGTCTACTGAAGATTTCATTTCTTCATTTTAAATGGTCAGATCATTAAACAATTAAATTGTGTTTAAATAATTATTAAATAAATCATTTGTTTCTTTTTTGTCAGGTGAAGCATGGTGGTTTTGTTTATTATCAAGAAGGTTGCTGCTTGGTTCGTTCCAAAGATGAAGAAGGTACACCACAGTTTTCCCATTTTTATTTTTTAACATACTCTGATTTTTTATACTTCACATATTTCATAGGAAATTTGGTATTAATTTCTTAAAGGTATAGAAAAAATTTTTTTAGATTATTTCTGCATTTAAAAAAAAAATAACTAGTTAGTATCTGGGTTTACTTAAGATATAGTTAACAGGTACATCCAAAAGCTTTGGTGGGGAGAATGGAGGTGGGAACCAGCATTTTTTTTAATATCTCCTATATTAATTCTGTTGAAATAATAACCCTTTAGGTTCTATATGATCTATAAATACTAGACTATATTTATCAAATAATATCACATAGGCTAATGTGTGGAATAACACTGAATAGCATAGGACAATAATAAATAACAAAATGGCAGTTTCTATGCAAATAAAGCTGTTATCAAGGCTGAAGGAGGCTGGATTGTATCCTCTTCTAGAAGGGGAATGCTAATTCAAAACATTGAAATACTAAAGATTTTTTTAACTACATTGTGGAGTTATCACTTTCATACTTGTCTTTATACAGCAGATAATGATAATTACGAAGTTTTATTCAATTTGGAGGAACTTAAATTAGACCAGCCCTTCATTGATTGTATCAGAGTTGCTCCTGATGAAAAATATGTAGCTGCTAAGATAAGAACTGAAGATTCTGAAGCATCTACCTGTATAGTTGTGAAGCTAAGTGATCAGCCTGTAATGGAAGCCTCTTTCCCAAATGTGTCCAGTTTTGGTAAGCCACCAAACAAAACAGTCTTCTGTGTTATGACAACTGTAAGAGAATTGTCAGCACTTTTGAAACGTTTTTACTTGTCCATGTGAGTGAATAAGAAAGTGAATGCCTAATCCTTTTATCCCTATGGACCCAAAGCTTCCTGTGTGTCTCTCATTCAGGAGACCTTGCCTTCCTTAATTATATATCCAAATTCATGTTCATGTTTTTTAAAGTACTACAACCAGAATCCAGGCTGTACAGTTTATTTTGATATATCAATAATTCTTTGCAAATTTATTACCTCAGATACATTTTTGCACATAAGTTGTATCTTAATATGTTACTGAACTTTAATTTTAGGTATCTATTTTTTTAATTTCACGTTATCTTGTCAACTATTAGAGCAAATTGCCCAAGGTCACTACCGAGAAACTTTGGAAGATGTTGAGCTAACTAACTCACTAATAGAATTCGTCATATTTTTACTAGTAGAGCCAACTTTAAATTTTCTCTTTTATTGGGGCACCTGGATGGCTCAGTTGGTTAAGCGTACAGCTTCAGCTCCGGTCATGATCTCACCATTCTGAGTTTGAGCCCCGCGTCAGGCTCTCTGCTGAGAGCCTAGAGCCTGTTTCAGATTCTGTGTCTTCTCTCTACCCCTCCTCCCCTCATGCTCGCTCACCCTCTCTCTCTCTCTCTCTCTCTCTCAAAAATAAGTAAACATGAAAAATTTTTTTTTAATTTTTTAATTTTACCTTTTATCATTGAGTGATACATATGTTCATAGTTTATCTTCCTTTTTCATTTTCTACTTTAATTTTCCCCATTGTTTAATAACTAAGTGCTTTTGCGGCGAATTGAAATTTTAGTCTAATTGATTCTTAGATTTACAATTTTGCACATTTTAACCTCTTTAAAAATCAAGATCCATATTATACAATGATGTCTTACAGTTACTGTCAGCCAGGTGGCAGTCATGATGTAATTGTGTGAAAACTCCCATTGACAGCTTCTGGTAAGAGCAAGAAAACTCCAGCATTAAATGTATTAAATGAGATATCCTATGGCTTGAAAGCAGACAGGAAAGAGGCATGAGAGAAAGTGATCTGGTATTTCTTCAGTCTTAAAATTAGGGGTTGTAGATGGAAACAATTCATCCCATGTAAGCTGTGACTCTGAAAATACTAAACATTCAACTCTTATTCAGAAACCTGGGACTGAGAACTGCTCGAAACCTTGGAACTGATGTGGCAGTATTTTATTTTCTGGAAAGCTCTCTGACTTATTTTGGTAACCACGATCAAACCTGTGTTCAATTTACATTTCCAGGGATGAACTTGTGCATCTCTTTTTTGAGGAAACTCAAAATTTGAATGCACTGTGCCCTTTTTTTCAACTTCGAGTAGTATGTAATGTCTATAAATCTTTAATTATTTTCTTTCAGAATGGGTAAAGGATGAAGAAGAGGAAGATGTTTTATTCTACACCTTCCAGAGGAACCTTCGCTGTCATGATGTGTATCGAGCAACTTTTGGTGATAACAAACGTAATGAACGTTTTTACACAGAAAAGGACCCAAGGTACTAGAACAATGAAATTAAATTTTTTCCTCCAGGGTTTATCTCCAGTTACCTAAAGTGCAGTTCTTGGTTGACATAAGATGTTGATTTCAGCTGGAACCAGGTGTAATAGGGAAGATAAGCATAATCATTCTTTTATTAGTTGTTTGGATTCAAAATTGGAATATGGATCTATTCAAACTCCAGAGTGAACACAAATATACCAGTACACTGCATATGCTAAGTTGCTTACATTGTCTTGGGACTGTGACATATGAGGAGAGTTGTTAAGTCTTTAATTGGGTTGTCATACTGCGTTTCTAGATCTCTTATAAACCATAGAATATGGTTCTATAAACTAGAATGCCATGGTGTCAATTGCACAGAAGTCACTACATTTCATATAGATGATCTTTCATTTAAATTCTATTGCTTTGAGCCACGATGTCCACTGGTGTTTAAATTTTACTCTCTCCAGTATTTTGATAATTGCTTCTTAAAACTAATTCTCTTTGGGGCACCTGAGTGGCTTAGTCGGTTAAGTGTCTGACTTTGGCTCAGGTCATGATCTTACAGTTCGTGAGTTCGAGCCCCGTGTCAGGCTCTGTGCTGACAGCTCAGAGCCTGGAGCCTGCTTTGGCTTCTGTGTCTCCCTCTCTCTCTCTCTGCCCCTCGCACTCTGTCTCTGTCTCTCTCAAAAACAAACAAACGTGCATGCATGCATGCATGCATACATACATACCTACATAAAACTATAAAAGTAATGCTCTTTACTCCTTGTAATCCAGGACTCATGTCTTATACTCAGCAAGCGTGAGAGGAAATGACAGTAAGTTTATCTGGCAAAATCCCATTATTCTTACCCAGATACACTTTTCCAAATGACTTACTAGAAACAGATTTTTGCTTGACACCAGGTCCTGTCACCTTATATGTCAATTAACGGTACAGTTTGGACAGTGTCTGAACAGAAAAAAAAAAAAGATTTAACACCAAATCTATGTCAGTGAAATTGATACTCAAAACAAGAAAATTAACCCATCATTTCATGAAATGTCAAAACTGACAGGGATGTAATGAAAATCTTGTACAGTCCCCAGTTTATATTGAGAATTTGAGATCTGAAGAAGTTCCATTTGTCCAGCCCATAGAACTAACATTGTTGGCCTCGTGATGCTGCCCTTGCTTTTTTTTTTTTTTTTCTGATGATGATTGTTTTGATGAGAAATTACTAGAACTATTCATATGATTCCACTATTATTTTCTTTTTTTATATAATACTATTGTCAAATTGGTTTCCATACAACACCCAGTGCTCATCCCAACAGGTGCCCTCCTTAATGCCCATCACCTCTTCCCCTCTCCCCCACCCCCCATCAACCCTCACTGTGTTCTCAGTATCCAAGAGTCTCTTATGGTTTGCCTCCCTCCCTCTCTCTAACTTTTTCCCCCTCTTCCCTCCCCCCATGGTCTTCTGTTAAGTTTCTCAAGATCCACATAAATGAGTGAAAGCATATGCTATCTTTCTCTGACTGACTTATTTCACTTAGCATAATACCTTCCAGTTCCATCCACATTGCTGCAAATAACCAGATTTCATTCTTTCTCATTGCCAAATAGTATTCCATTGTGTATATAAACCACATCTTCTGTATCTATTTGTCAGTGGATGGACAGTTAGGCTCTTTCCATAATTTGACTATTGTTGAAAGTGCTGCTGTAAACATTGGGGTACATGTGCCCCTATGCATTAGCACTACTGTATCCCTTGGGTAAATTCCTAGCAGTGCTATTGCTGAGACATAGGGTAGATCTATTTTTAATTTTTTGAGGAACCTCCACAGTTTTTCAGAGCAGCTGCACCAGCTTGCATTCCCACCAACTGTGCAAGAGGATTCTTGTTTCTCCACATCCTCCAGCATCTGTAGTTTCCTGGTTTGTTCATTTTAGCCACCTTGACCGGCATGAGGTGGTATCTCAGTGAGGTTTTGATTTGTATTTCCCTGATGAGTGATGTTGAGCATCTTTTCATGTGTCTGTGGCTATCTGGATGTCTTCTTTGAAAAAGTGTCTATTCATGTCTTCTGCCCATGTCTTCACTGGCTTATTTGTTTTTCAGGTGTGGAGTTTGGTGAGTTCTTCATAGGTTTTGGATACTAGCCCTTTATCCAATATGTCATTTGCAAATATCTTTTCCCATTCTGTCGGTTGCCTTTTAGTTTTGTTGATTGTTTCCTTTGCAGTACAGAAGCTTTTTATCTTGATGAGGTCCCAGTAGTTCATTTCTCCTTTTAATTCCCTTGCCTTTGGAGATGTGTCGAGGAAGAAACTGCTGCAGCTGAGGTCAAAGAGGTTTTTTTCCTGCTTTCTCTTCTAGGGTTTTGATAGTTTTCTGTCTCATATTCAGGTCCTTTATCCATTTTGAGTTTATTTTTGTGTATGCTGTAAGAAAATGGTCTAGTTTCATTCTTCTGTCCAGTTTTCCCAGCACCATTTGTTAAAGAGACTGTCTTTTTTCCATTGGATACTCTTCCCTGCTTTGTCAAAGATTAGTTGGCCATACATCTCTGGATCCAATTCTGGGTTCTCTATTCTATTCCACTGATCTATGTGTCTGTTTTAGTGCCAGTACCATACTCTCTTGATGATTACAGCTTTGTAGTAGAGGCTAAGGTCTGGGATTGGGATGCCTCCCACTATGGTTTTCTTCTTCAGTATTACTTTAGCTATTTGGGGTCTTTTGTGATACCATACAAATTTTAGAATTGTTCATTCTAGCTTTGAGAAGAATGCTGGTGCAATTTTAATTAGGATTGCATTGAATGTGTAGATTGCTTTGGGTACTATTGACATTTTAACAATATTCTTTCAATCCATGAGCATGGAACGTTTTTCCATTTCTTTGAATCTCCTTTAGTTTTTTTCATCTCCTTTAGTTTTCTTCATAAGCTTTCTATAGTTTTCAGCATATAGATCTTTTACATCTTTGGTTAGCTTTATTCCTAGGTATCTTATACTTCTTGGTGCAGTTGTGAATGGGATCAGTTTCTTTATTTGTCTTTATGTTGCTTCATTATTGGTGTATAAAAATGCAGCCAATTTCTATACATTGATTTTGTACTCTGACTTTGCTGAATTCATGTATCAGTTCTAGCAGACTTCTGGTGGAGTCTGTCAGGTTTTCCATGTAGAGTATCATGTAGTCTGCGAGAAATGAAAGTTTGACTTCTTTGCCAATTTTGATGCTTTTAATTTCATTTTGTTGTCTGATTGCTGATGGTAGGACTTCCAACACCATGTTAAGCAACAGTGGTGAGAGTGGACATCCCTGTCGTGTTCCTGATCTCAGGGGGAAAGCTCTCAGTTTTTCCCCATGGAGGATGATATTAGCTGTGGGCTTTTCATAAATGGCTTTTGTGATGTTTAAGTATGTTCCTTCTATCCCAACTTTCTTGAGGGTTTTTATTAAGAAAGCATGCTGTATTTTGTCAGATGCTTTTTCTGCATCTATTGACAGGATCCTATGGTTCTTTTATTAATGTGATGTATCACGTTGATTGATTTGCGAATATTGAACCAGCCCTGCATCCCAGGAATGAATCCCACTTGATCATCGTGAAGAATTCTTTTTATATGCTGTTGAATTCGATTTGCTACTATCTTGTTGAGAATTTTTGCATCCATATTCATCAGGGATATTGGCCTGTAGTTCTCTTTTTTTTTGCTGGGTCTCTGTCTGGTTTGGGAATCAAAGTAATGCTGGCTTCATAGAATGAGTCTGGAAGTTTTCCTTCTATTTCTGTTTTTTGGAACAGCTTGAGAAGGATAGGTATTAACCGCTTTAAATGTCTGGTAGAAGTCCCCAGGGAAGCCATCTGGTCCAGGACTCTTATTTGTTGGGAGATTTTTGATAACTGATTCAATTTCTTCACTAGTTATGGGTCTGTTGAAATTTTCCATTTCCCCGTTTGAGTTTTGGTAGTGTGTGGGTGTTTAGGAATTTGTCCATTTCTTCCAGGTTGTCCAGTTTGTTGGCATAAAATTTTTCATAGTATTCCCTGATAATTGCTTGTATTTCTGAGGGATTGGTTGTAATAAATCCATTTTCATTTGTGATTTTATCTATTTGGGTCCTCTCTCTTTTCTTTTTGAGAAGCATGGCTAGAGGTTTGTCAATTTTGTTTATTTTTTCAAAAAACCAACTCTTGGTTGCATTGATCTGTTTTTTTGGATTCTATATTATTTCTGCTCTGATCTTTATTATTTCTCATCTTCTTCTGGGTTTGGGGTGTCTTTGCTGTTCTGCTTCTAGTTCCTTTAGGTATGCTGTTAGATTTTATATTTGGGATTTTTCTTGTCTCTTGAGATAGGCCTGGATTACAATGTATTTTCCTCTTAGAACTGCCTTTGCTGCATCCCAAAGGATTTGGATTGTTGTATTTTCATTTTCATTTGTTTCCATATATTTTTTAATTTCTTCTCTAATTGCCTGGTTGACCCATTAATTCTTCAGTGGGATGTTCCTTAACCTCCATAATTTTGGAGGTTTTCCAGACTTTTCCTATGGTTGATTTCAAGTTTCATAGCATTGTGATCTGAAAGTGTGCATGGTATGATCTCAGTTCTTTTATATTTATTGAGGGCTATTTTCTGATGCAGTATGTGATCTATCTTGGAGAATGTCCCATGTGCACTCAAGAAGAAAGTATATTCTGCTGCTTTGGGATGTACAGTTCTAAATCTATCTGTCAAGTCCATCTGGTCCAATATATCGTTCAGGGCCATTGTTTCTTTATTGATTCTGTGTCTAGAGCATCTGTCCATTGCTGTAAGTGGAGTATTAAAATCCTCTGCAGTTACCACATTCTTATCAATAAGATTGCTTATGCTTGTGATTAATTGTTTTATATATTTGGGTGCTTCCGAATTCAGTGCATACACATTCATAATTGTTAGCTCTTCCTGATGGAGAGACCCTGTAATTATTATATAATGCCCTTCTTCATCTCTTGTTACAGCCTTTAATTTAAAGTCTAGTTTGTCAGGGGCGCCTGGGTGGCGCAGTCGGTTAAGCGTCCGACTTCAGCCAGGTCACGATCTCGCGGTCCGGGAGTTCGAGCCCCGCGTCGGGCTCTGGGCTGATGGCTCAGAGCCTGGAGCCTGTTTCCGATTCTGTGTCTCCCTCTCTCTCTGCCCCTCCCCCATTCATGCTCTGTCTCTCTCTGTCCCAAAAATAATTAAACGTTGAAAAAAAATTTTTTTTTTTTAAAAAATAAAATAAAGTCTAGTTTGTCTGATAGAAGTATTCTATTTTCTTGTTATTTTTGTTTGTTTGTTTGATTTTTAGTTTAGTTAGAAAGAGAGCACGAGTGGGAGAAGAGGCCAAGAAAGGAAGAGGGAGAATCCCAAGCAGGCTCTGCACTATCAGTACAGGTCCCACATGGGGCTTGATCTCATGAATCGTGAGATCATGACCTGAGCTGACATCAAGAGATGTTTAACCAACAGAGCCACCCAAGTGCCCCTGTGATTTTATATGTCATTTGTTAAGGCTGTCTTTTGGGGAGATGACAGTTTAAGGTAGTAATTTATTATATCAATAACTTGTGATTACAAACTGTTTGCCATCTTGTGAATAAAGCTCAAATTAACACAGTGAGCTATACCCTGGAATGAGATACTCACTTGCCATATATCGTTATCATCCTAATTTCTAAGATTAAGTGGAAACTTATTTGGCTTGTAGCATGCTTTTCTGCCCCATAAGGAACTAACCAATTATGGTTAAGCCTAATTTGACATTCAGAACCCTGATCTACAATACAAACTAGTTTGTAGATTCTTGATACTTTATAATGCCCAAATCCAGAAGGGAAGACCAAAAGGGAAAAGCAGAATACCTGAAGAGAAATGAAGTAAAGGTCTTCAAAGAACTTCTAAAACACAGAGCTGCCGTTTACTATGTTTGCTCTGATCCTCAGGTTTCAGTTTTCTGTTCTCATAAGTAAAGTTCACCAAAGCCTGTATTTACCTGCCCCTCTTGGCCCAGTTTTGGGGACCTGATTTTTTTTTCCTTAATTTTTTTAAATGTCTATTTATTTTTGAGAGGGAGACAGAGACAGAGCATGAGCGGGGAGGGGCAGAGAGAGAGGGTGACACAGAATCTAAAGCAGGCTCCAGGCTCTGAGCTGTCAGCACAGAGCCTGATGCAGGGCTCCCAACTCACAAACTGTGAGAATATGACCTGAGCCAAAGTCAGATGCCCAACCAAGCCACCCAGGTGCCCCATGGGTACCTAAATTTTAAAGATGTGCTGTTATAAATGTGCCTAAAAAGAACCCTTACCAACCAGGTTCTTCATCTGCTTTGTTTGCAGTGCTTTGGTAAATTTGGTTGTTCAAAGGTAGTTTTCGATTTCGATGGTAGAGAGCCTCTGAAAGTCATGTTCAAGGAAAATGCCTCTCTACTATTCTTAAAGATCGATAGTTTTGAATATTTATTCTTCCATTTTATTTTATTTTTTTTAATGTTTGTTTATTTTTGAGAGAGAGAGAGCACGCAAGGACAGGAGGGTCAGAAAGGGAGGGAAACACAGAATCCGAAACAGGCTCCAGGCTCTGAGCTGTCAGCACAGAGCCCAATGCAGGGCTCGAACTCACAAACCGTAGGATCGTGACCTGAGCCAAAGTCAGATGCTTAACCAACAGAGACACCCAGACATCCCTAATTCTTCCATTTTCAAATACTTCCGGAACCATTTAATTCACAAATTCTGGGAAGAACAGAATTATATAGATTCTAAAGGAAAAGATCTGAACCAAATTAAGAGACCTGCTTTTCAAGTCACTGAAAAACAGCACCTCCCTCACAACCACCAAAAACACAACTGGTACAAATGCTATTCACTTATACAACGTACAGTGTGGTTCTGTCACTAGCAGCCAGAACAGGGCTAAATTAGAAAAGCCTGGGAGGTTACTGAAACAGGCCTTGTCATTGAAGACCAGGGGTTCAAACCCCAAAGAACTCAGGGAGGCCGTCTCAGGGTAACTTGATTATATTAAGCTGCACCAAACACTTGACATCTTAGAAATTTCAAGTAAAGGGAATTTTAGAGGTATACCTTTAACTTCATCTAGAAATTAGCCTTTTGAAAATAAAGACAGTTAATGATTTACCTGAAATCATACAGTTCATTAAAAAAAAAAAAAAAAACAAACGCCTGCATCTTCTAGCACTTGACACTGCTCTTCCTTCACAATAGAACCTAAATTCTTGTGGGACAAATGGAATTAGCCTGGAATGGCCCCTTTTCCTCTATGTGGCAGATGGTTCTAGTTTTATTTTTTTCCACAGATTGTTTGATCTTGGATAAGCCATTTCTTGTTCAGTTTCAGTATCCTTGGTAATACTTAGGTAATGCTTTAGGATTTGGATAATGACATTGACATATTGATTCCAAAAGTCTTTCTGGGTTTAGTTTGTGTTTCTGTGTTTCTTTCATACTTTGGAGTATACCTATCTTTATATATATTTACGCAAATTAAAAATCAATGCAGATCATTTCAAACCCCTCACTTACATATCCAGTAATACTGCAGAATGAGAAGTTGGAGTTTGCTACCCATGCAAGGGTAATGGTTGCAACCATTGTAATTAATAATAAGAAAAAAAAGACACGTTTGATTATTAAAACTGAAATTTATTTTGTGCATTACACCATGGTTCCTACATGTAAACTCTATAAAGACAACCTAGAATTGCTAGATCATGAACAAAGACCGAATCATTTCCACCTTTGCATCTTTACTGATAAGTAGGGTACCAGGCCTGTATCATTGCCATTCATCTATGCCTATTAGTTAAATGGTACACTTAGGTCAGTTTCTGTCTTTCAAGCTAAAACCCTAAACCAGTGATGGCTGTGAGTACCTTTTAACCATTGAATTCTTAGCAGGATATAGCAGAATTTAAAGTATGTGTTGCTTTGTGGTAAGTATAGCATAACATATAAACTTGTCAAATCACTTTGTTATATACCTGAAACTGACGTAGCATTGTGTGTCACCTGTGCTCAGAAAAAAAGAATATATTGCTGCTGAATTATAAATTACAACTAATGTAAAAATGTATTACTCCGCTGGGTGAAAAAAGTGAATATATAGTATGATGTCAACTTATTTTTCAAAGTAAGCATGATTATTTTCCTAATCAGAGGTAAAGGATATATTAAGTTTAAAAGATATATATCAATTGGGGGCCCCTGTGTGGCTCAGTCAGTTGAGCATCTGACTCTTGATTTCAGGTCAGGTCATGATCCCACAGTCATGGGATCAAGCCACATATCAGGCACTGCACTGAGCGTGGAGCCTGCTTGAGACTCTCTCTCTTTCTCCCTCTGCCCCTCTGCCCCTCTCCCGGATTTGCACACACTCTTTCTAAAATAACAATTAAAAATTTTGTAATAAATATCAATTGAATGGGAAAACAGATTGCCCTTAGTTCTTTACATCCCTTGTCTTCTCTCTCTTTCTGAATTGAAAGTTATTTGATATCATTCTAGAGTTTTTTTTTGTCAATGCACACATGCATTTTTTTTTTAAGATTTACTTTTTTCAGCTTTACTAAAATATAATTGACATATATATATATAACATGTTAAGTTTAAGATGTATGTGGTGATTTGGTACATATACCTGTTACAAAATGAATAACAAAAGAAGTTTAGTTAATATCTCAATCACCTCACAAATTACCACTTTTTTGTGTGTATGGTGGTAACATTTAAAATATACTGTCGAGGCAATTTTCAAGTATGTTAATACTGTATTGTTAACTATAGTCATCATGCTGGGCACCTGATCCTCAAAGCTTGTTCATCTTATATAACTGAAAGTATGTACCCTTTTTCCATTATGTCCCCATTTCACCCAGCTCTCATCCCCTGACAACCACCATTCTACTACTCTGTTTCTGTAAATTTGGCTTTTATAGATTCCACATGTAAATGATATCATACAGTATTAGTCTTTTTCCGTCTGACTTATTAGCAGAATGCCCTCCTCAAGTTGCATCCTCGTTTTTACAAATGGCAGGATTTCCCTTTTTTTGTGGCTGAACAATACTCCAGTGTGTGTGTGTATTCTTTATTTATTCATCAGTGGACATGTATGTTGTTTCTGTATCTTGGCTGTTGTTCATACTACAATGAACTTGGGAGTGCAGATGTCCCTTTGTGATCCAGATCCCACTTCCTATAGATATGTGCTCAGAAGTAGAATCATTGAATCATATGGTAGTTCCTCTTTTAATTTTTTGAGGACCCTACATTTTTTTGTCCATAATAGCTATTATTAGTTTATATTCCCACCAATAGTACACAAGGGTTTCCTTTTCTCTATATCCTAACATTTGTTACCACTTGTCTTTTTGATAATAGCCATTCTAACAGATGTGAAGTGATACGATGGTTTTTATTTGCCTTTGCCTTAGGATTAGTGACGTTGAGCATCTTTTTATGTATCTGTTGACCATTTGTATGTCTTAGGAAAAATGTCTGTTCAGGTATTCTGTCCATTTTTAAATCGGATTTTTTGTTTGTTTGTTTGTTTTGCTTTTGAGTTGTAGGAGTTCCTTATATATTTTGGCTGTTAACCCATCATCAGATAAATGGTTTGGGAATACTCTATCCCACTCCATTGATTGCCTTTTCTTTTTGTTGATTGTCTCTTTTGCTATGTAGAAGCTTTTTAGGTTGATATAGTCCCACTTATTTATCTATTTATACTTCTGGTGTCATAAAAAATAATTGCCAAGACCTATGTCAGGGAGCTTTTTCCTTATGTTTTCTTCTAGGAATTTTATGGTTTCAGGTCTTATGTTTAGGTCTTTTAATCCATTTCAGGTTAATTTTTGTGAGTAGAGTAATATTGGAGTCCAATTTCATTAGCATAGCAATTTCAATAGCATGTGATTATCCAATTTTCCCAGCACAATTTATTGAAGAGATTTTCCTTTCCCTTTTGAGTATTCTTGGTTCCCTTATCAAATATCAGTTGGACATATACTCAATGGTTTGTTTCTGTGCTCTCGGTTCTGTTTCTGTGATCTGCATGTCGGTTGTTTTTTTTTTTTTTTAATGTTTATTTTTGAGAGAGAGACAGAGCGCGAGCAGGGGAGGGCAGAGAGAGAAGCAGGGAGACACAGAATCTGAAGCAGGCTTCAGGCTCTGAGCTGTCAGCACAGAGCCTGATGCGGGGCTGGAACTCACCTCGAGATCATTACCTGAGCCGAAGTCCGACGCTTAACCAACTAAGTCACCCAGGCGCCCCCATGCATGTCTATTTTTATGCCAGTACCATACTGTTCTGATTATTATAGCTTTGTAATACAGTTTGAGATCAAAAAGTGATGCATTTTGCTTTGTTCTTCTTTTTCAGGCTACTCTAGATATTTTGTGGCTCTATACAAATTTTGGAATTGTTTTTCTGTTAAAAAATGACATTAGAATTTTGATAAGGATTGCATTCATTGTATAGATGGCTTTCGGTAGTGTGGACATCTTAATGATAGTCATTCCTCCAAATCATGAATATAGCATATCTTTCCATTTATAGTGTTGTCTTTATTTTCTTTCATCAAAGTCTTAAGTTTTTAATGTACACATCTCTTTCCCTCCTTGATTAAATATATTCCTAAGTACTGTGTTTAGTTTTGATGCTGTTTTAAATGGGATTGTTTTGTGTGTTTTTCAGATATTTCATTGTTAGTATATCAAAACAACTGATTTCCATATCTTGATTTTACATCTTGCAACTTTACTGAATTCATTGATTAATTCTAACAGTGTTTTGGTGGAATATTTAATGTTTCCTATATATAAAATCAAGACTGACAGTACTATGTTGATTAGGAGTAGTAAGAGTGGTCATCCACTGATCTTAGAGGAAAACCTTCCAGCTTTTCACCACTGAATGTGATGTTAGCTGTGGACTTGTCATATATGGCCTTTATAATGTTGAGTAACATTCATTTCATATCCAATTGTTGAGAGTCTGTATCATGAATGGATGTTGAACTTTGTCAAATGCTTTTTATAAAGATGATCATGTGATTTTTAGCTTTCATTCTATTAATGTATCACATTTATTGATTTGCATATGTTGAACCATTTTTATATCTCGGATTAATCCTACTTGATAATGATAAATAATCTTTTTAATGTGCCTGCTGAATTAAGTTTGCTAGCATTTTGTTGAGTATTTTTGTATCATATTCACTGTGGATATTGGATAGTTTTCTTGTAGTGTCCTTATCTGGCTTTTGTATTGGGTACTACCAGCCTAATAAAATGAGTTTAGAAGTGCTCCCTTCTCTTCAGTTTTTTTGGAAGAATTTGAAAGGATTGGTGCAAATTCTTCAAATATTTGGTAGATTTTACCAGTGAGTCCATCTCGTCCTGGGCTTTTTTCTTTGCTGAGAAATTGTTGATTACTGATTGGTAATCAACTCTACCTTACTCTATTGGTCTGTTCAGATTTTCTATTTCTTCATGATTCAGTCTTGGTAGGTTGTATGTTTCTAGGAATTTACTCATTTCTCCTAGATTATTTAATTTGCTGGCATATAATTTTCATAGTAACTTTATACTTTTTTGTGTGTACAGTATCAGATGTAATGCATCCTTTTTCCTTCCCGATTTTGAATCCTCTTTTTTTTTCTTAATTTCACTAAAAGTTTGTCAGTTTTATCTTTTCAAAAAGCAGCTCTTAGTTTTGTTGATCTTTTCTATTGTTTTTCTGGTCTCCTTAATTTATTTTTCTCTGATCTTTATTATTTCCTTCCTTCTTCTAACATTAGGCTTATTTTTTCTTTTTCTAATTTTTTAAGGTGTAATGTATGTTATTTGAGATAGTTCTTTTTTTCCTCTTTTTTTAAGTTTATTATTTGAGAGAGAGTGCGTGGGTGCACATGTTGGTGGGAGAAGGGCAGAAAGAAAAGGAGGTAAAGAATCCCAAGCACACACTGTCAGCACAGAGTCCAACTCAGGGCTCAAACTCAAACTGTGAGATCATGACCTGAGCCAAAATCAAGAGTCAGATGCTTAACTGAGCCACCCAGGAGCCCCTTTTTATTTTTTTACGTAGGCTATGCACCCATCGTGGGGCTTGAATTCATGACCCTGAGATTAAGAGTTGCATGCTCTACCGACTAATCCAGCCAGGCACCCCTATTTGAGATACTTTTAATGTAAACACGTATCCCATAAACTTCCCTCGTAGAAGTACTTTTATGTATCCCTTAAGTTTTAGTATGTTCTATTTCTACTTTAATTTTTTCAAGATATTTTTGATTTTGATTTTTTTGACCCATTGCTTATTTAGCGGTATATTGTTTATTTCCATATATTTGTGAATTTTCCAGTTTTCTCTTAATAGTTACTATTTTGATTGGAAAAAATACTTGGTATGATTTCAGTCTTCTCAAATTTGCTAATACTTGTCTTATGACTTAACCTATGATCTACCTACACAAGAATGTTCCTTGTGCACTTGAGAAGAATGTATTCAGCTGCTGCTGAATGGAATGGTCTACATATGTCTGTTTCATCCATTTTGTCTAAAGTATACATAGAGTCCACACCCAATTTTTTTTTATTGATTTTCTGCCTGAATAATCTCTCCATTGCTGAAAGTGAGGTATTAACATCCCCTACTATTATTGTGGTGGTGTTGTCTGTTTTTCCCTTCGAATCTGTTGGTATTTGCTTAATATATTTAGGTGCTCTGATGTTGAGTGCATGCAGGCATACCTTGTTTTATTGCACTTCGCAGACTGCATTTTTTTAACATATTGAAGCAGGTCTATTGGCACCATTTTTCAACAGCACTTGCTCACTTCATGTCTTTGTCACATTTTGGTAATTATCACACCATTTCCAACTTTTTCATTGTTATTTGTTTATGGTGATCTGTGATCAGTGATTACAACTCCCTGAAAGTTAAGATAATGGTTAGCATTTTTTAGCAATAAAGTATTTTTTATTAAGGTGTATACATTGTGTTTTTAGACATAATGCTGTAACACACTTAACAGTTTACAATATAGTGTAAACATAACTTTTATCTGCACTGGAAAACCAAAAAATTCATTTGACTCACTTTTATCAGTGGTTCTGGAACCTACCCATATCTCCAAGGTATGTCTGTATATAGATACAACTGTTATATCCTCTTAATTAACTGACCCATTTATCATTATATAATGGCTGCCTTTATCTGTTACAACTTTTGAGTTAAAGTGTATTTTCTTTGATATTAGTATAGCTACTCCTGTGCTCGATTGGTTTCCACTTACATGAAATTTCTTTTTATATCCCCTCATCTTGAGCCTGTATGTGTCCTTGAAGCTGAAGTGAATCTCATAGGCAGTATATAGTTGGGTCTTCCTTTCTATCCATTCAGCCACTCTGTGCCATTTCATTGGAGAGTTTAATCCATTTACATTTAGAGTAATTATTCATAGGTGAGTACTTATTAATGCCATCTTATTGATGTTTTCTGGTTATTTTGTGGCTCCCGTGTTCCTTTCTCTCTCACTATCTTCCTTTGTGAATTTATGATTTTCCATAGTGTTCTGGTTTGAGTCCCTTCTCTTTTCTTTTGTATATCTGTTGTACATTTTTGCTCTGTGGTTACCATGACTTGTCTTCTCTTTATAAGAAACTTGTTTCTGTAGAACCAGTTGTATTCTGACTTTCCGTAACCAAATATCTGCCAAGTAGTTGACCAAGTAATTTATCTTTTGATTACCTGTGTCATCATCAAACAAAAATAAATACATAAAAGTAAAATACTGAAAATAGCAAAGATAGTGTTGAAAATAGCAAACTAGAGTAAGGAATTTGTCCTAAAACCATGTATTAAAACACATTAAGCTTCAATAGTTAATACAACCCGATAGACAAATAATAGAGATCAGAAGAGATAACTCAAAAATTTATATATATAAAAAATTATGGAAAAGGCATCAGACCAATGAAAAACAGGTATAATTTTTTAATACTATAGAAAAATAATTTTTATCACTTCATACATCAGCATACATTCCTAAAAGATTTAAAGAATCAATTGATAAAAATAAAACTATCCAGAAAACTTAGATGCCAGTGGTAAGTACTTCATTCGACTTGGTTGAAATATTTCCAAAACAGGGGCACCTGGGTGGCTCAGTTGGTTAAGCTTCCAACTTCAGTTCAGGTCATGATCTCATGGTTGTGGGTTCAAGCCCCACATCTGGCTTTGTGCTGACATCTCAGAGCCTGGAGCCTGCTTCAAATTCTGTGTCTCCCTCTCTCTCTGCCCCTCCCCTGCTTGTGCTCTGTCTCTCCCTCTCAAAAATAAACATTAAAAAAAAAAAGATTAAAAAAAGATACTGCTTATCATTAAATTCATATTTCCATTCCTAAGAAATGGGTAAGTATTTATCATAGGGAAATAATTGTAAAGGTGAGGAAGGGGGAACTGTCTTCATGAATACGTTCCCTATTATATTCTTTATTACAATGAAACATTAAAATCTTAAGTTTTAAGAATTATAATAATTCAACCTAATAGAATATTAGGTAGCCATTAAAAATAATGATCACGGGGCACCTGGGTGGTTCATTCAGTTAAGTGTTCAATTCTTAATTTTGGTTTTTTCAACTCTTGATTTCCAGTCTTCATGGTTTGTGAGATCGAGCTCCCCGAAAGGCTCTGTGCTAACAGCATGGAGTCTGGGATTCTCTCCTTCTGTCTGCCCCTCCCCTACTCGTGTGCACATACTCTCTCTCAAAATAAAGAAACATTTTTTAAAATGACCATAAAAGATTGTAATTAATGTGGGGGGAATACTGATATTATGTGAAGTCACAAATGCAGAATCCAAAATTGCATCTGTGTTTTATAGAAGTCCTGGAGCTGAAAAGTACAACATAGGAAATATAGTCAATAATATTGTAATAATGTTGTATGGTGACAGATGATGACTGCATTTGCTGTGATGAACATTGAGTAATGGGTAGAGTTCTCTGATCACTATATTGTGTATCTGAACTAGTATAACATTATATATCAACTGTACTTCAGTAATTTAAAGTTTTTTAAATTTTTTTTAATGTTTATTTTTGAGAGAGCGTGTGCGCACACTTGAGCGGAGAAGGTGCATGGAGAAAGGGAGGCAGGATCAGAAGTGGGCTCTGCAGATAGTGGAGAGCCTGATGTGGGGCCCAAACTCACAAACCATGAGATTATGACCTGAGCCGAAGTCAGACGTTTTTTAATTTAAAAATGAAACACAAGGGTGTCTGCATGGCTCAGTCAAGCATCCAACTCTTGATTTCAGCTCAGTCTCATGGTTTGTGAGACTGAGCCCCCTATTAGGCTCTGCACTGATAGCTCAGAGGCTGCTTAGAATTCTCACCCTTCTCTTTGTCTCTGCCACTCCTCCACTGGTGTGCACATTCTCTCAAAATAAATAAACATTTAAAAAAATAGTAAAACAAACAAAAAACACATATTGAGGTGCCTGGGTGGTTCAGTCGGTTAAGCATCTGACTGTTGGTTTCTGCTCAGGTCATGATCTCACGGTCATGAGATCGAGCCCCACATTGGGCTCCATGTGAAGCCTGCTTGGGATTCTGTCTCTCCCCCTCTCTGCCCCTCCACCAGTCGTGCACATGCTCTCTCTCTTTCTCACAAAATAAATATTTAAATAAACTTTAAAAAAATGAAACGCATGAAATACAAATAAAGGAGAAGGAAAAATAGAAAAAATTAAAACAGTTAACATTAATTTTTAAAGTGTGTTTAGATTGCAAGCATTTTTCTTCCTGTTTGTGTTTCTGTTATTTCTATTTTGTTTTGTTATAAAACTGGGGGAAGGGGAGCATACAGAGGAAGAACAAAGTAAATTCTGTATCCCTCTTCTTTCCTACAATTACATATCTCCTCTAGGAAATTTATTTCCTCTTCCCACTAAAAAGCCTATAATCTATTAACGTGATTAAGTGAGAGGATACCTTTTGTGTACCTGAAAATGCATTTAGAAAAAGATGGATTGATGGATGCACAAATAATGTAATAAAGGAAATATAAGCAAATCATTGGTAATAATTGAATTTCAGTGGTGGGTATATGGGTATTCACCTGACATGTTCAACTTCTGTAGTTTTGAAAATGTTCATAATAAAATGTTAGAGAAGAAGTTCCTTTGAATACTTCTGTGGGGGAAATGAGAAAAATAATAGTTTTTTTTATTTTTTTTATTTTACAAGCAGTGTTCACTAAGGAGTTATTTTCTGTCTGCATTATAAATCAACATATGTATAGCAGGCAGTGAAATACTGTCATTAACAAAGTAACGCCACTGAAATTTACTGGATTTCTCTCTCTCTCTCTCTCCCCGTCTCTTTCTGCGTGCGTGTGTGTGTGTGTGCACGCAGCTATTTTGTTTTCCTTTATCTTACAAAAGACAGTCGTTTCCTCACCATAAACATTATGAACAAGACTACTTCTGAAGTGTGGTTGATAGATGGCCTAAGCCCTTGGGACCCACCAGTACTTATCCAGAAGCGAATACATGGCGTCCTTTACTACGTTGAACACAGAGATGACGAATTATACATTCTCACTAATGTTGGCGAGCCTACAGAATTCAAGGTAATCCTGGATTCTCCTTGTCCCTATGTGGTCTGTTCAAAAGTATCACACTTCCATCAACAACATTCTTTACGTTAAGAGTTAACTGTTTTCGTAGACTTTTGGTAAACTGTAGAAATTGATGCTACCTTTCCATGCATAACCAATTCCGTTTCTCTTCCCTTAGATATAATGTCTCTACACTTTGTAATTATGCCTAAAAATATTAGCAAATGAAACCTACTTTATCCTGATTATATCATTTATGAAAGCCAAACTTAATGATTTAAAAGAATAGACTTTTATAAATTCATGACCTTATAACTTAGCAATTTGGTATTGATCTCAGCTAGGCAGTTCTGCTGGTCCCAGCCAGGCTCCTTAATGCATCCACAGTTAGCTCGCTAGCAAATGCCTTCACTCGAACATCCATTGGTTTGTTGTGAGCTAAGCAGTAGGCCATTCTATCTCACCACACAGCAGGCTCCTTCACACGGTGATGGTCACACTGCAGCCCTGATGTGTTCTTTGGCTCTTCTGGATGCCGTGGTTATCACATTTTGTTACCTGGATCTCTTCTGACTTTGTTCCACACAGCTCATGAGAACAGCAGCTGATACCCCTGCCATTATGAATTGGGATTTATTTTTCACAATGAAGAGAAATACCAAAGTTGTAGACTTGGACATGTTTAAGGACCACTGCGTTCTATTCCTGAAGCACAGCAATCTACTTTACGTTAATGTGATTGGTCTGGCTGATGACTCGGTTCGGTCTCTGAAGGTAAGTTTAATTCTACATCCAGTTCAGTGTAACAGAACATCACATTTTGAGTGATAGCAACATACTGTTTCTTGAGTGGAATTTAATTTCAATGAAACTTGGCATACTGGATCTTTTCATACTGGATCTTAGGGGGTTTATTTTAAAATTACTTGGAGGACCTCACTTTTAGTAAAGTTTTACTTAAAATATGAACTTCAGAAGTAGAGTTCAGTGTCACGTTCCTCTTTCCACCTATCGCTATGTATCATCCATCTCTACAACTTTACGTATACTAATCACTCAGGCCAACTTGCCGGCTAGAGCCTGACCCACTGCTGCTGCTCCCATCCCACACCCCCCCCGTGGGGATAGGAGGCATGCCCACCATATTTCTGCCTTTGCAGAAATACCCTCTTCTTTTTGTTCGTTTTCTTACCTGTGGGGGTTGCAGAAGGGACCAAGAAACCTTTGGTCTCTTTCAGTAAGGGGTGGCAGTGGTCTCCACTGCAGCACAGCTGTGAATGGTGGCACATCTGCCTGGCAGGCTGACTTGCTGATATTGCCTGTGGCTGCCAGAAAAGATAATCTGCCTCCACAAGTGAACTTCTTAAAATTGGTGAATGCCAGCCTTACAACCCCATTTTAAAGCAGCATTGACATGTAGGTTAGGGGCGCCTGGGTGGCTCAGTCAGTTGAGCATCCGACTTCGGCTCAGGTCATGATCTCATGGTCTGAGTTGGAGGCCCACATCGGGCTCTGTGCTGACAGCTCAGAGCCTGGAGCCTGCTTCGGATTCTGTGTCTCCCTCTCTCTCTGCCCCTCCCCCACTCATACTCTGTCTCTCTCTGTCAAAGATAAATAAACATTAAAAAAAAATTTTTTTTTAAACATGTAGGTTAGAAAACAGGTGCTGAAGGGAACGGGAAAGGCCTCCATTTTACTTGGTATGGAAAGAGTTGTTAAACCAGTTGACCACTTATACCTAGTTTGAGGACCTAGCCAAAATGGAGAGAGAAATGCCATTTGAGCATCTTGTTTGGTTAAATTTTATCCCAAATAATTGAAATCATTACCTTTTTTCTTTTTTAAGTTTATTTATTTTGAGATTTAGTTTGAGCATAGGGAAGGGCAGAGAGAGGGGGAGAGAGAGAATCCCAACCAGGTTCCTTGCTCCGCAGAGCCCAACATAGGGGTCAGTCTCACAACTGCAAGATCACTACCTAAGCCAAAATCAAGAGTCAGACACTTGACTGACTGAACCACCCCGGCTCTCCATTTTCTTTATATATTTTAGATACTAACCCTTTATCGGATATATCATTTGCAGATATCATCTCCCATTCTGTAGGTTGCCTTTTAGTTTGTTGTTTCCTTTGGTTTATTTTTGCTTTTTCTTTCCCTTCCCTTGTCTAGAAAAAAGTTGCTATGGCCAGTGTCCGAGAAATTACCTCCTGTGCTCTCTTCTAGAATATCTGTGGTTTCACGTCTCACATTTAGGTCTTTAATCAATTTTGAATTTGTTTTTGTATATGGTATAAGAAAGTGGTCCAGTTTCATTCTTTTGCATGTTTTCCCAGCACCATTTGTTGAAAAGACTGTCTTTTTCCCATTGGATATCACTTCCTGCTTTGTCAAACATTAGTTTACCATATAGTTGTGGGTTTATTTCCGGTTTTTCTTTTCTGATCTGTTGATCTGTGTATCTATTTTTGTGCCAGTGCCTACTGTTTAGATCACTACAGTTTGTGATATAACTTGAAATCCAGAACTGTGATGCCTCCAGCTTTCCTTTTCTTCTTCAAGATAGCTTTGGCTATTTGGAGTCATTTGTGGCTCCATACAAATTTTAGGATTGTTTGTTCTAGTTTTGTGAAAAATGCTGTTAGTATTTTGATAGGGATTGCATTAAATGTGTAGATTGCTTTGGTAGTATAGACATTTCAACAATATTTTTTTTTCCGATCCATGAGCATGAAATGTCTTTCCATTTGTGTCATCTCTAATTTCTCTCATCAGTGTTATAATTTAGAGTTTTCAGAGTCTAGATGTTTTACCTCTTTAGTTAGGCTTATTCCTAGGTATCTTATTATTTTGGGGGTAATTGTAAATGGGATTGTTTTCTAAATTTCTCTTTCTGCTGCTTCATTATTGGTGTATACAAATGCAACAGATTTCTGTAGATTGATTTTGTATCCTGCGACTTTACTGAGTTCATTTACTAGTTCCAGCAGTTTTTTGGTGGAGTCTTTCAAGTTTTATATTTATAGTATCATGTCATGTGCAAATAGTGAAAATTTTACTTTTTCCTTACTGATTTGGATGCCTTTTATTTCTTTTTGTTACCTGATTGTTGTGGCTAGGACTTCTAGAACTCTGTTGAATAAAAGTGGTCAGAGTGAACATCCTTATCTTGTTCCTGATCTTAAGGAAAGGCTCTCAGTTTTTCCCCATTTAGGATGATGTTAGCTGTGGGTTTTTAATAAAGGGCCTTTATTATGTACAGCTAAGTTCCTTCTAAACCTACTTTGTTGAGGTTTTTTTTTTAATCATAAATGGACATTGTACTTTGTCAGATGCTTTTTCTGCATCTACTAAAATGATCATATGGTTCTTATCCTTTTTCTTACTGATGTGGTATATCACGTTGATTAATTTGTGAATATTGAACCACTCTTGCAACCCAGGAATAAGTCCCACTTGGTCATGGTGAATGATGTTTTTAATGTATTGTTGGATTCGGCTTGCTAGTATTTTGTTGAGGATTTTTGCATCTGTGTTCATCAGGGATTTTGGCCTGTAGGTCTCTTTTTATGGTGTCTTTGTGTGGTTTTGGTATCTGAGTAATGCTGTCCTCATAGAATGAATTTAGAAGTTTTCTTTTCTATTTTTTTTTTTGGAATAGTTTAAGAATAGGCATTAACTGTTCTTCATATGTTTGGTGGAATTCATCTATGAAGCTATCTGCTCCTGGCCTTTTGTTTGTTTTTTTCATTCCTGATTCAATTTCATTGCTGGTTATCAGTCTGTTCAAATTTTTTTATTTCTTTCTGTTGCAGTTTCAGTAGGTTGTATATTTCTAGGAATTTTTCCATTTCTTCTAGGTTGTCCAGTTTTTTGACATAATTTTTCATAATCTTTTATTATTGTTTGTGTTTCTATGATATTTGTTGTTATTTCTCCTCATTTGTAGTTTTATTTAGTTGGGTCCTTTCTGTTTTTTTTTTCTTGAGAAGTCTGGCTAGAGGTTTATCAACTTTAGTGATTTTTTTTCCCAAAGAACCAGCTCCTTGTTTCATTGATCTGTTCTATTGTAGTTGTTTGGTTTCTGTATCGCTTATTTCTGCTCTAATCTTTATTATTTCCTTCCTTCTGCTGGTAATTAGGTTTTGTTTGTTCTTTTTCTAGCTCCTTTAGGTGTAAGGTTAGGTTGTTTATTTGAGATATTTCTTGCTTCTTACAGTTGGCCTATATTGCTGTAAATTTCCCTCTTAGAACCACTTGTGCTGCATCCCAAAGGTTTTGAACCATTGTGTTTTCATTTTCATTTGTTGCCATGTACTTTTTTAATTTCTTTTGTTTCCTGGTTGACCCATTCATTGTTTAGGAGCATGTTATTTAACCTCCATGTATTTGTAGTCTTTCCAGATGTTTTTTTCTTACAGATTTTTTTCTTTTAGCTTCATAGTGTTACAGTCAGAAAAGATGCATGGTATGACTTTGATCTTTTAAAATTTGTTGAGGCTTGTTTTGTAGCCTAATAAGTGATCTGTTCTGGAGAATGTTCCATGTGCACTTGAAAAAAATGTGTATTCTGTTTTAGGATGGAATGTTCTGAATAGATCTGTCTGTTAAATCCATCTAATCCAGTGCATCATTCAAAGCCATTGTTTCCTTGTTGATTTTCTGTTTAGTTGATCTGTCTATTGATGTAAGTGGGGTGTGAAAGTGCCCTACTGTTGTTAATTATTACCAGTTAGTCCCTTTATGTTTCTTACTAACTGTTTTATGTATTTGGGTGCTCCTGTGTTGGATGCATACATTTTATAATTATTATATCTTCCCGTATTGTTCCCTTTATGATTATATGGTGTCCCTCTTTGTCTCTTGTTACAATCTTTGTTTTAAAATCTATTTTGTCTGATACCAATATTGCTACTCCAGCTTTTCTTTGACATCCATTTGCATGATCAGTGTTTCTCCATTCCCTCACTTTCAATCTGCAGGTGTTTTTAGATCTAAAATGAGTTTCCTGTAGGTAGCATATGGATGGATCCTGGTTTTATTCATTCTGCCACCCTGTGACTTTTGATTAGAGCATTTAGTCCATCTAGTTTTAAAGTAATTGTTGATAGATATGTATTTATTGCCATTTTTACTTGTTTTGTAGTTATTTCCAAAGTTTTTCTCTGATCCTTTCTTCTCTTTCTTTCAGGGTTTGCTGGTTTTCTTTAGTGATATATTTGGATTTCTTTCTTCTTTATTCTTTGCATATTTATTAGTAGTTTTTGATTTGTGGTTACCATTAGGTTTTTATATAGCCTCTTCTGCTTATAGCAGAAGTCTGTATTAATTTGATTGTCGTTTAAGTTTGAACCAGTTCTTTACTCCTCCCCTCCCCAAGTTTTAGATATATGGTGCCATATTCTACATTGTTTTATTTTGTGAGTTCCTTGACTGATTGTTTACAGAAATATTTATTTTTACTGGTTTTGTGTTTCCTAGCTTCATACTATCTTTTTTTGGTCTTTCCTTTTCACTCAGAATCCCCTTTAATATTTCTTGCAGGGCTGGTTTTATGGTCATGAACTCTTTTAGTTTTTATTTGGGAAACTCTTTGTATCTCCTTCAACGTTTATTTATTTTTGGGACAGAGAGAGACAGAGCATGAACGGGGGAGGGGCAGAGAGAGAGGGAGACACAGAATCGGAAACAGGCTCCAGGCTCTGAGCCATCAGCCCAGAGCCTGACGCGGGGCTCGAACTCCCGGACCGCGAGATTGTGACCTGGCTGAAGTCAGACGCTTAACCGACTGCGCCACCCAGGCGCCCCTGTATCTCCTTCTATACTGAGTGATAGCCTTCCTGGATATAGTATCTTGGATACAAGTTTTTCCTATTCAGCATTTTGAATACATCATGCCACTCCTTTCTGGCTTGGAAAGTTTCGCTGAAAAAAACCACTGATAGCCTTATGGGGTTTCCTCTGTATATAATTGTCTTCTTTTGTCTTGCTACATTCATTCATTCATTTATTTTTAGTGTTTATTTATTTTTGAGAGAGAGCCAGAGTGCAAGTGGGGAACGAGGAGAGAGAGAGAGGGAGACACAGAATCCAAAGCAGGCTCCAAGCTCTGTGCTGTCAGCACAGAGCCTGATGTGCAGCTTGAACCCACAAACCATGAGATGATGACCTGAGCTGAAGTCATACGCTTAACTGACTGAACCACCCAGGCACCCCTTGACTTGCTACTTTTAATATTTTTTCTTTATCACTATATTCTGCCATTTTAATTACAATATGCCTTGCTATGGATCTGCTTTTGTTGATTTTTATCCGAGGAGGGGGTGGTGGTTCTCTGTGCATCCTGGATCTGGATTTCTCTCTCTTTCCTTCTCCAGATTAGGTAAGTTTTCATCTATTATTTCTCAAATTCTCTGCCCCCTTTTCTTTATCTTCTTATGGGACTCCTAGAATACAACTGTTACTATGTTTGATGGAGTCACTGAGTTCCCTAAGTCCATTCTCATTTTCCATAATTCTTTTTTCTCTCTTTTGTTCACCTTGATTACTTTCCATTACTCTGTCTTCTAGGTAATTAATTCGTTCCTCTGCTTCCAGCCTGCTATTCATTGTATCAAGCACGTTTCTCATTTTGTTTATTGAACCCTTTATCTCTGGTATATTATTCCTTATCTGTGCTAATAGTTTCACTGATGTCCACCATTCTTTTCTCAAGTCTGGTGAGTATCCTTACGATCATTGCTTTAAATTCTTCATCAGGCATATTACTTCTATGTTTCACTTAAATCTCTGGCTTTTTGTTCATTTGAGACAAAGCGTGTCTTCTCATTTTGTCTAAGTTTCTATGCCTATTTCTGTGTGAGGAAAGTCAACTACATCTCTTGTTCTTGAGGGTAATGGCTTTATGAAGAAGAGGTCCTGTAGTGTCCTGCGGTATAATGTCTTCTGTTCTCCAGGGCCTGATGCTTCCAGGAATATCTCCAGTGGAACATCATATCTGTAATTTATTCTATATCCTCCCTTTATTCCCTGACCCTTTTGGGCTTTGTTACAGTGTTTTGAGTCATCAACACATAGAATCAATACTACATTACATATTAGGTTCTACTTAAAGAAAATTTTATAGATCAGAGCCTTTCATGAACTGGATAATACTGATTAATATGCAGGGACAATGGCATACACAAAGGACAAAATCTTTAAGCCAGACTATATTTTAAAATATTTCTGTATGTAACATCTCCGCCTAGTAGGCACTTCACTAAAAGATCTTTTTAAACTCCATCTGGGCAACAGAAATGTAAAATCCTTAATATATTTGCCTCCTATCTTTGGTCATCATATTACCAGTTTTTCTTGGTAATTTTTTTTTTTTTCACAAAAAGAAGCTATGATAATTTAATTGGTTATGATACTTAATTTAAGCAAATCTTGGGGAGATTTTTTGCTTTGTACTAATATCAGTTCACATGGAGGCATTTGCACACTTGGGCCAGTTTTCTTTCAGTGAGATGACTACGATTGCTGGTAGGATGCTAGCGCTGAACCTGTTTCTTTCGTGTATCAAAGAAATATCTGCAGATCACCTAGCCAATTTATTATTATTCTTGGGTGCTGTCCATTAACATACCCAGATAGTACTGCAGGTTTCTCAATAGGAAATGCGGTTTAAGATATCCTTGAGATGGTTAACATTTATTTCTGGACAACTAGAACTAGACAAACTAGAACAGTTTTTGTTATGGTAAAACTTTACCCTTGGTCCCAGTACTTTAAGAAATACACCCAAAAGAGTTATTTATTGGAACTACTTGGTTTGAAACTATGACCACTTACCACATGGGGCACATGGAAACTCTTTTAAAGTTTCACCAAAGGACAGAAAAATTTGTGCCTCTGTGGACTTAGGCATCATGTACCCTCTTTCTGAGACCTGGTTACAACATGAGTAGTGAGAAGCGATGGTGGTTTTTCCCAGCAAGGTCTCCATTTACTCACTCCCATTTATGCTTCCAGACTTCACAACTTTGATGTGCCACATGCTTCTTTCCGTTTTATGGCTTTCACTTAAGTAGACAGATTATCCTTGAACATAATTCTCAGTCTGAGGACAGTAAATTAGGAACTCTCTTTGAGAGATATTTTGAATATATATCCTTGGAGTGTTCAGGAAGATCGATTCTTTGGACTAATAGTAAGACATATGCTCTGTGAACATAAACTCTGGCTGTAGTTTCTACAGGTCAGATGATGCACTCTTTATGCACACAGCCCCCACCTACCCTTTTTGAATAATGCCAACCCGTGACATTGCTGTGCCAAGACCTCTGATTTTCTTTCTACAATTACTCGGGAAAGGAAAGGCAATTTTCTTTTAATGTTCTGACTCTCGGTACCATTTCTTATATTCTGCCAGCCTGCTTACCACAATTCTTTGAAAGGTGTAAGAGGGATGTTAGTGGCAGGCTTGAAACTGGACCCTGCTGCTCTGAGAGAATAAATTTTGATTCCTTTCCTTTTTTCTTAAAGTGAAGAATCCTAATCATAATAGCTGTGAGTTTCTCAGAGTGTATGTGCCAGGAAAGGTTTTGTTCTGCACAACAGTTAGCCTGGGGGCTGAAGTTAGAAACAAATTGTAAATGCTTTAGTGCTGCTGAGTGAGTTTGTAGCCCTGGCATGATAGCTGTCACCACTGTGGCTGTCTAGGCCACAGGGGAAGTGCTGGTGGGTGTAAATCATTAAAAAAACACCTGAGCGAGATTTCATGTTCTCTGAGAACGGAGATCTGGAGATGTTGCCGGGTTCTGGAATTATTATTTGATTTGCTCTTATTCGTAACCATTTTACTATTCACTTCCCAAGTTTATACCCAAAATAAATGGCTTTATTAAAGGAGATCCTGTATAAATCCAGAGTCATGATAAACCATTTTCCTATAATTTTTCCTTATTTTATTGGTCATTAGTGTGGAGTCCTGTTCATTTGTTACTTGAAATATATTCTGTTGTGCTGAAATAATAGTTAAATGAGGAATTACTTATAATGGATAAAAGTAAACTTGATGTCCACATCATCTTGTTTGTAGCTGACTCAAATTTAATTAATGATACTTAGTGTGTAGATAAAGAGTAAAAATAACTTTTATTTCTTTAGCTTCCTCCTTGGGCCTGTGGATTCATAATGGATACCAATTCAGACCCAAAGAACTGCCCCTTCCAGCTTTGCTCTCCAATACGTCCCCCAAAATACTACACATACAAATTTGCAGAAGGCAAACTATTTGAGGAAACTGGGCATGAAGACCCAATCACAAAGACTAGTCGTGTTTTACGTCTAGAAGCCAAAAGCAAGGTAAGTCTTTGTAATCCCAACTCTGAGCCCCCATCTACTGCATTCATACTACTTGTCAAGCATTGTGCAGTTGCTGCTGGTGTTAAAGCAGCATGGGTTTCTGAAGTGGATCTCACATACCACAGTAAGACCCAAATGATCTTAAGGGATCCATGGATTTTTTTTTTTTTAAATACTCCCGTATTTATTTTAACATGGCTTAGAAAATTTATAGCTAGCATGTCAAGTCATTGATTTCATCAAGGCTTGTTAATATTTGAATTTTGAATTTGAATTTTGAAAGTTGACTTCAAGAAATTGTCAAAGTTGGTTTCTAGGTAATGGCAAAAAATTGTGAAGGTGGTAAGCAGTTGACTAGAGTGTTTGAATCTAGTAGGGAAGATGATTGATGTTGAAGGAGTAAGTGCTAATGTACTGACTGCTGCAAAGGACGCCGTGTTGAGTACAGTGGAAACATGGCACAGGGACCTTACATAGGCTGGAGGGATCACTGAAGGCTTCTGAGAAAGTGATGTCTCAGGTAAAACCTCAAGGATGATTAAGAATCTAACTAGAAAAGGGGCAGGAGGAATACATTTGTGTAGAGGCCTGAATTGAGGGAGAAATGGTGCTTTCAAGAAGTAGAAAGGAAGGGGTGCCTGGTTGACTCAGTTGCAAGAGGATGCAACTTTTGATCTCAGGGTTGTGAGCTCAAGCCACATGTTGGGTGTACAGATTACTTAAATAAATTTTTTTTTAAGTAAAGGAGGACAATATGGCCAAAGTGTAGAGTAAAAGAGGTAAGACTGAGGGCAGAGTAAAAAGTATAAAAGAAAATTTGTGCAAGTGGGGAACAAATTAATAAACTGTGGCCTTTGGATTTAAGGAATTTTCAGACCTTGACCTATCAAACATCAGATAATTTCATATGTGTTGGCAATGAATTATGACACAGCCTTTTTGTCTTTATGAATTTTTTTCTTCGTTGATTTTCTTTTAAATCTTTAAGTGTATTTTTTTAATAATACAAGAGCAATACACATTTCTTAGAATAAATACAAAAATGCAGAATGTACAAAGTTTAGATGACTACTTTTCAGTCCCATTTGCTGTACCTCTTAGATATAATTATTGTTTACCATTTATTGTATCACTTTCCAGATTTTTGTGTTTGGTTTTTTGTCAACAGAATATGTTTACAGGGGCGCAGTCGGTTGAGCTCAGTCAGTTGAGCATCCGAATTCAGGTTAGGTAATGATCTCACGGTTCGTTAGTTCAAGCCCCATATCAGGTCCTCCACTCCCAGCGCAGAGCTGGCTTCAGATCCTGTTCCCGTCTCTCTCTCTGCCCCTCCCCCTCTTACACTCAAAAAGAAAAGAAAAAAAATATATATTTTTAGGCTTTGTTTTGCTTTAGAAATGTGTAACTATACCATATACCAATCCATCAAAATGTTGTAGTTATCATATCCTAAGTGGAAAGAACAGTGAAACTAAGTGAAATTCTGGCGCTTAATGGTTGAGGATTCTGCCTATAGAGGACAGAAAATTGAGCAGTTAAAACTTCTTTAGTCAACCTATTTGTAAATACGCAAAGATGTGAAATGTCAGTATCTAGCCATAGGTGTGGGGAAATTAACTATGCTAGTACGTCTAATTTTGGTAGCTATATTTTGACTTAATCTTGAAAGAAAAAAATTGCAGTAATAGTAGGTAGTAAAGAACTCTTTAAAATCACTTCACTGTCTTGGAAAGCTGCATTTCATAAAATGTTTTCAAGCCTGAGTTTTGCTGCTCTTTTCTAGTTAGCATTATGGGTCAGCAGAATAGCTAAAAATGGGGATGAACCATGATGTATTTTTAAAGACCTTAACCATAACTCTGTTGTCCTTTTTTTTTTTTTTTACGTAATTTCTATATCCAATGTGAAGCTTGAACTCACAACTCTTAAGAGTCACATACATGCTCCACCGAGTGAGCCAGCCAGGAGCCCCTCCGTTGTCTCAATTAAATGAAGTTTGTATTCAACATCAGTAACCAATGCATAAAATTAGGGATAAACTGTTTTAAAAAACTTTTATTTACATTGCGTAGTAACTCTTCATTTCCAGGATGGAAAATCAGTGCCAATGACTATTTTCCACAAAACGGATTCTGAGGACTTGCAGAAGAAACCTCTCCTGGTACATGTATATGGAGCTTATGGAATGGACTTAAAAATGAATTTCAGACCTGAAAGACGGGTGTTGGTGGATGATGGATGGATATTAGCATATTGCCACGTTCGGTGAGTCAACACATTTTACCTGGCACATGAGTGTTGTGACAGATGTCCAGAACAATGCTGTATCAGGGAGGAAAGTTTATTTTCTCATTTGTGTTATTGAATTTATGTATTCCTAAACATGTGCTGATAGAAGCTGATTTAACAGACTAGTTGATCCAGAAAGCAAAAGGGTAGATTTTTAGGATCTTGCACCAGATTTTTTTTTTTTTTTTTAATTCTATTGAGACCTCTTTACTTTGGGCAAAAATGAGACCTGAAAGCAAAGCAGTAGGTATATGGTAAATAACAGTAAAACAAGCAACAGCTTTGATGATCACTTTAGAATAGCAAGAATTTAACACATTTTGAAATTAAGTCTATGAATGAGCTATTCTTTCTTTTCCTTTTTTTTTTTTAATATAATTTATTATCAAATTGGTTTACCCAGTGCTCATCCCAAAAGGTGCCCTCCTCAATGCCCGTCACCCCTTTCCCCTCTCCCCCACCCCCCATCAACCCTCACTTTGTTCTCAATACCCAAGAGTCTCTTATGGTTTGCCTCCCTCCCTCTCTGTAACTTTTTCCCCCCCTTCCTCTCCCCCATGGTCTTC
>NW_024412441.1:15850289-16006338 GCF_014898765.1 Herpailurus yagouaroundi
TTTGCATTCCCACCAACAGTGCAAGAGGGTTCCCGTTTCTCCACATCCTCTCCAGCATCTATAGTCTCCTGATTTGTTCATTTTAGCCACTCTGACTGGCATGAGGTGGTATCTCAGTGTGGTTTTGATTTGTATTTCCCTGATGAGGAATGACGTTGAGCATGTTTTCATGTGCCTGTTGGCCATCTGGATGTTTTCTTTAGAAAAGTATCTATTCATGTCTTCTGCCCATTTCTTCACTGGCTTATTTGCTTTTCAGGTGTGGAGTTTTGTGAGTTCTTCATAGGTTTTGGATACTAGCCCTTTATCCGATATGTCATTTGCAAGTATCCCATTCCATCAGTTGCCTTTTAGTTTTGTTGATTGATTCCTTTGTGGTTGCACCAGATTTTTAGAATTCATGTACCAGTCTGTGTACTCTGACTTCATTTTATTTTAGCTGTTTTCAAGACACAAGTAATATTTTATGTTTCTGCTTAAAATCCTACTCCATCTCCCTATCTCCAAAATAAAATCCAAACTCCTTACTTATAGTATTTAACATCCTAACGATCTGGCTTATCTCTGTAGTGAGATCTTTCATTACTGCCCAGACAAACCCTGCACTCCAGCCCTGTTACATCCTTTCAGATGATACTTTCTCCTCTCTGCATTTGCACATGCTGTGTCTTGATGTTTTCCCTTCCTTTGTGCATCTCATATTTTCATATTCTCATATTCTTCCTCCAAGACTCGGATTAGGTATCCTCTCCTTCTTAAGCATTTGTTTTAAGAAGTATATACCCCTAACCTAATAAGTGGATGTTCTTTCTACTGTTTCTGTGATAACCTGCAGTACACTTGTGTGAAAGCAGCAACCACATGCTTGGCAGCTGTTTTCTTTCCCCCCAAAATTATGATCTTCAGGCAGGAGATTTTTGCGTGTGTGTGTGTGTGTAGATTTTTTTTTTTTTTTTAAGAAAGTTTATTTGTGGGGCGCCTGGGTGGTTCAGTCAGTTAAGTGTCTGACTTTGGGTCAGGTCATGATTTCATGGTTTGTGGGCTTCAAGCCCCGTGTTGGGCTCTGTGCTCAGAGCCTGGAGCCTGCTTCAGATTCTGTGTCTCCCTCTCCGCCCCTCCCCCACTTGTGCTCTGTCTCTCAAAAATAAGTAAACGTTAAAAACAATTTTTTGGGGGCGCCTGGGTGGCACAGTCGGTTAAGCATCCGACTTCAGCCAGGTCACGATCTCGCGGTCCGTGAGTTCCAGCCCCGCGTCGGGCTCTGGGCTGATGGCTCGCAGCCTGGAGCCTGTTTCCGATGCTGTGTCTCCCTCTCTCTCTGCCCCTCCCCCGTTCATGCTCTGTTTCTCTCTGTTCCAACAATAAATAAAAAACGTTGAAAAAAAAATTTAAAAAAAAAAAAAAAAACAATTTTTTTAAGAAAGTTTATTTGTAATCTTGTATCATTTAACCAAATGATTCTCAGCTCTGGGTGTACAGTCATCTGAGGACCTTTTGCTTTTTTATATTTTTAAGGCCAGCATTTAACACAGTACCTGAGAAGCAGAAGCAGCAACTCAAAACATATTTGTTGAGGGAGACCTGACTGGCTTAGAGCATGCTGAGTTTATTGATCCTTGGGTCATGAGTTTAAGCCTCATGTTGGGCATAGAGCTTACTTTGAATGAATGAATGAGTGAATGAGTGGAAAAGAGAAAATGACAAATGACTCTTATTTTTTTATAAAAACATATTTGTTGAACCCATTTTTGACTGTCTCTTATCAGGGATTGACAAACCCTTTCTCTGAAAAACTAAATAGTAAATATTTCAGGCTTTGTAGGCCACCTATGGTCTCTGTTGTATATTCCTCATTGTTTTTTGTTGTTGTTTTTTCTCCCAACCTTTAAAAATAAACCATTCTTAGCTCTAATGCCATTTAAAAAAAAAAAAACAGGCCTCCAGGTAGTTGTTGCCCACCGGCTATTGTTTGCTGACCCTGAAATATGTCATTAATTTTTTTTTCCCACTAAAAATTTTTTTCGCCCTTTAATTTCAGGGGTGGTGGTGAGTTAGGCCTCCAGTGGCACGCTGATGGCCGTCTAACTAAAAAACTCAATGGCCTTGCTGACTTAGAGGCTTGCATTAAGACGCTTCATGGCCAAGGCTTTTCTCAGCCAAGTCTAACAGCCTTGACTGCTTTCAGTGCTGGAGGGGTGCTTGTGGGAGCATTGTGTAATTCTAATCCAGAGCTCCTAAGAGCTGTGACTTTGGAGGTGAGTATACTTTGTCTCTTCTATTTACAAAGTGGGAAAGTGGGAAAGCCCTAGGATGCTCTATAAAAAATATTTGTTATATCTTTTCACATTTCTCTCTCTCTCTCCCAAATATTTCTAAAGAAGTTGCTAACATATTTACTAGCATAGGGAGTATAACAAAACCTTAAAATTTTAAACACAGAATTGTAGCTCTGGGAGAACTTCTAAACTTAATCTAACTGCTTATCCTTTATCCCTTCTTCCTGGACAGTGTTCTTTATTAATCATTGAGAATTTCCACTGAAGAATAGTAATGGCTATCCTCATTGACCATTTCTTATTTTTAAGAACATGTAGAGTTGGTAGAAAAGAGGCAAAGGATATGTGACTCACCAGTTCCAGGGACTCAGGCAGAGCACACTGTGACTCTGGAATTCATGAAATCCGTTGCCTGTGCTGCCCATCAACCTTTTAGTCCTGGATGTAGGGGCTCTCTGTTTTTTAGATACTCCATTCTTAAAGGTCTTTAAGGGGTAGTTTTTCTGTACTTTGATTGAAATATCTTGCTTTATTCTTAAAAGTCTCTACAGTTGACCTTTGAACAACATGGGGGCCAGGGGCACAGACCCATCCCCATCCCCGTGCAGTCAGAAACCCATGATAAACTTTGGACTCCCCAAAAACTTAACTGCAAATAGCCTCCTGTTGAGCAGAAACTTTACCAATAACGTAAGCAGTCGATTAACATGTTTTGTATATTCTATGTATCACATACTATGTTCTTACAATAAGTTAGAGATAAGAAAATGTTATTAAGATCATAAGGAAGAGAAAAAAATGTTTGTACAGTACTGTGTGTATATCTATTGAAAAAATCCAGATGTAAGTGGACTTGCATAGTTCGAACCTATGTCACTCAAGGGGCAACTGTATAGTCTTCCTGGTGTCCAAAATTATGACGTTCTATTAAAGCAGCTCATTTCACCTTCATCACTGTGCTCCTGGTTAGGTACTCTAGAAAATAATGACCGGGATGGAGAGAGCATATTATTTTCAGGTTTCTTTTATTTTGAGGATGGGGGTATATACACTGTGGACTTGTAAATAAGTGTTAAATAATCCTCATCTGTAAATCTACTTTTTTAAGTAGAGATGCTAAATATAGAGGGGGGAAATCTATATACAAAGATAATAATAGCAAAGCTATTTACAATATAAAGAGAATACAACTGGTCTGTGACTTTTAGAAATTAGAAAGGAAATAATCAAAAAGTATATAAATATTCATCCCACGTTACTTATTAGAGTCAACCTCTAAATATCCAACAATAGAGAATTCATAGTTTTAATTAGAAGTACCAAATACCAGCTCTACTTTAAGCAGAAAAGGGATTTTTTAAAAGGTAGTGGAGAGGAGCAGGTATAGTCCCCTCATACTGCCAGTGCTGCTTCTAAAATCTCAATATAAATGTGGCACGTTTGCCAGAGGAAATTCTCTATGGTCCCTACTTCTTTGAGTCACTAACTTGCCATTCAAAGTTTAGAGCACATTCTGTCTGATTTGGTAGACCCAGGCCATGTAGTTATACTCCACAACTGCAGGGAACACTAAGAAAGGAAATACTGGGCATTTAGTACCTCCGTAGTGAGAGGCAGGCTTTGCCTCATAAGGTTAGGGATAGTCTAAATGCAAAAAAGGAGTTCAGATTCTAGGCAGCTGCCTAGGCAACTGCATTTGCCTACTAGGTTAATGCCAATACAAGAGAAAGCTGAAAAGCATGTTAACAGAATACTATAAGCTAAGTGAAAAAAAGCAGCTGCCGTTTGACTAAATGTTTTAATACTGGTTATAAGCCAGTGAGTGATTTTTTTCTTATTTCAATTTGGATACTATCTAGACTTTCTTCAATCAACATTTATTACCCATATTTTAAGGTAAAATGTCCAACTGATAAAGTAGGGCTTACTCATGTGTTGGGGTTTTTTTAATAATTTTTAATGGTGATAAAATAACAAAATTTACCATCTTAACTATTTTTACATGTATAGTTCAGTAGTGTCCAGTATGTTCACATTGTTGTGGAACCAGTCTCCAGAACTCTACGCTCATTGAATAGCAACTCCCCAGTTCCCCCTTTCCCTCAGAACCACCACTCTCCTTTATGTCTCTGAATTAGAATACCTGTACCTCCTGTAAATGGAATCGTACATATTTGTCTTTTTGTAACTGACTTATTTCACTTAGAGATATCCTCAAGTCCTCGAGGTCCATCCATTATTGTAGCATATGTCAGAATTTCCTTACTTTATAAGGCTGAATAATAATCTGTTGTGTCATTGTGTATATTTTGCTTACCCGTTTATCCACCATTGGACACTGGGTTGCTTCTGCCTTTTGGCTGTTGTGCATAATGCTGCTGTGACTATGGGTGTACTCCTCAAGACTCTGAGTTACCTAGGGATATATTTCCTGGATCATATGGTAATTCTAAGTTTGATTTTTTGAGAAACTAGCATACCATCTGCACCATTTTACATTCCCACCAATAGTGCACAAGGGTTCCAATTTCTCCACATCCTTGCCAACACTTGTTATCACTTGTTATTTTTGTTTCTTTTTGGATGTAAGGCCCTAGTTAAGGACTGAGTAGGTCTGAGTAGTCTGCCTCCTGGGAATCAGCGTGGCTTCTTGACCTTTGTTCTCTCATGTCAGCATTTATATTCATAAAGTATATTTTTCTGAAATTCATTTTACCAATTTGTTAGTCAAAGTTTAAATTTCTTTGGCTTTGTGGGGTTTTTTTGTTTGTTTGTTCTTTTAGGCACCTTTCTTGGACGTTCTCAACACCATGATGGATACTACACTTCCTCTGACATTAGAAGAATTAGAAGAATGGGGGAATCCTTCATCTGATGAAAAACACAAGAACTACATAAAACGTTACTGTCCCTATCAAAATATTAAACCACAGGTAGTGAATAACAGTTCTGATAAACTATCCTAAAATGATAGAAGAGATAATCAAAAGAATACTTACCCTTGCTGACCCGGAATTTTGTAGGGCTTTAGATTGTTTCTGCTTATAATACCCAAACAACTTTCAGCGCCATCTCTGCTCATACTCCATGTTTGTTTCAATGTAATAGTTCAGAATAGGTTAGATGTGGTCATGGTCTCACTAGCCAAGAAAAGGGTATTCCAGGTAGCAAGTGGTCTAGTACTGTGATACTGTAGATCTCTCAATATGAAATGAGAAGAAATTATCTAGCACTTAGGTCAAAAAAATGGAGTTATTTTTCATAACCTATAAGGTAGAAAAGGACCATAAGGAATAATGCAAATCTTGTACATCTATTTTCTTTCAGCATTATCCTTCCATTCACATCACAGCTTATGAAAATGATGAGCGTGTACCTCTGAAAGGAATTGTAAACTATACTGACAAACTCAAGGAAGCCATTATGGAGCATGCTAAGGACACTGGTGAAGGTAGGAGACCACCTGGAAGCAGGGAGCATAGCTAAATGTTCTGTTACCTACCACATACTGCTCAGAGTAGTACATTTTATGCCACAGACCAAATCATCTGCCCGTGAGTTTGGACAGTTGGTTTTCCTGTGTTGACTACTGAGTTGAGGCATACCTAATAACTATGTCTGACTTGCCCCTTTTTCAAAGGACAGTCTTAAAATAAGGTAGGCAAGGCACAAAGAAAAATAAATTTAAACATCAAAGTATAACTTAGAGATATACTGTCATACAACACTCATTCATTTAACAATATGAATTGAGCCATTATTCCTGGAAACTTCTAGAAAAGCTTTTGCTCTGGAGCTTCAGTGTCCAAACTAGCTGCGTTAATTTCCTCTAGATCTTTCCATTTCATTGCACAGGAACTCTTACCTTTTTCTTCCTTATTAGCAAGACCCTCTGAGCTCAGGGTGGAAGGGACCCACATGCAAGTTTCAGTCACCTTGTTTTCACCTCCATGCCTCACACTTACACATTGCAAAAGTTGGCGTTTCCAGGTCATAAGACTCTGATTCCACAGGGCCATTGGCTTCCTCTTGCTCCACAACCTTCTCCATGTGGCCCAACAAGTCTCTTCCATCCAGTGTCCTCAGCCACTCATCCTCCTGTTGCTTTCTCTGTTTCAGAAATTTGTCTTTTGCTGCTTGCCCCCTCCCACCTCTTACTTGGTGATAGTTTATGCCTTTTTCCTTTGCTATTATTTTAATAGCGTACTTGAGAGGAAAGGGGAGAAATGAATCTCAAACAAACCTTCTAATTGTTGCATATGTTAACTCTTTCAGGCTACCAGGCCCCCAATGTTGTGTTAGATATTCAGCCTGGAGGCAATCATGTGATTGAGGATTCTCACAAAAAGGTATGTTTTCAAACCCCTCTCAGTTGACAGATGCCCAAGTAGAGATCTGTCACTGTCACCATTTCATTGGTTGCAGCAGAGTTTATGACAGCTGCTTTGTCACTGTCTGGTCTGTGGCTGAGGCCCAAGAGCAGAAGGAAGAATGCTGAGTCGAGAAAAGGTTCCCTCTTATACTTGATAAGTGAGCGCTGTTAGAGTGATGGAATCTTACCTGTTTGGAAGCACCTTCTGCCTCTGTCCCCAAATAAAAGTAGACTTGCCCTAAATGGCTGACTTTGTGGTTAGGTGAAGATGGATAGACAAAGAGATGTAGCCCTCGAGTTTTACCACAAAGGCCTTTATCTAATTTTTTAAATGCATTTCTTGTAGATTACAGCCCAAATTAAATTCTTGTACGAGGAACTTGGACTTGACAGCACCAGTGTTTTCGAGAATCTTAAGAAATACCTAAAATTCTGAAACGCTGCATTCCATGGGAATTGGAAACACACTGAAATATTTCATAGTCTTATTTCCAATTGGGTAAGCAACAGTGAGATTTTTTTTTAAGTTAGTAATTTTTTAAAATTTGCTTCTCCATCCACATTTTGCCTCGTGTATATCTCACTTGATTCTACTGCTCTGTCCTTTGGCACACGTGCCCTTTAACCTAGGAAAGGGGTTTTCAAACCGTGCTCCTCAGAAGGACACGGAGGACAGGGTGAAGGAAGGTTTGGTGACAACACAACTCTCCCAGCTCCCCCTTCAGAACAGCTCTGTTTCTGTGTGTCCGAACTAACATTTCCTTTGAAAAGTTTACAAATCAAGGTCCTGCCTCTTTGCTAATGAACACTTTTAGACACGTCAGCAGTAAGTCCTCCAGTTTCTACGTCTGTATTTTATGAAAAGAGGTAACATTCTTCACATTAGAATTCATTAGATCTCTCTGACAGTCCGGGGTCCTCAGGTGTCCCGATCATCTCTTACACTGATGCTAGCTCAATAAAGTTACAAGTTCCTGCAAGCGATAGTTTTATTATTTTTAAAAAACATTTGAGAACCTTTTCTAAAGCTGTTACATTCACATTGTATTACCCCGCCGTCTGTGGTGCGTGAAGTTACTGCACATGCTTAGGAGGGAACAGGACGCCAGTGTCTTCATCTCTTTAACACAAGCTGTGCAGTAGGTTTAATGTGCTGGAATAGCACGCCCGATTAGAAACAAAACATCTGTCTCTGAAAGCTGTTTGGTGATGAAGGAGATTCTTCGTGTTGTACTCAAGGACGAGGCCTTCTCCTTTGTCCAGTAAAATGTCATGCGTATCAACTTCACCGCCCTTGTCGGCAAAACTGGTACTTAACCTTATGCTTGCTCTTGTGGGAATATTGGGAACCATTTCCTTTAGATTTAGCAGTGAGGATTCTCCAAAATTCAGAACCACCAGAAAGACTCGGTCGATGCCATCCAGCTCTCTTGTGTACACGACAGAGTGGCTGTTATTCCTCAGATAGCAAAACCAGCCCCTGCTGAGGAGCAGCTCATTGACATGAAGCAAACTTAATTCTTGATAGAACTTCAGTGCTGATCTGGGCTGAGTCTTTTGGACCTATTAAAAAAAAAAAAAAGAAAAAATTAACTATTCACTTCTCAAATAGTTGTTAGCAGTTTGTTTTTTTGTTTTTTTTTTAGTAGTCTTAGTATCAAATAAGGAACTTATTTCCCAAAAAAATTGGCTTCGGTTTTGCCCATTAAAATGACTACCAAATTGTAAGTATTGATAGGTTGGTAAGAGTAGTTTATTTAACTACCAAGAGATACTGCAAATGCAGGGAGTCATTGGGTGCACAGCGTTCTGCTCGCATTTTGGCCATACGTTATGAGAGACCAAATTTGACTCCACTTTAGGTATCTCAAAACAATGTCCGTGTCTAAGTTACCTGGTGTTTAACTTGCCTAACTACAGTCCCTTTATGCTACATTGTAACTGGAAGAAAGGCTGCCACTGTGGCCATGAACTGGGAGGGCTTCCCTGTTCTCTTTTGTAGAATACTTGGAGGTCTCTTTAACTTCAGCAGACACGTGTTCCTTACGTAGCCAGTGGTGAACAGAAAGTTGCAAAAAAGGACGCAAAGCAAAATGCTGCCTACAGGGAAAGTTTAAAAATTATACTTCTTAATGTGTGTCCATTAAAGAAGATTGGGGTTTATTTCACAGCTACATAGAACATATATAATTTAATTTCACGCGCCTTCTCCTGTGATTATGGTAAAATGTCATTTTAATAACAGGATAATGTTTGGTTGAATGGATATACCAAATTTAAAACCATCCCTCTCATTTCAGCATTCAGCTTTCTAATATTTTCTCATATTTTTAGTGCCTCTCCCGTATTTGGATTATTTATTTAGGACTGAAAGACAATTACTACGTCAGAGAGTATGGATACTTGATACATAATGCCAAATTAGTCTCCATAAGAGCTGTTGCCAAATCAGTGGTAATGTTCATTTCCGTGGACTCTTGCCAGCCATGTTGACTGCGGCGGTGGTGGCTGTCATTGCTGTTATCATTGTTGTTACTGCGGGGCAGGTGCCTAATGTGTGGTCTTCAGTGAACATCTACTGAATGTTTGAAAAATGTTTATTCTCTGTTATCAGGCACAAAGGTATTTATGGTACATGTATATGGTATATGTATATGACTTGTCAAATTACTATTAACATTTTCTATAGCCTTAGATGATGCATGGAAAAGCATAGTTCGGTGCCACTCACATAAGAAGTGCCCAGTAAGTGTTAACTATTATCTGTGTCTACTTTCTAGAAGTATGTTGAAGTGTCTCTCTGTAATTGTGGATTTGTCAGTTTCTCTTGGCATTTCTCATAGTACTTGTTTTATATATTTGGACGCTATTGTTAGATGCATAGATCATGACTTGTAGTGGAATGTTCTTTAACAGTTTTTGAAAATTACATTGGTCTCATAATGCTTTTCATATTGAATTCTATTTTGTCTGCTATTAAATATTTCCACACCTGCTTTTTGTAACTTTATTTTTTTTAAATAGGAATTGCATGCACACAGTATAAAATTCATTTATAAGAGGAATATATAAAATAAGGTTTTTCCTAACACCATCCCCTCGCTTTTCACCTTTTGTCTCAGAAACAGACACTATTGCTGTTTATGCTACATCCTGTGCCTTTGCAAACAGATGTAGATATCCTTTTTTCTATACAAGTGGAGGCATGCTACCATAATGGACTCTGTTTCTTAGTACAGGGTAGAGATGGTCTCATGATACCAGTGCATTCTTTCTAAAAGCTGCATACTAGTCCATTGTATAAGTCAACCATAATTAATTCTCTTGATAAAATATTTAAATCATTTCCAGTGGAGATCCTTGAATATTTATCATTTTCCACATATATAAGTATTCTCGGAATGAAATTACTAAGTCAAAGGTTATATGTGCGTTTTTTGTTTTAGCAATGTCTCTATATTGGATTTTGTCGCTTTACCTTAATCTGAGAGTTTTTATCTTTTAATAGGTGAATTTGACCCATTATATTGGTGATTGCCATGTGTTTGGACATACTCCTACAGCCTTATTTTTTATTTATATTTGTACTATTGTTTTCATCCTTTTTATATCGGTTGTTTTGATGTAATATTTTTCCTTCTATTCGTTGAAAATGACACTCTTAAAATTGTAATGCCTGTTTTAAAATATACTTTTCTCAACATCCGGAGCAGTGCCATCCAGCAGAACTTCTGCAGTGCTGGAAGTTTCTATATCTGTGCTAAAGTGGCAGCCCCCAGCTGCTCTGCACTTGACGCGTGCTAGTGTGCCACAGGAAGTGAATTCTGCATTGTTCAGTTGAGGTACTCTATGTCCATGCCCTGAAAAGAATGCTTTAGCCTGCTCGCTCACACATTCTCTGTCTTTTCTCTCCCCTTCCCTGCTGCCACTTCCCATATAGAAATCAATCACTAAGATTTTTGTTCCAGAATATCTTACTAATCTTACTTTACATGATGTACCAAAAAATATCCTTAAGTTCTGTTGATTCCTTTCCTTGCTGTGTTTTATACATCATGTATTATTTTTTTAACATTTTTTTATCTTTAAGTAATCTTTATACCCAACGTGGGGCTTCAACTTAAAACCCCAAGATCAGGAGTCACATGCTCTACTGAGTGAGCCAGCCAGGCACCCCACATCCTGTCTTTCTTTTAGATTCATCTTTTTGTTTTGTTTCAGTCCCTGATTATTCTCTCACAAGCTGGCTATTTATGGTAAAATTGGGGTGCATGCTTTTCCAAGTCTATATTCATGAACGCTAGTTTGAGTGGATATAAGATTGTAGGTTTAGAATCAAGTTTCCATCATAGCGTTAAAGATTGAAGTTCTGATATGTTCTAGGATCCGCTTAAGCAAGTCCAGTTCTCAGTCCTTTGCTTGGGCAGTCTGTTTTGCAGTTTGGTTTTGGTTTCCGCATATTTTTAGACTTTTTTTCTTTATTCTTGCCATTTTTCTTTGAATATATAGTTCCCTCTGGTTTCTGTTCTCTTCTAGAATTTCATGTTGCAATTTCTAGATTGATTGCATATCAAAAATTTTCTCTTTGCCTTTTTTCAGTGCATTCTGGGAGAAGTCTCTGGATCAGTTTTCCAGCACCCTAATTAGAATTTCTGTTTCAGTCTTTCACAATGTTTTACGTACCTACATGCTCTAATCACTTTTTTTTTAAGTTTTACTTATTTAAATCACCTGTACACCCCACGTGGAGCTCAAACTCAGAACCCCAAGGATCAAGAGACGCATGCTCCACCCACTGAGCCAGCCAGGCTCCCCTCTGATTCCTTTTTTAAGAGAATCAAGAGACTCCATAAGACAGTATAACAATAACAAAGTCTTCTGTTTGCCATATTTCCTCTACTTTAACAGTTTTCTGTTAAGAGTGGTGTTTTCTTCCATCCTCTTAATTTTTCTCAAACGTGTCTTTCTTGGCGATCCATTTACTTTTGCATTTTGATACTCCTTGTCTTCGGTTGTCTGCCTTTAGTCATTATGAGAAGCTTGGTTTTACTTTCTTTTAGAAATTAAATTCTTACCTGTCTCTAGGGCTCTTATGGATGTATTTTATTAAAAACTTAGCCTGAGACATTGTGTTACGATTTAGCATTCCTCCAAGCATTACTCCTGATCATTTGAAAGACTTGGTTAATGTTATAGAAAAAAATTGTTTTAATTTGCATTTATCTTTTTTCATCTTTCTGGTATATATTTTTATGTAGGATTTCTTAACCTCTTGGACTCAAATTGAAAACCAATAGATGCATTTACTCTCAAACACAAATGTTAAAACACATATTTTTGTTTTCAAGGACCTATCTAATACTATCCCAGAAGCCTCTGTGGAGTTTGGAGCAGGGAGTTGTGGAAACAGGAGGGTTTGCATGAAGCTCAAAACAGATTAATAACCTGGGGAGGCTGCACTTACTGTGATGAGCACTGAGTAATGTACAGAATCGTCCCATCACTGTGTTGTACACCTGAAACTGATATAATATTGTGTGTCAGCTATATTTCAGTAATTTTTTCAAAATCTTACGAGATTGTTTTCAAAATACTTAGTAGATTGGGGTAAGGGGAGATTTTTGCTTTAAAATTTTTAAGTCTCATGGGATGCCAGGAATTTCTCTTCTCCTGAGGTGGTTTAAACAATGACATTTTCACTAGTACGTGACTCCACCTGAAGCCATTTCATAGTGTCCTGGTCCAAGGAAATGTACTTAGCCCTTTGCCAAATTGAGCAAACAGATTTTCTAAACAGGAATGCGTATATTCCAGCAACTCCAGCTGAATCTGACAACCTTGACCACTACGATGATAGAAAACAGTGTAGCCAAAAGCCAAAGGGTGTGCTTTTCGAGAACAGCTCCTTTTAGGAATTGGTTACATCTTGGTTTCTTCAGGTAATTATCCTTAATCTTCTTTCCTTCCTTTCAAAGGCGGGAAAGGAGGACAGATAGCTGGGCTTGCTGAAAGACCTCCATAAAATCTCCTTAATAGCTCAGAGTTCTCAAAGTCATTCCAGTGAATAGCTGTGTATTCCATAGGATACTCCACATGGTGCACTTCTGTACCAGCCTGTACTTCCACAAAAACATCACTTAAAAACTCTAAGTCTATGTGATTAATTTAAAGAGAGCATCAGTTAAGGTCTTGGGCACCCTCAGGGTGACTGTTCGTTGTCAGCACAGAAACTCATTTCCTATTTCTGGAATCAGCATAACATTTTCATTGATACTTACATCAACATTCACAGTGTGGTAATCTGAACTGGTGGGTAACCACGTGTGACTGGCTTCAGAAAAACCAGCATTTGAGCTATTGTCCCACTGCATCGGTGACTTGGAGAAAAGGGTATCCTGTGTCAAAGACCATAAAGAGAAAACAGTAGTTATTAAAAAAAATATAATTTGGTTATGGTTTACTTCATAATTATTTAATTCCCTGTACTTCTTAGTACTTGTATTTATTAGCATTCATAATGAAAAAGCTTCAACATTCAGTACATAAACCGGCTTCTCACTTTTAATTGGAAAACAGTGACATCTTGAGTTTGAATAGATTATGGTAACTGGACTTTGATACATGCTTAGAATCTTTGCAGCTTTTCCCTAAAAATGAGTAACGTAGGATTTCAAAATGTGCGATTGCCAACACGTTCTGTGGTGTAGTGGCAATGAGTTCAGGTATGCACCCATGTACAAGTAAGCCTAAATTCTGCCCGCTTTTATTCAGCCTGGTTGTTGCACGTGAACACACACACACAAATTTAGGAAATGTACACCAAATATTAGGGAAATTGGATCTCCAACACTGCAAGCTAACCATACAAATTATTACGGGTTCACCTAAGAACACAATTTTGAGATCCATAGCCTCACAAACAAAAACCACTCAAGTCTGGGGCTGTGCATTACATTTGTTAACATGAAAGGAAGAATCTTTGTGCTGTGGTCAGAATCTAGCAGTACAGACCTCTGTGTTCCAGGTAGAGGGCACTGAGTAATATTCCCAACTCAGAACACAGGTTCTCAAATTCTAGTATGTCTACGAATCAGCTGGAAAACATCTTTAAAATGTAGATTCCTGGGCTCTACACAAGAAATTCAGTTGTGCGGCTTAGGAAACAGTATTCTTAGCTCCCAACAAAGAAAGGTGACTGTCTAATAGTACGAAAGGAAAGCAAAATAATCGTTTTCATCAGTAGACTAGAAGTAAATTCTCTAGTTTTGTGTAGTTAGATTATATTAACTTACAGCGTCATAGCTTTCGTTGAGATTTGTGACTAAAATATTTCTCATTCCTATTTCTTCCCCATAGTAAGTTATGGGGGTTCCAGGGAGTGTGAAAACAAGCATGTTCATGATGTTGACATATTCTGCCCCCAAACGAGAAGTCAGCCGGGCACGGTCCGGTCCACCGATCTGAAAGGCAGATATTTTTAAGGACGTAGCTTAATATACAGTTGTCTGGAAAACTTACCCTATTGCACAAAAAGTTCATCAGGCAGAAAAACAAAGTTAGCTGTGAGTACCATGGTATCAGCAAGCCTGGCTTTGAGTACCAACGCTGCTTGCTACTTGCTATTTGCTGTGTAACTGACCAATTTACTGTCTTGGCCATTATGATCAACAGAATGGTGTTAACAATTGACTTCGCAAATGTGATAAAGTGTACGAGGGTGCATGTTAATATTTTCACACATTTGGATGAGAGAATATGGACAGGAAACAAAAATGTTTACCCCATTGAGGGCACAAGGAGGGAACAGGTGGAAGGGGTAGGAGCAGTTTCTGGTATGTGTGTGTGACTTGAACTATTCAAAACAAATTTTAAAGATAAATCAACTTTTATAGAGAAATGTACACAGTCCAAGAGAAAATTTTCCAATGTGTTTCCTGTTTTTAAATTTGGTATTTCTATGCTGAATTCTCTAATTACATATTGTGATATATATTACCTAGCCCTTAAGAGTTTATTTAAATCACCTAGCAGTTCTCTCCATATACCACAACTCGGTCTCATGTGCATTTGCTGAGCATGGACTTTTAGTATTGAAAAAGTACTTTCGGGGTACCTGGCTGGCTCAGTCGGAAGAGCATGCAACTCGGTCCTGGGTGAATTCAAGCCCCACATTGGGTGTGGAGATTACTTAAATAAATAAGCTTTTAAAAAAAAATTCTTTCCCACCTACCTTCTATCTTCTTGCCCTCCTCCCCTGTCAGGTATTCTCTCCAGTGTACAATGATGAAACGACAAGCTCGGAGACGTTATATCACTTATTCAAATTAGGGTATAATGCAAAACCAGCCTTTGAGTTTGAATCTAAGAATAAGAACTTGGTTGTTACAGTTCACGAAAAAAGGAGTTTTGTTTGTTTTTTTTTTAGATGTACTAAAAACTACCTACAGTTACCTTTTTGTAGACCACTGTAAATTATTTCTCTATTTTTATGGTCAGAAAAGTCAAATATCACCTCTGTTTATTTTCATTATCTCGAGAGCATTTGATAAGAAACCCTATGGTTTCTCAAACTTTCTGGACTTAGGGCACTTTCAATTTCAGGACTGAAATCAAGAAATATTTCCGCAGGTAGTTCACAGCAGTGGACAGAGATTGGGGCCTCTCATAGGCTGAGAGAGATCCCAGTCACCTAAGCTAATGGAGACTCTCAGTATATGAAAAATACAAGTGCTAAAACTCCATTATAAAATAGAGGGGGCCCTTGTGGAATGGTGGAGGAAAGACCTCCAAAATCTCAAGGAGAATGCTGGCAAAAACAAAATCCACTGTTTCAGAACTCTGGAAACTAGCTAAAGGCCTTCAGTAATCTTAAGAAGTATTTACTCAAGAAAAACAGCAAGCTTTGTGTCATTTTAACTGGTCCTGAACTCCTGCCCCTTGGATCTACGATAGCCTTGAAAACCTCAGTCTAGCAACTACTGTAGCTGTGAAAAACAGGAGCTACCGGGTAAGTGGGGGGCGCGGGGGGGGGGGGGGGACAGTGGGCAGAATAGGTTTAGAGTTCACCAAAAGCTCCATTTAGAGAACTGTCACAATTTGACCTTTCTAGCACTCGCTTTTAGTTGGATTTTTTTTTTTTTAATTAGATGCCCTATCCCTGAGATATTGGCCAGAAATAATCAGCAACAGTTATTTAGCATCACATCTGCCTGAGGAGGTATTGCCAATTGGGGCTAAACAGAGACTGACCAAAAACCTTAAAAGCTGGGGAATGAGGTGACCATAAGAGCCTTTGAAAGGCTCTGACAGATTTTTGGAATCTGGAACATGTGCAGATACCCTGGGAAGACTTGAGAAGGCTCTAATCTCTCATCTCTGGCTAACCTTGAAACTCAGTGCAAGCAGAAAGTGAAGACTAAGGTAGAACTACCAACTGCCTGCCAAAGTGTTGAAAGCACACCCCAACACACACAGTCCCTCAGCAAAGGCTGGGAGACTTCATGGTTCACCATATTTCAGGAATCTCTTCAAATCATTAGTTGATAATCTGACCAAGCAGACACTCCAGCAGCCACACCCAACAAAGAATACAGATTTTACAAAATTAATCCAGGGAAGTCACTCAAGAAACAGCAACAATAAACACCAGGGAAGAGAGAAGGGGTTTTCCTACATTACTACATTATTTAAAATATCCAGTTTTCAACAATAAAAAGGAATGCAAAGAAAACAGGAAAATACAACCCGTAATAGAAAAAGCAGTCAATAGAAAATGTGGATGAAGAAACACTGGCCTAGCAGACAAAGACATTTAAGTCAACTGCTATCCATATGTTCAAAGAAAAGTGTGAGGACAGTGTCTCATCAAATAGATACTGTCAAAAGGATAAAAGAACCAGAAAGAAATTTCAGAGTTGAAAAGTATGAGCACTGAAAGGAAAAACTCATTGAGACGGGCTGGACAGATTTGAACTAACAGAGAAATCAGCAAACTCAAAGACCGATCAAGATTATCTAGTCTGAGAACCAGAAGAAAAAGAAGAAAAATGACAAAAACCTGGTCAGAAGCTGGGATAGGCCTGGCTCCCTGAAGAATCACCAATGAAGGGAAGGGTGATGCCTGTTTACAGACCTAGCCCTCGCGTTAGGGGTGACTATTCAACAAGCACCACAGCCCCAGACGTGCTGATGAGGCATGAGGACTTACCATCCAGTTAGGCCATTTTCCTTCTGGCATGTTTTCCATCCAGGATGTGATAACCTCAAACACACCGTTCCCAGAAGGAGCGTTCAGCTCACTGAGATAATTGTTGAAGGGAAAATCTGCTTCTTGGACAAAAGGCAACCCGTAGTACATCATGGTCCTGTCAATGCTCTCTCCGTAGGCTTCAATCCCCATGAACCTGGAAGAGTTGGCAGGGTGCAGTGTCCTCAGGGCCCGTCAGGGGACTGAGAAGCATTCTGCAGCTGCTTCCGTCTGCTGGACTCTTACCCACATCCAGCTGGGCTCACTAGGAAGCAGAATCAAGCCAGATGGCCAAGTAGTGGCATGCCTGCTCACCTGGACTCTTTCTCACTTCTCATGGACAATAAACCCAAGGACTAGCCTAATACTATGCCGTGCTTAAGAGTTAGGAAATACATTTGGGGACGCCTGGGTGCCCTAGATGGTTAAGCATCCGACTCTTGATTTCAGCTCAGATCATGATCTCACAGTTCTGAGTTCAAGCCATGTGTCAGGCTTGAGTACGGAGCCTGCTTGGGATTCTCTCCCTCTCTCTCTGCCCTTCCCTTGCTCATGCTCTTTGTCTCTCCAAATAAACATAAAATACATTTGGATATCAGTCAATATTGTTCTTTCTTTCTAAATCTGATTAAAACTCAGTAACTTCCAGGAACTCTTTAGCAATCTTCCTCACACTTAGAATCTGCAGTGTGTGTCTGCATATCATGTGAAGGGGTTTTCCCCCCAAATCTTCCTGTTTTATTTGAATCCCTATAAAGCCTCACTTTATTATCAGGGTGACCCTTGGCTATTAAAAACCAAACACTTGGAGGGGCGCCTCGGTGGCTCAGTCGGTTAAGCTTCGGCCCAGGTCATGATCTCACAGTTTGTGGGTTTGAGCCCCACATCCAGCTCTGTGCTGACAGCCCAGAGCCTGGAACCTGCTTCAGATTCTGTCTCCCTCTCTCTCTGCCCCTCCCTCATTTGCACTCTCTCTCTCTCTCTCAAAAATAAACATTTAAAAAAAATTTTTTTTAAGCATCTGATGTTTAATTTTGGCTCATTATGATTTCACAGTCCCGCATGTGCGCTCTGTTGCTCTCTCTCAAAAACAGAAAACAAACAAAAAAAAAACCTTGAGGTGCCTGGCAGCCTCAGTTGGTAGAGCACGTGACTCTTGATCTTGGGGTCATGAGTTCAAGCCCCACGTTGGTTGTAGAGCTTACTTTAAAACAAACACCCTTAGGGAAAGACATCAGCCTGAAATGACCTACATCAGTGCTGACTTCACCTGTTTGAAGTAAGTGCACGACATCTGGAACCCAAGTGTTTCAGCTCCGGTTCCATCCCTGACATTACCACCTGTGTGACCATTGCCTTTGTGCTCAAGTCTCAGTTTCCTTATCGGTAGTATGGGGATAGCAATCAGAGGACCTACTTTGAGGAGGAGAAATTTCTTTAACTCCTGTTGATGCTACTGGGTGATGTATATAAACATAGGAAGAGATTTAGTGAGTTCATGTGTCCCCGTTTTAAGTGCTTCACAGACATTATCTCTTGCAGTCTGACAAAAGCCTGAAAAGGGTTTCACTATCACCTGTTAATTGAGAAAGTGGGACTTGAGTCAGCGAACCAGCCCAAGGTCACACACAGGACTCTACCTTAGGTCCATCTGATTCCAAAGCTGTGTTGCTAACCATTGTGATCTAATAGTTTAAACATTTGGATTCACACTGGACACTGGACACTAACAGGCCAAATAGTAATGATTAAAAGTAGAATAGTCAGTGACTAACATTTAGACTACGTATTTTAAGCTAATTTCACAAAATTCTGTGAAGGACTGTGATGTGCATTGTCTGAACAAAAAAAGAAACTGAAAATGAGCAAAGTTAAAACAACATGAAAGACTATACCAGGCCCAGGCAAAACTGAATTATAATACACTGTAGTTATGGAGGTTTAAATAACTTGAGCCTCTCGAGAATGCCTGGCTGTGAAGGATAAGCTATAGATCACACCCTACGCCCGTGAAGAACAGAAGCGTGTCTTGTGGTCACCTGTATCTCCCAGGCTCCCTGCTGTATTGGTCCATTGTCTGCCGGAAGCTCCGGACAATGTCATGCATTCCCACTTGGGTGGTGGTGAAGTCATGATACAGCTCCCAGTAATGTGTGACCGTGTCCTTAGGAAACCAAGAAACATGGTTACCATCATTTCATATGTCAGATGCCTATAGCTGGCCTTATGCGAATATAGATGGTCTCTTCAAAGGGCTCAAGCCAAGACAAACGTGCTGAAGGATGATCCCAGGACTTGAAGTGCTCATGGGGTTTTATGGCTGGAGAGTAACATTCATGACTATTAGGACTTCCTTTGATGCTTAAATTATTAAGTAAAACAAATTTTACTATGTAAATATTTATTGCAAATGTATTCAACAAAACCCTTGTCCTAAACATTTAGTGGTCCTAAATGTTTAAAGGCAAAGAAAACATAGAGCTCCTTATTACACCTGGACTTTATCTGCTTACAAAATTGTCCAAAGTGTAATAGAATAAAGGATAGAAGTGGTAAGTAAACACTGCCAGGGGTTCAGTAATTTTTCCTGATATTCATTCTATGCCTTCCTAGGGTTACAGTGATCTAGAATCCAAAGTAAAAGACTATGTCTGACACAAGCCAAGGTCATAAATCCTGGGTTAGGACATGGATCTACACTGCCATCCATTCAGTGGACTCCTTTTCAATAAGTGAACTTGCTAGATCAAGTGAAGAGTTTTGGAGTCCTAAGTCTCTTACTGAAATCACTTTTTCCTTAAGTTTGTTTTGGGTGGCACACAAGACCCATTGTTCTGAAGTTTTGTCGTGGCTGGAGGCACATGCCTGTCTTATGACATCTCATCATAATTAGGAAGGTTACTTTGAGATTTCTTCTCCAAGGATATGCACTTCTCTTTGGGACTAATATATCACCTTTTCCCCCCCTTCATTTTCCCTATTGGAAATCATGTGCTTCCCACCGCTGCACCTCCCCCAAAAATGGCCTCTGATTCAGGACATGCTCTCATAATTAGTCCAGGCATTGCCAGCTTTTCTTTAGTTAACTGATTTGGTTTAATGATATTCTTAAGTACCCATAAATATATTAGGACGAAAGCTAGACACTTGATATTTAACTATATGCATTTCATGTAAAGTGTATCATGCTCTATATAATAATTTTAGGGTTTTTTCTTTTTTTTTTTTAAGTTTATTTATTTTGAGAGAGAGAGCGTGCAGGGGACGGACAGAGAGAGGGAGAGAGAAGGAGAGTCCCAAGCAGGCTCTGCACTGTTGGCACAGAGCCCAATGCAAGGCTCAAATTCATGAACCATGAGATCATGACCTAAGCCAAAATCAAGAGTCAGATGTTTAACTGAGCCACCCAGGTGCCCCTATTTTTTTTCACTAAACATTACACTGCTAAGATTCACCCATATTGTTGTGTGTCACTGTAACTCATTTATTTTGACTAATGTATAATCCATTGTGTAAATTTACAAATCCATTACTCTGCAACCCATTTTAGGACTCCTGTCTAGCCATTGAACATAGAGTGACTGCAGAGTGGTGGTCAACCAGAAGAGCAGAGTGGCATCCTGATTACTGTCTCTGGTGTGACATGGCGGGGAGGGTGAGAACCACTGGTGTGGAACCACAAAGAACCCAGATTCTGTAGCAAGATAGGCTTGGTTTATAGTTCTATTTATCATCTCCATCACCCCTGATAAAGTCAGTTCTCTAAGATTTTCTAAATGAGGATCATGAAATGTCTCCTGTGAGCTGTTGCAAGAGTTAAATGGACTGTTCTAAATAAACACCTAGCATACAGACATTCAGCAGGCGTGTGTTACCTGCTCTTCTGTGTGTTCTTTAATGATTACAGAAGCAGCTCAGGAATCCTAAGCCTCCCCACTTGAGCTTGAGTGAGATACAATCGCAGTGAGTTGTCAGAGCCCTTGGTGGAGCCCGTGCCCTCGGAAGCCTTGTCACCAAAGTACTCCTTAAGGATGCCCTACATCAGAGGGTGCCAATGAAGGAAACATCTAGGCATATGCATTTGAAACAACTCTGTTCTTCTAAAGAAAACGATTCAAAGCATTTCCGATAGGGGCGCCTGGCTGGCTAAGTCAGTGAAGCATACAGGGCATGGAAACACACACACACACACACAACTACGCTTCAGGCACCATGGTGGCTCAGTTAAGAGTCCAACTCTGGCTTTAAGCTCAGGACATGATCTGCTGGTTCGTGGGTTTGAGCCCTGCATCAGGCTCCATGCTGCCCTTCTCTCTCTGCCCCTCCCCCACTCCAGTGTGCTCACTCTCAAAATAAACTTTAAAAAAAACTATGCTTTAAAATTCAGAGGCATATATTAATAAATTTAAATTAAATTTTTTAAAAGCTTCCTATAGTAGATAGGATCAAATTCCTCTCTGGTCAGTGGTGACTCGTGCTAAAAAAGAAAACCCTCTGGGGGTGCCTGGGTGGCTCAGTCAGTTGAGTGACCAACTTCAGCTCAGGTCACGATCTCTCAGCTCATGAGTTCGAGCCCTGCATCGGGCTCAGTGCTGACAGCTCGGAGCCTGGAGCCTGCTTTGGATTCTGTCTCTCCCTCTTTCTCTGCCCCTAACCCACTCTCGTACCCACACAAAACCCACAAATTTGTTGTTACTAGCCTCTTGCTCTTAACCAAATTCATTCATTCAATAAGTATTGGGGTTCCAACTGTGGGCCAGGCACTTAGCTAAGCCCTACAACCATGAGCAAAATACAACAGCTGCGGTCCTAGGTCTCCTGAATTTACGTTCTCTCTCAAAAATAAATAAACATAAAGAAAAAAAGAAAATGCTCTAATGACATTTTTAGAAAGGGGGAAAAAATAATGTTTAAGACAAAACTTTACCGGTATTTGAGTCTTATTCACTTGGGCTTCATCTCTCAGATGCTCTGCTTCTAGAAGAAATTTAACAGCATCGAAACTAAAGCCATCAACACCCTTTGTGAGCCAGAACTGTATGATTTCCTAAACACAAAGAAACAAAATGCTTTGGTTACATTATGCATTATGTTTATAATGCTTAATTAAAGTTTCTGTCTGTAATGACTTTCCACTATAAAACGGCCATCTCCAGGTACAAAAGAAGCACAGCACTCCTATAGTGTATTTTTGTCTGTTGAGCATAGCAGCAGCTTAATGTAGGGAACTCTCACTGCATTTATGGACTCCCATACTTCCCTCAAATTTGAATTCAGAATGTTACATTTGTAATTAACATTATGAGCATGCTTCCAAAGTTTAAAGAATCACTCAAAATGAAGGCATGAAACCACAGTGAAAGGGACTCAGGAGAAACTGGGAACATACCTTCCCCCAAACCCCAGTTCCTTAAAGGCCACTCCAAACAGAGAAAACAATCAGCTAAGCATCAGGTCATGAAGGGTTCTTCCACCAGAGTGGGAGATTCTAGAAGGAAAGACTGCAGCTTTCATTTCTGTTTCCCTTGCCTCGGACCACAGCACCAGGTCCTTAGTGAACCAGTCATGGACTGAAAGTACACAGTACAAAGCCCAAATAAGTCAAACATGCTGTGATACCACTGGGACACGAAAATTCAGCATGGCCCCAGGCATCAGTGCATTTACAGAATAGTTGGGGACACATGAGACATGAGAAGATTACCTAATAATGCCAGGTGGGGTGCACTGCAACATCATGAGAGGAGACTCCTTTGTCTGCAGGGCTGTTGGCGCTCCAAGAAGATCAAATTTAACATGGGTGGCCACAAACAGCGAAAGAAGAGCTAGAGTTCTACCTTGACCAGCGGGAGTTCATCAGGGAGTACGATTAGGAAGAACATTCCGGACTGTTTGTAGGACGGCATGGCTAATCACAGAGGCAGAACTGACTTGGCCTCTACTGGGGCAGCTGGAAGGACCACAGGGCCTTGAAGAGCAGAGGAACTAGGTCTCCGCTCTCCACCCCTGCCAGCTGGCTCTACTCTGGCACCAGCCGCAAGCTACCCTTCTGCAGAGGGACAGTGGCTCTCCCCACTTTCCTCTCAGCTCAGCCCTTACTGAGTGGCAGGCTTTACAGGAACGTACTTATCACATTAAAACAGAACAGCCCACAACTCGGAGTACTAGACTAAGTAGCTAATTTATGGAGAACAGAGCCATAGCTCCCAAATAAAGACTTATCACCCAAAAAAACACGTGTCCTTTTTAAAATGTGTTTCATGTCGGGGCGCCTGGGTGGTGCAGTCGGTTAAGCGTCCGACTTCAGCCAGGTCACGATCTCGCGGTCCGTGAGTTCGAGCCCCGCGTCGGGCTCTGGGCTGATGGCTCAGAGCCTGGAGCCTGTTTCCGATTCTGTGTCTCCCTCTCTCTCTGACCCTCCCCGGTTCATGCTCTGTCTCTCTCTGTCCCAAAAATAAATAAAAACGTTGGAAAAAAAAAAAATTAAAAAAAAAATGTGTTTCATGTCTACATGTGAATGTAGGGTCTCTAGGGCGCTGTAATTCAAGGGTCTCAAGGGTTTCTTACAGGCTAACCGGAAGGGTTAATACTGCTGAGGTCAAGTCCCTTTAAAGTGACAAGTGTGAGTAACAAAGCTTGAAAAACATTTTCAAATCTAAGAGCAGACTTAGAATCTTCGCGTGGACACAGTTGAACCAAATACCCTTAAGCTGGTTCTACCCACACAAAACCCACAAATTTGTTGTTACTAGCTTCTTGCGCTTAACCAAATGCATTCATTCAATAAGTATTCGGGTTCCAACTGTGGGCCAGGCACTTAGCTAAGCCCTACAACCATGAGCAAAATACAACAGCCGTGGTCCTTGGTCTCCTGAATTTATTTAGAATCCCCAACTAGACAGCAAATAGTAATGCAAGAATATTTAAGTCACAGCCAGGATAAAAAGCTTTAAAGGAGAGGCACATGATCTTACAAGAAGATGAAATAGCAGGATTGGTCCTGGAGGTCAGCGCAGCAGGAAGGCAGGAAGTGAGAGCGATTGGTTAGAGATTGAGAGAGAGAAGTCAATAGATGTAAAGGTACCTCATTGATGAGGCAGAACCATCTCGTCCCGGTGGCCCCAGGGGTCAACTCAGCATGAAGCTTCAGGACCCCTCAGTAACCCCGGCCCCTTCCTACCCACCTTCTTTCCCCGGGCTAAGTAAACACTCTGTACCTAACTTTACACAATTTAAGAAGGCCCCAAATTTTCACAAGCTTCAGACTCCATACAACCCAGGCCTACGGCCAGGTGGCGTTGGTCCTGACAAGAGAGAACATGGGAGGTGGGTCAGGGTGGGGGTGGGACACAAATAGTTGTAATCCATCCAAGCCACCTCCGACAAAGCTGTGGGAAAACATTAAACACCACGCTGTTTAAGCTTTGGGGCACAGATTTCCCAGAAAAAAATCTGCTCACTTTCTTCATGGGGTCCTTATTCCCTTTGGGAATAGTTAGACTTGCTAACGGTTGACCCAGCCATAAAAAATGAGAAATGTGTACCCGAGCAAAGGTTTCTGGCCCTGGCAGGGGTTTTCACTTCAGTCCAGTAAGAGATACAATGATCGTTTGAAGAGACAAAACAGCAAAAGTTGGATGGTTATTTTTGAGAGTCATTGTAAAAATGCTGTGGTCTTCATTCAGATAATCCAAAATGTGCTCTTGAAAAATATTTGTGCTATTTATTCTCCCAACTAGGTGAGAAAAGGGAGCTCTAGATTTTAATCATTAACCCTCTCTTTACCCCATTTAAGCTCTCCCAGGGTGCCTGGTGCAGAAATGGGCACAGAGCCTAGTTCTGCTGGGTCTGGGTGACCCACAGAGGCGCCACGGGACTCTGGGGACAGTACATTGTGTCCCCGATTCCTGTATAACTCCCATGACATCACAGAGTCCTGGTTTCTCTACCAGGCACCTTTTCATTCTTTTCTCCTTAAACAATTCACTGCGCTGAGTAAAACAGGAACCAATTCAGCATTAGTAGTCTCATATCCAGATTCACGAAACCTAGAGGCAAAACTTTTCTTTTGAGATGACTAAAGTTACTGGGCCATTTACCTAAAAAGCTTAGTTTGCGAAATAGAAAAACTCTGCTCTTACAGGTGACGATCTGTAAGACATCGTCTTGAAAGTGACATAAACCCCAGGTTCAGCCCATCTCAAAGAGGAGTAACAAACTATAGGATATTTTAGAAGTACAGAGAGAAAACTATATTCTCTGCTTTTAAGCAAAGGAAAGAAAATCGACCCTACTGCTGTTCAGAAATCTTGGTGAAACTCTTGGCTAACTCCTTCAGGAGCAGGGCATGGAGGAAGGATCACGGGCTCAGGATTCTGACCCATCCGAGCGCCCTTCCCAGCTCCCCACTTTGCATCCAGCTGCGTGCGTTAGGGCATCTGCATGGCCTTACTGACCTTGGTTTCCTCATCCATAAAATTACACCCGCCTGGCAGAGTTTCTGTAGGGACTAAATAAGGTATTGCTGCTAGAGTCAATTCACACTTGGGTGTTTATATTACCTGATCTCTCTGCAGTGTTTGTCCCTGCTGACTAAACGCGCCTTCTAGAAATACTCCTATCCCTTAGCTCCCGGATACCTACTCCTCGTTTGCCACTTTTCTCTGTCTACTCCGCAGTCCTTTAAATATTAGCACTTTGGGGGGAGCCTGGCTCAGTCGGTTGAGTGTCTGACTTCAGCTCAGGTCATGATCTCATGGTTTGTGAGTTCGAGCCCCGCATCGGGTTCTGTGCTGACCGCTCGGAGCCTGGAGCCTGCTTCGGATTCTGTGTCTCCCTCTCTCTCTGCCCCTCCCCCACTCATGCTCTCGCTCTGTCTCAAAAATAAAGAAAAGTTAAATATTAGCACTTTGAGGGGCTCTTACACGCCCTGTTCATTTCATTTCACAACATTGTATTGACTCATTTATCTACCCATTTATTATTTAACAAGCATTTAAATAACAAGGAACACCCTATCCTAAATGCCATACAGAGAGGTTAAACCACTTAATCCCCAATCACCCCTACGATGTATGTGTCATTATTGTTCCTCTTTTACCAACGAGGGAACTGAGGCACAGGGAGATGAGGTAACTTGATCACAGTCACAGAGTTAGTAAGTGGTGGCACCAGAATTGGAACCCTCTGGCTCCCTTACCCATTTGCTCTGCTTTATTTTATTTTATTCTTTCGATTGGAAGATCTGCCAACTCCTGGCCCCTATTCCCACATGCCAACAATCACCTCAAGCTCAGTTGCAAGTGACCCCCTTGTCCATCTTGGCCAGCCTGGCGCTCTCACTGACACTACCTGCCTGACCTCTGTAGGCCTTGTCCGCATGCCCACAAATCCCAGAGTTTTATCTCTAAGCCAGACATGTCCCCCAAGCTCCATGTCCTTATATCCGAGTCTCCATTGAATACTTTGACGTCTCAGACGTCAAACTCTCCATGATTAAGACATGCCCCACCCCCTCATCTTTTGTCTCCCATCTCAGGAAATGGCACCACCGCCAGTCTGCATTCAAATCCGAAATCTGAGAGTCACGCCAGACTCCTCTCTAACCTGATGATACCCCTGCAACCCCGTGCCACCTCACTGCTCCGAAGCCCCTGGCATTTCTTCCCTGATGACTGACCCATCCTCTCCCCTGGCCCCTCTGCCTCCAGACCTGCCCCACTCAAGCCCCTTCTCCACAGTCACTGATTTCCAAAATGCAAATGGAAAATGATTTCCCTGAGACCTTGTAAACTCAAATCCTCACCGCCTCACCACCAACGCCGTGCTCAGTAGGAGCAGAGCAGAGCTGACATTTAAGCCGGGGCGGGGTGGGGGGTGGGGTGGGGTGGGTGGAGGTGGGGTACCTGGGCTCCCTGTCCCCAGTGGCCATGAACATACTAACTCCCTAGGATCCCACACTCCAGCACTCAACATTTCCACATGGCGGGCTCGGGGTCCTGACACCGTTCAGGCAGAGGGCTGGGCTGTGTGGAGTCTCTTCCCTGCTCTGCTACTAACCCAGCTCTCTGGACTTCTGTTCGCTCATTTGGCAAAGAAGAGACGTGATCGCAAGTAAAAACCGAAGTGGCTGGAAACGTCCAAAATGCCATACAAACGTAAGCCTCCACCTTCTCCTAAGAAGGCTTCTAGACTTCACGAGGTAAACACACTCAAGCCCCGAGAGGTTCAGGGCAGAGCCAAGTCCCCTGAAGGCCTGTGCAAGGAGGATACAGAGAGGAGAGACGAGGGTGCTGTGTGCTGTGTGCCCCCCGCTTGCCTCCCACTGTGCAGATAATCTGAAATCTGATGGGAGCCAGAAGCAAGAAGTCGCCATGAGTGCAAGCTGGTATGCAAGCAGGAATCATTCCGAATGCCTCCCCACCACAAACTCGCTGGGTTGCAAATAATTAACCTGCTTAGCTCTGCTGCAGAGATAAGTGCTGCTGGGGGGTAGGAGGGTGTTGGAAAGTCCCCTTCGTGTGAAAAGTCCCTCTTCAGCAGCAAAGAGCCTTTCCTTGCAGCTTCTTGGCCTTTCTTAGTTAGTTCTAGAAGCAAATCTTCTATACCAGCCTTACAAAAATGTCTAACCTTCAACTGGAGGCAGTTAACGATTCATCCCAAGGGGAATCTCATTCTGTTGAGACTAGTAAATAAGGCTCTTGTTCCACTACTTGGATGCCTGCAAGGGAACGGCCGGAACAGTCAAAAAATAATTAATGTATTGGCTGGCACCTTTGGACAAAATTGATCACACTTGTCTAAACATCTCCAGACAATCCATCGCTATTGTCACAAGGAGCCTGGAGAAATCCACTGCCTGATAAACCAACTGGATTATACTCACATTTATGAATTTCTACTTTTTTTCTTTTCTTAATGTTTATTATTTATTTTTGAGATACAGAGAGAAACAGACAGACAGATAGAATGTGAGCAGGGGAGGGGCAGAAAGAGAGGGAGACACAGAATCCAAGGCAGGCTCCAGGCTCTGAGCTGTCAGCACAGAGCGGGACGCGGGGCTCCAATTCTCAAACTGCGAGACCATGACCCGAGCCGAAGTCGGACGCTCAACCGACTGAGCCAGCCAGGCGCCCTGCCACATTTATGAATTTCCAACTGACACCCCTTGAAAAACTGTGTAGGAAAAGTGAAGCACAGAGACAGAAACGGGTTTGCCTCAAGTCAGAAGTGGGGGTGTGGGTAAGAGGATGGACTCTGGGTTTGAATCCTGCTCTGGATCAATCCGCCCCAGGTGGGTGACTTCACCTCTTTCACCCTCAGTTTCCTTCTCTGTAAAATGATCCTGCAGTCTCCTAAATAAGGCTTGGTCAGAGCATAAACGAGATGATCCAGGTAAGGCACTTGGCACAAAGTAAATGCCCAAAAGTGTGTGGGGGCGGGGTGGGGCAGGGAAAGGTACAGGTGGGGGTGTGTAAATGATCTTTGGTGAAGGAAGGCAGTGTCCACCCTCCAGCAAAGAAGGTTAAAACTAACCTTCTTTGCCCCACCCCCCCCCCTCCCCAACCTCAAAGAGACAAGGCTGCACTGACAAGGTGCCTACTTCTGGAACAGATCGTCTAAATTCATCTAAATTCTGGGAAACATTAAACATGTGTAGTAAAAACAGCCGTAGAAGTAAGGAGTCTACAGGAATATATTTCACAGCAACAGCAACAAAATGCAAGACTTGCACACTGAAAACGCAAAACAATGTTGAAGGAAATTAAAGACCTAAACAAGTGGAAAGACATCATGTGTTCCTGGTTCAGAAGATTTAATATTGTTAGAGTGGCAATGCTGCCCCACACTGATGCCCGCATTCAATGCAATCCCTATTCAAATCCCAGGAGCAGGCTGCTTGCAGAAATTGACAAGCTGATCATATGGAAACTCATATGGAAAGAATATGATCCAGTAACTCCACTCCTGGATATTTACCCAAAGAAAACAAAAGTACTAACTCAAAAAGATACATGCACCCCCATGTTTAGTGCAGCATTATTTACAATAGCCAAGCTATGGAAGCAGTCCAGGTGTCCATTCACAGATGAATGGGTAAAGAAGATGTGGTCTGTACACACACACACACACACACACACACACACACACAACGGAATATTACTCAGCCATAAAAAGAATGAGACCTGGCCATTTACATCGGTATGGATGGACCCAGAGGGGATTATGCTAAGTGAAATAAGTCAAACAGAGAAAGACAAATACCATATGATTTCACTTATCTGTGGAATCTAAAGAACAAAACAAAAACAAACAACAGTCTTTTCAATACAGAGAATAAACTGGTGGCTGCCAGAGGGGAGGTCGGTGGAGAGATGGGCACAAGAGATAAAGGGGATTAATAGGTACAAACATTCAGTTGCAGAACAAGTCATGGAGATTGAAAAGTACAGCGATGGGAATACAGTCAATAATATTCTTGACATTGTTGTATGGTGACGGATGGCGACTGCACTTACTGTGGGCAGCGCTGAGTAATATACGGAATTGTCAAATCACTATGTTGTACACCTAAAACTAATATAACATCATATGTCAACTATACTCCAATAAATAATAATAATAATTGATCGCCAAAAGAAAGAAAGGAATACAAGGACCCAAAATAGCCAAACAATCTTGAAAGAGAAGAACAAAATTGTAGGACTCACACGACCCAGTTTTGAAAGTTCCCATAAAGCTAGACTAATCCAGACACTGTGGTATTGGCACAAGAACAGACCTACAGATCAATAGAGAAGAATTGAGTCTAGAAATAAATCCTGACATTTATGGCCAGTTGATTTTCAAAAGGGTTCCAAAACAGTTCAATGGGGAAAGAATAACTTTTTTTTAAAACACATGTTGTGGGAATAACTGGATAGCCACATGCCAAAGAATTAAGTTGGACCCCCTCATGCCATATATAAGAGGTAATTTAAAAAGTGGATCAGATACCTAAAATGTAAGAGCTACAACTATAAAACTAGGAAAAGAAAACATAAAAAATCTTCATGACCTTGGGTTAGGCAATGGTTTTTAAATGACACTAAAGTACAAACAACAAAAGGAAAAAAACAGATAAATTGGACAATTTAAAACTTGTGCTTCAAAGGACTCCAACAAGAAAGCAAGAAGACACCCCACAGCATGGGAGAAAAGAGCAAATCATGTATCCAGAATACATATAAAATTCTTTTTTATTTATTTATTTTTCAACGTTTATTTATTTTTCGGACAGAGAGAGACAGAGCATGAACGGGGGAGGGGCAGAGAGAGAGGGAGACACAGAATCGGAAACAGGCTCCAGGCTCTGAGCCATCAGCCCAGAGCCCGACGCGGGGCTCGAACCCACGGACCGCGAGATCGTGACCTGGCTGAAGTCGGACGCTTAACCGACTGCGCCACCCAGGCGCCCCTAAAATTCTTTTTTAAAGTTTATTTTATTTACTTTGAAAGAGAGAGAAAGAGAGAGAGAGAGCGGGGGAAGGGCAGAGAGAGAGAGCATTCCAAGCAGGCTCCTCCCTGTCAGCCAAAATCAAGAGTCAGACATTTAACCAACTGAGTCACCCAGGCACCCCTATACAAATTTTTTTACAACCAGGGCATCTGGGTGGCCTAGTCAGTTGAGCATCCGACTCTGGCTCAGGTCATGATCTTGCAGTTTGTGGGTTCAAGCCCCAGGTAGGGCTCTGCTCTGGACAGTGCGGAGCCTGCTTAGGATTCTCTCTCCCTCTGTCTCTCTGTCCCTCCCCTGCTCACGCTCTTTCAAAATAAATAAACTTCAAAAGAATCTTAAAACCAACAACAGAAAGACGAATAACACAATTTTAAAATGGGCAAAGGATGTGAACAGACATTTCTCCAGCAAAGATATAAAAATAAACTACATAAGTGCATGCGAAGATGCTGAACGTCATTAGCCATCAGGGAAACGTAAATCGGAACCCCAGTGAGATGTCACTACACACCCACTAGGATGATGGTACTCAAGAATACAGACAGTAACAAGTGCTGGCAAGGAAGGATGTGGGGAAATCGGGACCCTCACACATTGCTACCGGGACTAAACATGGTGCAGCTGATTTGGAATAGAGCTGGGCAGTTTCTCAACTTATTAAATGTAGATTATAAATACAGACACATATCGTAGACATATAGGTAGATCTTGTACGACTTTGTTTATATGAAATGTCTAGAACAGGCGTATCCACAGAGACAAAAAGTAGATTAGCGGTTGCCGGCAATGGCGGGCGGGGGGGTAGGCACAGAGAGTATCTGCTAATAGATATAGGGCTTCTTTAGGGGGTGAACAAAATGTTGTGAAATCAGTGGTGATAGCTTTACGACTCTGTGAAGAGACTAAAACCACTGAATTATACACTCGAAGGGGTGCATTTTATGTTTATGTGAATTATATCTCCCTAGAGGTAGTACTTAAAAACAAGAGGGGCGCCCAGGGGGGCTCGTGGTTAGGCATCCGACTTCAGCTCAGGTCATCATCTCACAGTTTGTGAGTTCAAGCCCCTGCATCGGGCTTACTGCTATCCGCGCAGAGCCCAAGTCAGATCCTCTGTCTCCTTCTCTCTCTGCCTCTCTCTCTCTCTCTCTCTCTCTCTCAAAAGTAAATAAACATAAAAGGAAAGAAAAAAAAAAAACAAGAACAAACTTAAGGGTTGTGGGCGCCCTCAGTGGCTCCAGCGTGGCCACCTGCACCCTCACCCTTCAGCTGACAGGGTACGAGCTATAGAAAGGGACCCACAGCTCTCTGTTCTGTTCGGGTTAGGGTTAGGGTTAGGGTTAGGGTTAGACCTCAGAGCACTCCCCCACTAACCTGAATCCCTGCCCACTACCACCACAGCAGCAGCAGCAGCAACACCACAGCTGATGTCTGTCGTGTTGGGTATTGGAACCACCACTGTGTGGTGACCGCCGACAGGAAGCCTCCTATGAGGGGCCACGGAGGGATCTTCAGCAGCTCAGCAGGAATCCCTTACAGCAGCCTTCGTGGCCCCGTGGGATCCGCCCCTCGTCTCCACTTCTTGGATCTCAGCCCCTAACCCTCCCTCTCGTGTCACTCCTATGCACTGGCAGGCTTGCCAGATAAAACACAGGACACCCCGCTAAGTTTTCATTTCAGATGCGCCGCGAGTAATGTTTTAGCAGAAGCGGGTCCCAAATACCATCTTTCTCGTTGTTTATCTGAAATGAAAATTTAGCTGGTGTCCTGCATTTCCATTTGCTCCCTCCGGTCACTGGATGCACCAGCCTCCACGTCATTCCTGAAACACACGAAGCACGCTCTCACCTCGAGGTCTCTGCACTGGCTCTTCCTCCCGCCTGGAACCTTCTTCCCCCAAACATCCACGGGGCTCCCTTTCAAACTTCAGGTCTTTGTCCAAACAGGACCTCCACGGAGGGATGGCCCCAAACCAACTTGTGCCTGGCACTCTGACGTCCCTTACCCTCAGGGACCACCCGACACGTTACACGTTTAGTTGGTAACTGTGTGCCCTCCCCTCGGTTTGCAGACAACGCCTTGAGAGTAGGTTTGATTCGCGGCTGCATTTCCAGTGCTTAGAACACGACCTGGATACAGAAGGCCGTGCACGGGTCATGTCCCGCAATGTTCCAGACAGCCCGTGAGACAAATACCGCCTTCGACCGTGTTTCACAGACGAGGGGTCAGAGACACGGAAAGCCAAATATCTCACCCAGAAGCCCACGGTAGCAGCAGTGGCGCTGGGTCCAGAGGCAGGCTCAGATCTAGAGCCCACACTCTGGCGCACCTCACTGCATCCTCTCGTCATCACAGGCAGAGGGGTACCTCAGGGCTAAGTTACCAAGGTATTCCTGCCTCCCTCCCCCGTCCGTTGTGTGAGGAAGGAACGACCAGCATGTCTGAGGGTCTAATATTTGCCTCAGGCTCCATAATCCCAGAGTTTAATTGTATTACTTGGTTGTTGTTGTTGTTTTTTATTTTTTTTTAACGTTTATTTATTTTTGAGACAGAGAGAGACAGAGCATGAGCAGGGGAGGGGCAGAGAGAGAGGGAGACACAGAATCGGAAACAGGCTCCAGGCTCTGAGCGGTCAGCCCAGAGCCCAACGCGGGGCTCGAACTCACGGACCGCGAGATCATGACCTGAGCCGAAGTCAACAATTACTGTTCAACACAAAGTGTATCGGGTACCCATTTCTACACCCATGCGATGGAGAAGTCTGTGGGGGTATCTGTACTCACTTTTATTTCCTCTTGAACATCAGGATTGTGGAAATTTAAATCAGGTTGTTCTCTCGTAAACTGGTGAAAGTAACATTGGTTTCGTACTTCGTCAAAGTGCCAACTGGAGTTTCCGTACACGCTTAGCTAGCAAACAGAAAATAGCATTTCACCTTCTTAGCATCCATGTAATGGCATTGCCCAAAAAGAAACGATGATTGCCATCCCTGGCCCGGTGCAGGCGGGGTGCGCAAATCCTCAGAATTTTCCTTCTAGGGAGAGCACTGGATAAATTCATTCCTTAAAATGTCACCCACGAATGCCGCACAGATGTAGCTGGGGTATATTTGCCTAGTAGAAGCTGTTCCTAACAACCGCAATAGCAAACCAATGCTCTCAAATGTAGAATGAGGCCAATTTAAGGAGCGGACATTTTGTTTTCTCCGGAACAGGATATTTTTTTTATTCAATAACTACAAACCGGAAACCAGATTGGGGGAGGGAGGACCAGGCTGGGACAAATAATGGCTACCTCTTCCCTGGCAGAATGGGGAGGAGGTGGCCCCTACACCCTCAATGGTTAATACAGGTCCCCCCGCCTCGCTCTGCCACAGCATCCCACTTTCCCTGGGACTGGGGTGGTCGGTAACCCAGCCTGCTCTGCCCCAGGCCCCTTCCCCTAAGAGCATCTTGGAGGAGGGGGATGCGGGCAGAACAGCAGGAAGCAGTGAGGACGAGCATGTGGTGGTCATGGCAGCGATGACGTGTGTCTAAGAATGGAAACATTGAACAAAACAACACACTGTCCAGAGGTAGTTTGTGAACAGAGGAAAGATGGAACCAGAACCTTGGGGGGTAGGGAGGATCGGAAGGGTGGGAGTGAGCAAGGCTAGTTCCTTGTTATTAGTGCCCCGTGTGAGGCAAGGGGAAACCAAGGCCTAGGGTGGAAGCGGATGGGGTGGGGCAGTGGCTGCGGCCCACCTGAGGTGGCTGCCACAGGGAACCTGGGCCTCCTGGATAATTTCCCTCACTGCAATAGATTCCAGGGTGGCGGTGAGGTGGGCTGGAGCCCATTTACAGAGGGTAGGGGGCTCAGACCCCTCCTGCCTTCCCTCTTGTGCCCCAAATGGGACCATCTGACCTTGAGCAAGGACTAGGCAAGGTGGGAAGGAAGAAGACTAGGTGTGAGCCACACCTACTGAGGCACAGGTCGGCTGGGGGCATCTTGGAGCTGAGCGCCCCTCCCCATCTGCTGCTGCCGGGGCTATGGAGTGGGGCAGATCAGAATGAGATGGGGCTTGAGCCCCTTTTAAGGCCAGGGGAGCCCTCCCAGGCCCCTTAGCGGGAAGCTCTTAGAGGGAAGAGTGGGGAAGCAGAAGGGACGCCCAAACCAAGAGCCCAGTCAGCAATGTCCCACGGCTGAGTGTGGGGACGCAGCAGGAGCAGGCTGCAGCAAGGTGGGAAGTCAGCCTTGTCTGGAAGGGCAAGTATGCGCCTGGGGTGAGGGGTCACTGGAAACCAAGACCAAAGGAAACTGCTCCCCACTTGGGCCCACAGCAGCTGGTGGTGAGGGTGCAGGTGGGTGGCAGTGATGCATGGGCCTGGGGGGGGGGGGGGCGATGGGAGTGGAGCTGTCGAGTCCCAGAAAGAACCTAAAGAGCAGACATTTCTAACATATTTTCCTGAACCTTCTATCCAGGCTCTGGACTCCTGTTTGTGAAAAAAATGCAAATGATGGTCAACTGGGGAGAAAGATACATTCCATTGGTCTTGGAGTTTGAATCCACAGAGTGGATATTTAAACTGTATCCTCAGAAAATTAGTAGAATCATCCACCTAAAACTCTTCTTAAAAAAAAAAACAATAATAAAATAAAATAAAATAATAAAAATCAAAACCCTCTAGCCCTCAGGAATAAAAGATATCTAGCAGCTTCAAGCACCTGGCACTGATTTCCTCTTTCTAGGAATGCTCACAAATGTGACTCCAAAGCGTGACTCTCCTGGAGGACTTTCCTGCCTCTCTCGCTGCTGCTTTTAAGTCAGCTTGGTTCCTTCAATGGGGCGGTTCCTCAGGGCTCTAGCTTGGGCTTTTGTTCATTTCATGCAAAAGAAAACATCTGGACGACATTTACAAACTTGGGGATTTTGCACAAATCCTTTTCTTTTTAACTGGAAGACCCAGTCATGGTGGGTCCAAATTGCCACTAAAACAAGTGGGTGGAGCTAAGTGGCAGCTGCCGCCTTTCAAGGAAACACACCCTCATCGCCGGCCCTGACACAAACCAGGATATTTACAGTCTATGCGACCAAGAAAAGATGGGTATCCAGAATACAAAAAGAACCCCACCAATCAATTTCAAAGGCACAAACAACCCAAAAGAAAACTGAGGAAAGAAACCATCCATAAACAGGTGTTTCACCAAAATGGAAGCTCAAGTGAATGAAATGTACGAATAAATGTTCAACATCATTAGTAACCAGATAAATCTTCATTCGCAACTAGATAAATGGAAAATGAAGACCTCAAGGTGACACCAATTTAGGTTCACTTGGTAAAAAATTATTAAGTCCGGCAGTACCAGTAAGTTAAGGAGAATATGTATGTTTTATACTGCTGGAGGGGATATAAACTGGTACAACCACTTTGACAATCAGTTTGGTATTATCTTGCAGAGGTCAGCATGCAGTCTCGTGCACCCAGAAATTTCACCCCTAGCCATTTGCCTTTCAGAAGCTCTTGTACATGCACCCCGGGACAAAGAGACTAATGAGAATGTTACCATGGCATCGTTAATAATAGTAAAAATAAAATAAAATAAACCCCTGGAAACAGTCCAATTGCCCATCAGTGGAAGAGTGGATAAGTAAATCATGGAATATTTATACAATGGTTACATAACAGTGAAAAAGTATAGGGGCACCTGGTTGGCTCAATCAGTCTTTGGCTCGGGACCACAGTTCGTGAGTTCAAGCCTTGCATGAGGCTTTGCACTGACAGTACAGAGCCTGCTTCCGATCCTCTGTCTCCTCCCTCTCTCTCTGCCCCTCCCCCGCTCATGCACACACTCTCTCTCTCTCTCTCTCTCTCTCTCTCTCTCAGAAATAAACGTTAAAAAAAAAGAAAGAAAATGTATAAACCACAGCTACCGGACTCTACATAGATGAACATTAAAAACAGTGAAAAAGCTAGTTACAGGAGATTTACATGCACCAGGACATTTATCATAGAGTCCAAAACAGGAGAAACTAAATAATAAATCTTTTAAAAATATGCAGCATATGCAGCATAGGAAAAACACAAAGCAAGGACTTGGAAAACCCCCAAATGTGAGGCAGTGGTCACCCCTAAGAGGAGGCGTGGGGAGGGACAGGGAGGAACCTGCAGGCATTTTCAGCAGCGTTGGTAATGTTCAATTCTTAATTTGGGGATGGGCTCATTGATGTTCACTATATTATTACTTAGATACATATTACCTATATTTTCTAACAGTTTTATTCACGTATAAATGAACACAATAAACTGCACGTATTGTGTGTACGATCTGATCAGTTTCAACATGTGTATATGTATGTGAACTTCTCACCATGATCAAAATAGTGAATATATCCATCCTTTGGGACCCCCTGACCCCATCTTCCACTCCTCCCCATCTCCTTCCCATCCCTAAACAACTAATCGGCTTCCTGTCACTACAGATGAGTTTCCATTTTCTAGAATTTCATGTTAAGTGGAATAATATGTACCCTTCTGTCTGGCTTCTTTCACCGGTATAGTTCTTTTGAGATTCATCCATGGTGTTGCCTGTTATCAATAGTTCATTCCTTTTATGGCTGAGTAGTATTCCATTGTATGGTTATGCCACAAGATGTTTTATACATCTATCATATATTACATATATTTTGGTATGTATCAACTATTTTTTAAGTTTATTTATTTTGAGAAAGAGAGAGAGAGAGACAGAAGTGCCTGTGAGGGAGGGGTAGAGAGGGATAGAGACAGAATCCCCAGCAGCTTCTGTGCTGTCAGCACGGAGCCCGATGCAGAACTCACTCACAAACTGTATGATCATGACCTGAGACGAAATCAAGAGTCGGACACTTAACCAACTGACCACCCAGGTATCCATGTATCAACTACTAAAAAAACAAAAACAAACAAACCCCAAAAGCCAATAATGTTGGCTATAGTGGAGAACAGATGGAAGGATGGAGAAACTGGAGGCTGTTACAGGCCTGTAGGCAAGAGATGATATGGTTGGAAGTATGGGCAGCAATTTTTAAAAGTAGACTGTATGGTGGGACGGTGCCATCATTAGCCCTTTCATTTACTGGCTGTGTGACGGAGGGCAAGGTGTTTAACACTGCTGATCTGCAACACAGGAATTAAAACTCATAGGCTTGCAGGGCAGATTAAATGAAGGAATGAATATAACACACTTAGCACAGAGCCCGGCACATAGTATGCACTTAGTAAATGCTTGTTAATATCGTAATCATTTTAACGAGTGTGCGGGATTGGGGAAAAGAAAAATTAAGGAGCTAAAACTGCCAGGATTGCTGATAACCCGCTCACCAGGCTGCATACTAGTACTATTCACGAAACCTGGGGTACAAGAGGTTGGCGGGGAGAAGATCACACAGTCAGCATTGATACGTGTTGATATTGAGTGCCCTTGGTTGATCTAAAAGTTGATGCCCAGGAGTCAGCCTCTTTAAGTGTTTCTGGAGAAGGTCAGGAAGAGAGGAGGAGGGACTGGAGGGTAGAGATCCAGAGGATCCAGGGTAAACAGTTCTGCAGAAAGCAGGACAGACATGAACCAGAGCAGGTGGGGAGACCAGCCCAGGACAGGGGCAGAGTTGCCAGATAAAATACAAAACATACGATTAAATCTGAATTTCAGATACACAGTGCATCATTTTTAGTGTAAGTATGCCCCATGAAATACCTTATACTCAGAAACTATGCAAATTCAGATTTCACTGGGCTTCCTGGATTTTTACTGATAAGTCTGGTAACCCCAGACAAGACAGACCCGGTCTCTGCCGTAAAAAAAGGTGAGTAGGAAGAGGTGGGTATAGGAGTCGGCAGGTTTGATGACTTCTGCTCACCCTTCGAAGCAGAGCTTGCCGCTGAGCATGGTAAGAGGCAGAGATGGCAAGAAGGGTGTTTGAGGAAGAGAGAGGGCCTGGATGGTAAAATTCCAAGACTGGATGCCTCAGTTCAGGTGAGGACAATGGATGTGTGATGTCTCTGAAGGCACAGACACCAAAGTTCAGGCGAAGAGAAAGTGGACGGTCAGGCTCATTTATGGCTGGGGTTTTACTGGACAGGGGAGTCACACAGTCAGAAAGACATAGGAGTCTGGAGTCTGGAGTCGGAAAGACGGAGGAGTCAGCAAGACCGGTACTGACCTAATAGGACATGGAGTCCAAGTCTGACGGCATGGGAAGTAAGGGAGGAAGGAGCTAATAACAGAAAGTACAGGCTTTAAGGTGCTAAAACACATCAGTTCCACAATGGAATAAAAAGTCCAAATCCAAATGATTACAAGCCTTGGGTAGGTTATTTCTATTTATTTGGGAAATTTCCCCCTCCCCCAAAACTATACCCATTCACTTTTTTCCTTAAAAGGACTTTATAGATAACCAGTTTAATCACCGAAGATCTGCCCATTTTCTCTCTGTAAATCAGACAAGTTGGTACTTACCCAGTTGTTGGGTGGTACGGTTATGCCATTTTCACGGGTACAGTCATGCCAGATGTAATAATCAGTATATTTCCCTGTCCGGGTCCGACTCAGTTGAAACCAAGCATGTTTATCACTGGTGTGGTTTGGTATGAAATCAATTATTAATTTTAAACCTAATGAGTGAAAATATTTCAAATGTTAGGAAGAGATTATATTAGACAAATACAGGTCTGTTAAGGAAAAAAATGCTTTATTTTATTTTATTTTTTTTTAATTTTTTTTTTCAACGTTTATTTATTTTTGGGGCAGAGAGAGACAGAACATGAACGGGGGAGGGGCAGAGAGAGAGGGAGACACAGAATCGGAAACAGGCTCCAGGCTCCGAGCCATCAGCCCAGAGCCTGACGCGGGGCTCGAACTCACGGACCGTGAGATCGTGACCTGGCTGAAGTCGGACGCCCAACTGACTGTGCCACCCAGGCGCCCCGGAAAAAAATGCTTTAAGTAAGCAATTGGAGAATGCTTTTCTCAACCCCACCCCCACCCCCCCACCCCCCCACACACACCCACCTACCACTCAGTTTACCTTTATCATGTATGGCTGCAACCAGATTCTCAAAATCTTTCATTGTTCCAAAAATAGGATCGATTTCTCGGAAATCTTCAACACCATGTCGGAAATCTTTAAGGGATGACTTATAAAATGAAGTAATCCAAATAGTTTTTATATTTAAAGTTGTGATGTAGTCCAGTTTCTCTTGAATGCCTGAAGAAAAAAGTCAAGGCCATGAGAAATAAAGTTTGACTTTTTGATCGAAGGATTAAAAACAAAACCAATATGGCTAAAATTGAAATATGTATATTGAAACAGAAATACTCAGAATTCTGTTGAATTTGATGAAATTCAAATAGAAAAGTCTAGTTCTACCAGTAGCATCAAATGGTCTTTTAGCAATAACCTTTGACCTTTAACATAAATGGAAAACGTTAACATCTGTCTGTGCCTTGTTCATAGATTATATTTAAAATCAAGGCTACAGTATTGCTAATTTATCCTACACATGGTTTTTGAACACCTAATCTAAGCCAGGGGCTGGACTAAGTGCCAAGGGACAAAGAAGAGTAACACACGGTCTAAGCTACGCTCTCCAGTATGACAGCCATTTGTACACGTGGCCATTGAGCACTTGCAATGTGACTCGTCTATTGAGATGTGCTGTACATGCAAAACACACACTGGATTCTTAAGAATATGATAATGTAGGGGCCCCTTGGTGGCTCGGTCAGTTGACTGTCCAACTATAGCTCAGGTCATGATCTCACAGTTCGTGGGTTCGAGCCCTGCATTGGGCTCTGAGCTGACAGTTCAGAGCCTGGAGCCTGCTCCAGATTCTGTGTCTCCCTCTCTCCCTGCCCTCCCCCACTCATGCTCTGTCTCTCTCTCTCTAACAAAAATAAATAAACATTAAAAAAAAATTTGTGTAAGAATGTAATAATGTAAAATATCTCAGTAATATTTTATGTTGATGATATGTTGATATGTTGGCTTAAACAAAATACTTTAAATGAATATTATTAAAATTGATTCTAAATTAAAATTACATTTTTTTAAAGATTTTATTTTTAAGTAACCTCTACGCCCAACATGGGGCTTGAACTTATAACTCCAAGATCAAGAGTCACATGCTCTATTGCCTGAGCCAGCCAGGTGCCCCTAAAATTAAATTATTATTAAAATGAATTTCTCATCTGTTTCTTTTGTACTTGTTTTAATGTGGCTCCTTAAAGAATTCACAATTATCTACGTGGTTCACGTTCTATACCCTTTGGACAATGCTGAAGCCAATCATTTACACAGAAGAGAATTCTAGATTTGGCCGAGAAGAGACACAGGAATGAAACTCCGTGTACTTGGAACCTTGTGGGATAATTAGCAGATAGTGTGTATTTGTGTGTGTGCGGTCCCAGTTCAGAGTCCTAACTGCAGATCAGACTTGAGTGTAGTAACTTCAATCTCCAGTAACTTTGGGTGGGACCCCTATATGGCTTCCTACAATCAGAGCCTGTCACAGGTCCCACAGCAGGCTGGAGGTCACTGAGACCAAAGCACAAAGTCTCCTGACTCCTGGCATTAGGGCTCTTCCCCGATTATAGGATGCTTGTTTTTGTCCCCTTTGTACCTCAGTTCCTCCATATGGGTGTCTGTGAGACCTCACAGACTATTCACCACCAACAAAAGGATTTTGATTTCAATCAGAACAATACAAGACATCTTAAGAATAAGGAAAGGAACAGGATGGTAAAAACAAAGGGGCTGGGCAGATACAAAGTAAACAAGGGATCCCAGGCCCCCACTCCAGGGGACAGAAGGCAATCACCAAAAACAAACTGAAACCTGCAGTGGTTCCTTCAGATAGTAACAAGCAAATCCCCTCAACCTCAAGGACAAATACCTATTGATTAAAGGAAATAACTAGTCCCTCAAGGCAAAGTTACTAGAAAAGGCAAACATAGGAGCTGATGAGACATGGTCCTGTGTAGGGGAATTTGGGATGTATCTAGAAGGAGATTACAATGGGAGGGCCAGGAAGTGGGGAGTCTATTTGGGTTTAGGGATTTTAGCTCTATTTTGTCAAAACATCACTTTTGCTAAGCATTTACTACATAAAGGGAGCAGGTGCTAAGGCCACACAGGGATGAGGGGTGGTGGAAGGGAAGTCACCAGGATAGGTTACAAGGCGGTATCAGAGGGGACTGTAAACAGTCCAAAGTCCCATGAGCTCTGGGGAGGGGAGTAGATGCTCTGACTGAAAGCTTAAATAAAGATTAATATAGGGGCACCTGGGTGGCTCAGTAGGTTGAGCATCTGACTCTTGATTTCAGCTCAACTCATGATCTCAGGGTCTTGGGATCGAGCCCTGCGTTGGGCTCCATGCTGAGTGGAAGAGACAGAATCCTCTCTTCCTCTGCCCCTCTCCCCTGCTTGTTCTCTCACTCTCTAATGAAAAAAAAAAAAAAAAGATTAATGCAGAAAGAGTTTCAACTGCACCTTGAAGGACAGATAATATTTCAATTAATTTTTTATTAATTTTTATTAATTTTTTAATACTTAAAAAAATTTTTTTAACATGTATTTATTGTTGAGAGAGAGACAGAGCACAAGTGGGAGAGGGACAGAGAGAGAGAGAGGGAGACACAGAATCCGAAGCAGGCTCCGGGCTCTGAGTTGTCAGCACAGAGCCCGACGCAGGGCTCGAACTCACGAGCTATGAGATCATGACCTGAGCCGAAGTCGGACACTTAACCGACTGAGCCACCCAGGTGCCCCCATTTATTTTTTTAAAAGTTTATTAATTTATTTTGAGAGAGAGTTCAAGCAGGGGAGGGGTGGAGAGAGGGGGAGAGAGAATCCCCAGCAGGCTCTACACAGTCAGCATGGAGCCCGACGCAGGGCTCAAATCTACAGCACTGGGATCATGACCTGAGCTGAGATCAAGAGTCAGACACTTAACCAACTGAGCCACCCAGGCATCCCAATATTTCAATTAGTGAGGACACAGGAAGATACAAAAAAAGATATCAAGCATGAAAAAGAAAAGCCTTTTATTAATTATTTTAAAGTAATCTTCAAAAAGATTTTAAAGTTTATTTATTTTTGAGAGAGAAAGAGACCGTGCAAGTAGGGGAGGGGCAGAGAGACAGAGAGAGAGAGAGAGAGAGAGAGAGGGAGGGAGACAGAGAATCCCAAGCAGGCTCCATGCTGCCAGTGCAGAGGCCCATGTGGGGCTCAAACCCACGAAACCCTGAGATCATGGCCTGAACAGAAACCGAGAGCCGGACGCTTAACAGGTGGAGCCAGCCAGGTGCCCCATCACATAGCCTTTCATTAATTATTAAGGTAAGTTAGAGATTTCAAGATCCTTTTTGAAAGTTAGATTTTAAAGTTAGATTAAACTCTGGGGCACCTGGGTGGCTCAGTCGGTTAAGCAATGGACTCTTGATTTCGGCTCAGGTCATGATCTTCCAGTTGTGAGACTGAGCGCCCGAGTCTGTCTCTGTGCTGAGGGTGGAGCCTGCTTGGGCTTCTCTCTCTCCATCTCTCCCTGGCCCTCCCCTGCTGTGTGCATGTGCTCTCTCTCTCTCTCTCTCTCAAAATAAATAAACATTTAACATTAGATTAAGCTCATCCCCAGTTCCCATACTCTATTAGATCATTTTCTTTTATTTTTTTTTCAAACTAAGTATTATCAAAAATTACCTTGTTTGTTTCTTATCGTTACCTGAACTAGAGCGACCGTATCAACCAAGTTGTCCAGGACAGCTCCAGTTTACATGTGCTGTCTGGCAAAATTTTACTTTTAAAAGTGTCCTGATTTAAGCAACAAAGTATAAGGATGCTCTACACTTGACTCAGAAATTATTGGCGGAAGTTAAAAAAAATAGTTTTGGGGGGGTGCCTGGGTGGCTCAGTCGGTTAAGCGTCTGACTTTGGCTCAGGTAACGCCCAACACTCTGCTAATACCTTTTTTCCTTCCCTTCATTTCTCAGGATTTAAACTTTAAAGACTCAGCCTATACCTTGTAAAGATATCACTTAATTTTTTTCTAAAAACATAATGTATGCTTTATTTACTAATAAGAAACTCAGCTAGGTTACCAAACTAGCCCCGACACACCCTGGGAAAGCAGTTCTAAGTTGTCACTCTGAGACAACCATCTAGAAGGTGCACAGAAGCAGGAAGCATTTGAGGAGGAAATGAGTTCCACATACGAAGTCAGAATCGATGAACTAGGCATATATACGTAGTGGGCAATAAATGAAACAACTCACTGGGGGCTCAAAGGCATGCAGCGAGGAGCCTTACATCGTGCCGAGAACTGCCAGGTTGTGCTGAACGGCTTTTCGAATATCATAAACAAGGAGAAGCTCGGCGTGACCAGTCACAGCGGAATATGCTTAGCGCCCAAGCCAGGCACAGTTGGGTTTTGAGGATCGAGAGCCGTAAACCGGCTGCATCCCGGCCCCGCCCTAATCCCCACTCCCGAACCCACCTTTTAGGTCTCCGTTCCCATCCGTGTCACTGTCCTTGAAAGATCTCGGGTAGATCTGGTACATGGGCCCCGCCTGCCACCAGTCGAGACACTCTGGAGAGACGGCGATGATGGCTATGGTAGCCCCGATGAGCACGAACACCGAAGCCACGGTGAGCCAGAAAAGCACCTCCCGGGGCAGCCGGTAGCGGGCCTGGCCTGAGAACTGTAACAGCACCTCCTTGGGCATGCCCGCATAGGGCCTGACGTCCTTCAGGTCGGGCTCCACAGGGCCAAGGACGGCCACGGCGCCGTCCAGCCGGCTGCCTGGGTCCAGGTCCTTCTCCAGGATGTCTTCGTTCTGGACAAACCCGTTGTTGGTCCGGCATCCCTGCATACTCATCCTGATGGAGTCTGTCTTGCCTTTATTCTCAGCCATGTCCCACAGCCTTATCCCTTCAGAGGGCCCTCCTGCAATAAGAAAGGTGGAAAAGGTGGCTCGCTGAAGTGCTTGGTCCTGTTAATGAGCTTCCGTGGTTTATAAATAAACCTGGGCGGACAAAGTCCAGCCAAGGAAGAAAGGGTAAAGGTAAAAGGGGTTTAAAAAAAAAAAATTCTCTCTACATCAACCCTTGCAGCTGCTGTGGCTACTGTCCCAACGCTGACGGATTCAGACCTGGACGGGAACAGGGCCACGGAGGAGGGGAAAGGGGAGGAAGAAGCAGGGTTCCACCGCAATTTAAATGTTACTTGACTGGGTACACCAGTGTTCACAGCAGCGTTATTCACAATAGTCAAAAGGTGGAAACAAGCCAAGTGTCCATCAAAGGATGAATGGACAAACAAAATGTGATATATGCAAACAATGGAGTAATATTCAGCCATAAAAAGGAAATCCCGTCACACGCTACAACATGCATGAACCTTGAAGACCTCATGCTAAGTGAAATCAGCCACAAAAGAACAGATATTGTGTGATTCCACTCGTCTGGGGCACCTAGGTGAATTTATAGAGACAAGAGAGTAGAAGGGTGGTTACCAGGGGGTGGGAAGAAGGGAGTCATGGGGACTCACTGTTCATGGAGTACAGAACTTCCATTTGGGAGGACAGAAAAGTTCTGGAGATGGAGAGTGGAGATGGTTGCACAATAGTGTAAAAGTACTTAATGCCACCGAATTGTATACTTAAATAAAGTGGCAAATTTTATGCTATGTATATTTTACCACGGTAAAAAAAAAGTTTAAAAAATGGTCCTTTTTAGCTAGGTAGGAGAAAAAGATATACTGAATTTTGCAAGCAGAAACAGGCTTTTTCTGTATGTTTTGTTTTAAAGGTCTCTTTTCTTCCTCCAAATCCAAGAGGAAGAGTGTCTGGAGACAGGGAGCAACAACACTTTTGTAACTGAAGCTAACTTTATTTTATCTCAGTCCAGGCCAACCCTATAAATAAGCTTGTTGTACACTCAGTTGGACCTCAGGTGCCTCCAGTCTTGTTTTCCTTCTTTCTTTTTTTTTTTTTTTTAATGTTTATTTATTTTTGAGACAGAGAGAGATAGAGCATGAACGGGGGAGGGTCAGAGAGAGAGGGAGACACAGAATCTGAAACAGGCTCCAGGCTCTGCTCTGAGCTGTCAGCACAGAGCCCGACGCAGGGCTCGAACCCACGAACTGTGAGATCGTGACCTGAGCTGAAGTCGCACACTTAGCTGACTGCGCCACCCAGGCGCCCCTCCAGTCTTGTTTTCTATTTTTTAGCTTCCATTCATTGAAGTACCCTCTGAGGGTGGGGGAAGAGAAGATGGGGAGAAAGGATTCCATGTCTAGCAAGTTCGAGTGCTTTACTATAGATAAATATAAATGCACTTAATACACGCACTTAAGAGTTATTTAATCATTGACAAGTGCAAAATACAACATTTGCAAACCCGAGCAAACTGCACTAAAGTTAGGTGTGCTTTCCTAGAAGATTCTTCAAGGCTTCCAAGAATGTGATGACTCATGGTTACCATTTAATCAATGGAATTTAAACAGCCTTATGACTCATTTGATCAGATAACAAGAATTTTTGGTTCTTTAAATAAAGCTATATGAATTCTTAACATTCCTGTATTGTTTTATAGAATGGCTTGGAAGCAGTGTGGGGTACACAGGAATAAACCATTTGATTGTGTCCAGGTTATTTTTCTAAAAGAGTAAATCCCAATACCTAGCTCATTGAGTGCATCCAACATGGCATCTGTCATTAATTATGCATACTGTGTATTTTTTTAAAAATCAAAGGAATTTGGGGCACTTGGGTGGCTCAGTTGGTTGAGCGTCCGACTTGGGCTCAGGTCATGATCTCATGGTTTGTGAGGTCGGGCCCCATGGCGGGCTCTGTGCTGACAGCTCGTAGCCTACAGCCTACTTCAAATTCTGTGTCTCCCTCTCTCTCTCTCTGCCCCTCCCCTGCTCATACTCTGCCTCTGTCTCTCAAAAATAAATAAATGTTAAAAAAATTTTTTTAATAAAAATCAAAGGAATTTAGCATTATGTCTTGAAATTGCTTTATCTCTCAAACACATAATAGTAATTTTCACAAAAGAATCTAATTCTTTTTTTTTCTTTTCAAATTTTTATTTAAATTCTAGGTAGTTAAATTACAGTAGGTTTCAGGAGTAGAATTTAGTGATTCATCACTTATATACAACACCCAAGGCTCATCATAACAAGTGCCCCCCCTTAATACCCATCACCCAACTAACTCATCCCCCACCCAAGTCCCTCCATCAACCCTCAGTTTGTTCTCTATCATTAAGAATCTCTAGGGGAGCCTTGGTGATTCAGTCGGTTAAGCATCCAACTTCGGCTCAGGTTGTGATCTCCCAGTTCATGGGTTCAAGACCCCCATCAGGCTCTGTGCTGACAGCCAGGAGCCTGGAGCCTGCTTTGGATGCTATGTCTCCTTCTCTCTCTGCCCCTCCCCCACTTGTGCTCTCTGTGTCTCTCAAAAATAAATAAATGTTAAAAAAAGAAAAAGACTCTCTTAGGGTTTGCTTTTCTCTCTCTGTCTTTTTTTAAAGTTTATTTATTTTTGAGAAAGAGACAGAGAGCGTGAGTGGGGGAGGGGCAGAGAGAGGGAAAGAAAGAATCCTAAATAGGCTCTGCATCATCAGTGCAGAACCCAATGTGGGGCTTGATCTCATGAAGCATGAGATCACCACCTGAGCCAAGATCAAGAGTCAGACACTTAACCAGCTGAACCACTTAGGTGCCCCTCCTCTCTCTCTTTTCTTCCCCTTCCCATATGTTCATCCCTTTTGTTTCTTAAATTCCACGAGTGAAACCATATGGTATTTGTCTTTCTCTGAGTGACTTATTTCATTTAGCATAATACACTCTAGCTCCATCCACATCATTGCAAATGGCAAGATTTCATTCTTTTTGATGGCTGAGTAATATTCCTCTCTCTCTCTCTCTGTGTGTGTGTGTGTGTGTGTGTGTGTGTGTGTGTGTGTGTGTATACCACATCTTCTTTATCCATTCATCAGTCAATGGACATTTGGGCTCTTTCTACAGTTTGGCTAAACAGGACCTAATTCCTGAAATTCTGTTACTATTTGGGGGAAAAAACAATGTGCAAAAATACCCATAGTTTCAAAATAATTTTAAATTATACAAAATAGCTTTTAGTTATAAATCCTTAAATTCTAATTATGCAATCATATAAATGCAGAGAACACTCTACATCACAGCAGTATGCCTTCATGACAGAAATGCTCCATTTCAACTTTTCTACACCCAAGATGGGGCTCAAACTCAGGACCCAAGATCAAGAGTCACACGCTCTACTGACTGAGCCAGGAAGGTGCCCCTCAACTTCTCTAAATTTTATTTAAGATAGCAACAATACTTTAAGCTTCCAGACATGCAAACTAGAATCTTTTAGAAAGAAACGAATGATTATCTAGTCTTTGGTGGGAGGATTTCTTTAAATAATAAAAGCGATCACAAAAGAAGATTGCTTAAATAGATTGAATAAAATTTTTGAATTTATTATATCATAAAGTGTAGTCACTAAAGAGCATATGCCAAGTTGGGAAATATACTGGTAATAAATATGCCAGAGAGCTATGTCTTTAACATTAAAGGGACATAAACATTGTTAGGCTTTATACGTATGTATATGAAAGTTCATGATATCAAGTAAAAAATATGTATGTCAATAGAAAACTCAGAAAAAAATATAAAGACATTTCACACAAATTAATTCGCTAATATTAGAGAAACAAAGGAACATTTCCAATCACCTTGGCAAAGAATTTCTAAAAGATTATAGTGCTGGTGAGTGTCCAGGGTAAATTGACATAATAACTCTAGAAAGTAATTTGGCAATGTGTATCATGAGTTTTAACATTTTCAGAGTAATAAATGAAGCCAGGTTTTAAAATATAAACTCCAGTAAAATAAGGAGTTGGTACGAAAGAAGGGATAGGTCAAACAAACGATCAGTTGAACAGATTGGAGTCACCAAAAATAGACCCCTATTCAGAAGGGAATTTAGAACATGAAAAGGCAACATTTCAAATTAGGAAAAGAAAGATTATTTAGTAAGTGATGTTGGACAACTAGCTAGCTATTTGAAAAAGAAAATAAAGCTATATAGCTGTCCTTATTCCTTACATCAAAATAAGTTCTATGTAGATCAGATTTACAAGTAAAAAGTAAAACCATAAAAATGCTAGACAGAAATTTGTGAATTAAAAAAAACCTTGGAGTTGGAAAACCTTTCTAAATAGAATATGAAATATAAAACCTAGACCCTATAAAGGAAACAATTTATCAATTTTTTAATGTTTATTTATTTTTGAGAGATAGAGCATGAGCAGGGGAGGGGCAGAGAGAGAGGGAGACACAGAATCTGAAGCAGGCTCCAGGCTCTGAGCTGTCAGCACAGAGCCCAACGGGGGGCTCAAACTCACAAACCGCGAGACCATGACTAGAGCTGAAGTGGGACGCCCAACTGACTGAGCCACCCAGGTGCCCCTTACAGAATTTAAAAACAAACAGAGCAATCCACAAAGATAGAAGGCAAATGGCAAACACATATGACAGCTAATATCCATAATACAGGAATTGATTATACAAACTAACACCAAAAAATAGAAAAATGGACAAAGGGTACAAAAAGTTGACAGGAAAAAAAATACAAGTGGTTAATAAACACACAATGTAAATTTCACCCAAAATTAAAGAAATAGAGACAAAAACAAAAATGATATACTACTTTTAGACTATCATTTTCGCAAAAATGAAAGACTTTGGTGATACCCGGCATCCAAAAATATAGAGGGAACTGGCACTCATACATTCGTGCATACATTAGTGCAAATTTTGTGTAGAACAATTTGGGAGTCTATGTCAAAATTAGAAACTGCATAACTTTTGACTTGGAAATTACACTGCTAAAAACTTACCTTGAAGATGTAACCAACAAGACGTATGTACAAGGATGTACACTGCAATAAAATTGAAAACAATCTAAACATCCATCATTAGAAAATAATTTAAGTAAATTATGGTTGATTCAGACAATGAAATATCACATAGCTCCTGCAAAGAACAAGTTTATAGGGGTGCCTGGGTGGCTCAATCAGTTAAGTGTCTGACTTCAACTCACAGATGATCTCACGGTTCATGAGTTCAAGCCCCACATTGAGCTCTCTGAGGTCAGCACAGAGCCCACTTCAGTTCCTCTGTCCCCCTCTCTCTCTGCCCCTTCCCTGTTCTCATGCTTGCTCTTTCTTTCTCTCATTTTCAAAAATAAATAAGCAAACAAACAAACAAATAAATAAATAACATTGGGGAAAAAAGAAGTTACTGCCATAAATACTTAAGTGCATGAAAAAAAGAACACGTTTATATATCTCTGCTGATTAAGAAAAATGTCCAAAACATAGTGTGAAGTGGAAAACAATGTTTTGGAACGGTACAGATAATATCAGCAGAGTTGTGTGGAGAAAACTGGACACACATGTACACGTGAATATTTCATTCTCAGCTAGTGGTTGACTGAGACTAAGAGAATGAGGTCAATAATCCTTGCACTTTTACTTTTCACTATTTGCCCTCAACATATACAACTTTTGTAATAGAGGGAAGGAAATGTTCGTAACCTTTAACTCAGCAATTCCACTCCCAACAATTTATCTTAAGGAAATAATTCAAGATAAGAACAAAAATTTACATATAATGAGGCTTCTAAATTACAATGCTATTTATAATAGCAAACATGGGGGCACCTGGCTGTCTCAGTCAGTAGAATGTGAGACTCTTGATCTCAGGGTTATAAATCTGAGTCCCATGTTGGGTGTGGAGATTACTTATAAATAAAAGCTTATAAGAGCAAACATTAGAAACAAGCTAACTGTTCAGTGATGCAAGACTAGCTAAAACATTATTATAGATCCATGTGATACAATATTAGTCATCAAGTATATTTTCTAAGATTTAAAAAAAAATTTATTTATCCATTTTGGGAGGGAGAGAGAGAGAGAGAGAGAGAGAGAGAGAGAGAGAGAGAGAGGCAAAGGGAGAGCAAGAGAGAATCCCAAGCAGGCTCCACACGGCCAGCATGGAGCCCGAGGCTTGGGGCCCAAACCTACAAACTGTGAGATCATAACCTGGGATCATGAAGTCAGATGCTTAACCAACTGAGCCACCCAGGCACCCCTATTTTCCAAGATTTTTAATGGCAGGGAAGAAATCCCACATTATCATGCTGAATGGAAAAATGAAGAATATAAAGAAATTATCCCACTTATGTGAAAAAAATTGCATGTATATCTGCAAAATCCTATTAGAAAATATGTTTAGAGGGGCGCCTGGGTGGTTTAGTTGATTGGGCATCCGACTTCAGCTCAAGTCATGATCTCACGGTTTGTGAGTTCAAGCCCCACATCGGGCTCTGTGCTGACAGCTCAGAGCCTGGAGCCTGCTTCCGATTCTGTGTCTCCCTCTCTCTCTCTCTGTCCCTCCCCTGCTTGCGCACGTTCTCTCTCTCTCTCTCTCTCTCTCTCTCTCTCCCTCCCTCCCTCGAAAATAAATAAACATTAAAAATTAAAAAAAAGAAAATATGTTTAGAGTATTTATATCTGTGTTCTAAGATTATGGGTGATACTCATTTTTTCTTTAAACTTTTTTGATTTTTCTAATTTTTCTATAATTAATATGTATTTCTATTCCATTGGAAAAAAATATCAAGTCAGGAAACCCTGAGCTGGGAGTCTACCTAGGCAGGCGGTAGAGTTCAGTAATAAGGTGGCTTCTCCTAGCAACAGCCACCCCAAGTTCATAAACACCCCATTCTTATATCTAAAGTAAAGAGAAAAAAAGCAAACTTCAAAAAGTAGAAAGAAAACAGAGAAGAATTCAGGGAACCAGTACTGAAACACCGACAGAAGAGGCAGTTAGCAGTAATCTGGAAAAGAGTACACAAAGCTAAGAATTCCACGCAAGTACAAAGCTATCAGTATCACTTTCTTTCAAGGAGATTTTAAAAGGAAATACCGATTGTAGAAAGCCAAACACACTACTGTTAAAACTTTTAAATGTGACTAAGGAACAAGAACACTAAGGAAGCTTTAAGAGCCAACAAGGATAATCACAACAAAGAATCAGAGATAATGAAGATAACCAGCTTGTTAAATTCAAATCCCAAGTGCATTACACAATCACGATCATAAAGCAGAAACGAATGAAATATCTGGAAAACAGGAGATAGGACAACGGGGAATACCACAGGATCCAGAAACACCCTGTAATTTTAAACAAAGAAACAAATATACAGAAGTAGTAACCAGTGGGGGAAAAATGTATGTATATAATGAATTTCAAAGCCATCATATCATAAATATCATCTCAGCAGCAAACCCACCAAAGTGACATGCAACATATAACCTGCCAGGCTTGTGAAAATTTGAAAAAGAGGAAAGATTTTCTGTATTTCATTCACCTATTTACAGCCTCTCTGAACTAAGGGTGGGACCTGTTGCAATGTTGTCTCTAGGGTTCCCAGCATCTGGCTCAGACGCTGGTATATTACATGAATAAGAGAACAGTCACTTAAAGATGGATAGACGGAACTCAATGCTGAAGGAGGAGGAAAAGGAGGATGTGGAGGAAGCGGAAGAGAAAAAGTGGAAAGTACACTCTGCACAAAAATGTAGATTCGTATCACCTAGCCAAATGTTCCTGCCTTGGAACGGTTTCATGAGTGAAACTGGAAGTCAGAGGAAGTGAGATGCATCACGTGCTCTCTGATCTTGGGACCCACTGCCAGCTTCGCTGAGGCTTCTGTTACCTCACCTATAATATTAAACTTGGTTCCGGGGTGACTATTCTAAATACGGTCCAGAGTAAAATGTTTCTCTCTTTTTTTTTTTTTTAATGTTCATTGATTTTTGAACTAGAGAGAGTGTGAGCAGGGAAGAGAAAGAGAGAGAGAGAGAGAGAGAGAGAGAGAGAGAGAGAGACAGAGGATCTGATGTGGGCTCCGTGCTGACATCCGAGAGCCCCGACGTAGGGCTCAAACTCATGAACCGTGAGGTCATGACCGGAGCCAAAGTCAGACCTTTAACTGACTGAGCCACCCAGGCGCCCCTGAAATGTTTTTTTTTTTTTTTAATAGTTCTAATTAGAAGGAAACAAAAAATAGATTTATCCCAGCTAGTGAGGGAAGTTAAACTTATATCACCACTGAAATCATAGGAGAATATTTAAACATGTTTCTGCTGAAAATTAAACTATTTTAAAACACTTTTATAATCAAATATAACCAAAAAATGGCAAAAGAAATGTGGACAGAACATGAGAGTGTGACAATGTCACAAGACAGTCTTTCTATGCTCCACACACAAAGAATTAACGGAAACATACAAATCAATAGCTAAATTACATTCAATACAAGATTAAAAGAGATAGCAAATTATATCTAGGAAATTAACATCACATGAAAGTCACTGCATAAAAAGTATTTGCTTGATGGGAATAGAGAAATATAAATTAAAATGTTAAGGGAGGAACACCTGGGTGGTTCAGTCAGTTAAGCAACTGACTTCGACTCAGGTCAATGACATCATGGTTCGTGAGTTCGAGCTCCATTTCGGGCTCTGTGCTGACAGTTCAGAGCCTGGAGCCTGCTTCAGATTCTGTGTCTCCCTCTCTCTCTGCCCCTCCTCCACTCATGCTCGTCTCTGAAAAATAAACGTTAAAAAAATTCTTAAATGTTAAGGGACATGACGGATTAATTGCATCAATAGCCCAATTAATGGTCTCCCTGTATGTATGCCTTTTTTGTCCCATCATTTCTTAGACCCTTAACACACTGAGCCTTGGCTTTGGACATGTGGCTTGCTTTGGCCAATGGCACAATAACAAACTTGAAACAAAAAGAAGCTTTAAAAATTGCTTGTGCATTTCTGCTTTTCTTTTGTTCTCCTGCCATCACCATGAGATTATGTCCAGGCTAGCCTGCTGAAGGATAAGGGTGGGATGTGGGACATGTGTGAAGAAGTGTAAAATCTTCCCATCCAGGGTCTTCTAGACCAGCCAGTCCCCAGGCAGCTGGCCAATTGACCATAGATGCTTGAGCAAGCCCAGCCGTGACCAGTGGAGGCCACCTAGTTCAGGTCCGCCAAACTGCCCATCAATTGTTGTGTCATGAAAATTAATAAATGGTTGGGTTACTGCTTGGTTCTCGCCTTTAAAAAACAGCTTTATTGAAGGATAAGTGACATACAATAAACTGTACTCATATAAAGTATTTAATTTGGTAAGTTTTAACGTGTGTATACACCCATCACCATGATAAAAAATAGTGACTATGTTGGGGCGCCTGGGTGGCTCAGTCAGTTACGCGTCCGACTTCAGCTCAGGTCATGATCTCACGGTTTGTGAGTTTGAGCCCCGCGTTGGGCTGTGTGCGGACAGCTCAGAGCCTGGAGCCTGTTCTGGATTCTGTCTCCCTTTCTCTCTGCCCCGCCCCTGCTCACACTCTGTCTCTCTCAAAAATAAACATTAAAAAAAATTGTTTTTAAATAGGGAACATGTCCAACATGGCATGACTGCCAGATTGTCTTCCCAAGTGGCTGTACCATTCATTTTGCATTCCCACCAGCAATGAAGGAGAGTTCTTGCTCCACTTCCTCACTAACACTGAGCGTTGCTATTGTGCTAGATATTAGCCATTCTGATAGCAGAACAGTGACGTCTCGTTGTTGCTTAGTACATTCCTTTTTACCTCTGAGTAGTATTCCATTGCGTGAACATACAACTGTTTATAACTGAACACTTGGGGCTTTTCCCCCCCAGTTTTTCACTATGACAAATACAACTGCTATGAACAACCATGTACGCGTCTTTGTAAGGATATGGCTTTCTTTTCTTTTGAGTAAATACAAAGGAGCGGACTGGCTGGATCATATGGCAGGTATATGGTATATAAACCTTTCAAGGAAGTACCAAGCCATTTTAGAAAGTGGTTGCAGCACGTTTGAGAGTCCTGGTTCTTGAACATCCTTGCCAGCACTTGCTATGTTCTGCAGGTTTAATTTTAGCAATTCTGGTAAAGAGGGAGTGGTATTTCACTGTGATTTTAATTGGGGCATCCCTAATTACTCATGCTGTTGAGTATCTTTTCAGGGTTTATTTGCCATCCATGTACCTTTTTGGTGAAGCTGATGTTGGCCATCAGCCGGGGGGGTCTCCGTTCTCTCCACATGGACCTGTCCATGTAGTCTCTCCATGTTGGCCATGTTGGGCTTCCTCATAGTATTCTAGCTTGGTTCCATACGTGAGTGTCCCAAATGAAGAGAGAAAGCAAGGCAGAAACTGTATCCTTTTTCGTGACCAGCCTCAGAAGTCACATAGCCCCTTTCGGACTGTACTTTATATACAAGCCCAGAGCCTGGTTGTGAAGTTCTGGGGTAAAGGACATGGACGCAGGGAAGCCATTGCCTGGGATATTAATGCAATTAATCTATCACGTACTTAACTCTTTTTTCATCAATCGTGGTGAAAAAACACAGAAGATATACCGTCTTGGGGCACCTGGCTGGCTCAGTTGGTAGAGCCCACAACTCTTGATCTCCAGGTTGTGAGTTCGAGCCCCATGCCGAGTGTAGAGATTACTCAAAAATAAATTGTTTAATTTTTTTAATGTTTATTTTTTTTTTATTTTTTTTAACGTTTATTTATTTTTGAGACAGAGAGAGACAGAGCATGAATGGGGGAGGGTCAGAGAGAGAGGGAGACACAGAATCCGAAACAGGCTCCAGGCTCTGAGCTGTCAGCACAGAGCCCGATGCGGGGCTCGAACTCACGGACCGCGAGATTGTGACCTGAGCCGAAGTCGGCCGCTCAACCGACTGAGCCACCCAGGCGCCCTTTAATGTTTATTTTTGAGAGAGAGAGAGAGAGAGAGAGAGAGAGAGAGAGAGGAAGAGAGAGAGAGAGCAGGGGAGGGGCAGAGAAAGAGGGAGACAGAGGATCCAAAGTGGGCTCCATGCTGAGAGCAGAGAGCCTGATGTGGGGCTCGAACTCATTAACTGCAAGATCATAACCAGAGCCGGTCACTTAACTGACAGCCACCCCGGCACCACAAAAATAAAATCTTTAATATATATAGCGTCTGAACATTTTTAAGTGTATAGTTCAGTATTAAGTACATTCGCATTGTTGTGAAACCGATCTCCAGAAATTGTCACATCTTGCAAATCTGAAACTTCACATACCCATTAAACAACTCTTCTCCCTCCCCTCAGCCCTTGGTAACCACCATTCTACTTTCAGTTTCCATGAATTTGACGACTTTAGATTCCTCATATAAGTGGAATCACACAGTACTTGTCTTTCTGTGACTGGCTAGCTTATCTCACTTGGGATGATGTCCACAAGATTCATCCACATTGTAGCCTGTGTCAGAATTTCCTTCCTTTTAATTCAAAATAAATGTTTATTTATTTTTGAGAGAGAGACAGAGCACGAGGGGGCAGGGGCAGAGAGAGAGAGACACACACAGAATCTGAGGCAGGTTCCAGGCTCTGAGCTGTCAGCACAGAGCCCGATGTGGGGCTTGAACCTGTGAACTGCGAGATCATGACCTGAACCGAAGTTGGACACTCAACCAACGGAGCCACCCAGATGCCCCAGAATATCCTTCCTTTTTAAAAACTGAATAATATTCCATTGTATGTATATACCATCCATTCATCTGTGGGACATTTGGGCTGCTTGTATCTTTTGAGTATTGTGAATGTTGCTGCTATGAAATTGGTTGTGCCAATATGTCTGCAAGATCCTACTTTTGAATTGTTGTGGATACGTATCCAGATGTGGGGTTGCTGGATCTCTATGGCAATTCTATCTTTCGGTTTTTGAGGAAACTCCGCATCGTTTTCCATAGCAGTTGCACCCTTATGCAATCTCGCCAACATTTTATTGTGATATTTTACTGTGGTTTTGATTTACATTTTTCTGATGATTAGTGGTACTGAGAGCATCCTTCATATTCTTGCTGGCATTTGCGTATCATCTTTGGAGAAATGTCGATTCAAGTCCTTTGCCCCCTTTTCAAATCGGGTTATTTGATTTTTTGTTGTTGCTGAGTTGTAACCATGTTTAATTTGTATTTCCAACAGGCTGCTAACAGCACCAGGTGCAGCCCTGAGCTGATACTTCGGCCTGATAAGAGATGTTTCTGTGTATACCTCAGGCCCAAATTGGTGATGATCACAGCCAGGGGATTTCTATGGCCATTGTCAACCCAGAGCAACTGCTATTGATAATAACACTTCATCACTGTGCCTTCCTGGTGGCCTATCCTCCAGACATTACAAAACAAAACAACATACACACAAACAAAAAACCCTAATAATGTCCTAATGTGACATCATTGGCCAACGATGTAAATGCATCCACAGCATAATGGGCTGATTGATCGAGTGTTTGAACCTTGGGGTGTTTCAATTCTCTACTGCTTAAAGACTGTTCTCAAAAAAAAGTCCAGAATCACAAAAGAAATAATGACACATAGCATCTGGTCTTTAACAAAGTTCTATTGAAAAAGATCACCCAATAGTTAAGTGCCAAGTTACCCACCCTGTGGTAAATACTTCAAATTCAGACACACTGAACAACTCCAGAAAACTCGTAATTACTAGCACCGGGACACCGTGAGCATGAATCAAATCAAGAGCTACACTCATCTGAGAACACTGTGCATTAGAGCTTCACTGGGACACTAACGTTACTCTCTGCAATTTAAAGCTGGGGGAATGTGGTTGTTGGATGTTGAGCGAATTCCTCCATTCCCAGGCCGGACCCAGTATTCTGGGGACGGGCGGGGGTCTCTGTCTCCCGGACCTTTAATGGACACTCTCTTAGCAAAGCCGGGCTCAAAGCCCGGACACATTCAGCATGACTTTGGGTGCCAGATCAAGGTCTCAGAGAACATGTATCAGAGGACAAAGTGCCAGGATAGGTAGAAAAGACACAAAACGTGTCCCTACTTTAAGGAAATGGCTTTGCCTACAGCTAGGCATATACACAAATCCACTGTGAATGTGTTCCTTTGAAATAAAGCCCACTGACCCAGCACAATCTGTCAGACCATTGACCTTCTCAATAACACTTCTATTGAATCTCTATAGCCTCCAGTGGCTTCTCACTATAAAGAGGACAAAGTCCAAATATCTTGGCCTAAAGTCTAAGCTTCAGTCTATGCCAACCCTACATTCTAATCTTACTTCTCTCTTAATATCTCCAGTCAATCAGTGATGTTCACCGTTCCTTCGCCGCAGGCTAGGCACACCTCCTTCTGGACATTTGTCCCCACCTCTCCCGAGTCCCTGCTCTGTCCGCCTTCCCCACCATCAGTATTATTCCAGTGGACACTCATCTAGCCTCCCCCCGCCCCCCGAACCCTGTGTTACTCGTTTGTATATTCATCCTTATAATTTCGGTTATTTTAACACATGATTTTATTTGGCCCTCCCACTCCGATGACTGAGCACTGCACCTGTTACCACAGTGAGCAGGTCGGGGCGTTGTCAATGGTCTTGCTGGCAAAGGAGCTTGGGGATCATCTCGGGCAAGCATCTGCCAACTTTAGTCTGGGTACAAATCTTCTGTAGGTCTTGTGAAAGTGCAGGTTCTGATTCAGTGGTTTTTGGGTGGAGCCTGTGCTTCTGCCTTTCTAACCAGCTCCCAGGTGAGGCCAGTGCTGTGGTGCCTGGACCACACTACAGGAGGCGGAGACCTGCAGGACCGAGGTGGTGCACATGGGTGATCGGGCAGCATCGGGCACAGCAGAAAGGAGCAGGCTGGTGGCAGATTAGAAGGCTCCTGTCCGGCCTACGGGGGCAGCGGCCACTCAGCTAAAGTGACAATGAAGAACCAAGACTGACAGATCTCCTCTTTCCCGGGAAGCTGTGAAATCTGCATTAATATGTAGAATTCCCCCAATTTTATTTGTGGGCAATTAACTCAAATCCATGTTTGAGAGGATCTGTAGAACACATCCCTAATCTCTTCATTACAAAATTTTTTTCTTGGGGCACCTGGGTGGCGCAGTCGGTTAAGCGTCCGACTTCAGCCAGGTCACGATCTTGCGGTCCGGGAGTTCGAGCCCCGCGTCGGGCTCTGGGCTGATGGCTCAGAGCCTGGAGCCTGTTTCTGATTCTGTGTCTCCCTCTCTCTCTCTGCCCCTCCCCCGTTCATGCTCTGTCTCTCTCTGTCCCAAAAATAAATACACGTTGAAAAAAAAATTTTTTTTTCTTAACGTTTATTCACTTTTGAGAGACAGTGTAAGTGGAGGAGGGGCAGAGGGAGAGGGAAACACAGAATCCAAAGCAGGCTCCAGGCTCTGAACTGTCGGCACAGAGCCCAACGCAGGGCTCGAACCCACAGACTGCAAGATCATGACCTGAGCCAAACTCCAGCACTCAACCGACTGAACCACCCAGGCGCCCCACTCCTAATGTCTTTAAATGGCCCTCTGTGTCACTGAGTACTACTCTCGGTCTTCATTCTGTCTGAAGTTTTGGCTTTTTCTTTTTCTTTAGTTTATTTATTTTGAGAGTGAGGGAGTGAGCATGGGAGGGGTAGAGAGAGAGGAGAGAGAATCCCATGTGGGCTCCACGCCATCAACTTGAACCCACGAACCTTAAGATCAGACCTGAGCCAAAATGAAGAGACTGACACTTGGGACTCCTGGGTGGCTCAGTCAGTTGAGCGTCGGACTTCAGCTCAGGTCATATCATGGTTCATGGGTTCGGGCCCCGTGTCAGGCTCTGGAGCCTGCTTGGGATTCTGTGTCTCCCTCTCTCTCTGTCCCACCCCTGCTCACACTGTGTCTCTGTGTCTCTCAAGAATAAATAAACGTTAAAAAAATAATTAAAAAAGAGATAGACACGTGACTAACTGAGCCATCCAGATGTCCCTGAAGTTTTAGCTTTCTTTCTGTAACAGCCTTTATGTAAAGATCAGAGTTTTTCAAACTAAAAAAACTATTTCAAGGAAAAAAATACTCTGTAGCCCTAACAATAAATATTTGACTTGACAGTCTGTGTATAATTAGAACAATGATCCCCAAACTTTGGGACTTTCTAGGCAAAAAAAAAAAAAAATCCAAAAAATGGGGGGAAACCAAAAAAAAAACAGTACCAACACTTCACTTTGTTCAATAAGGAGATTAAAAAATAGTCTACTCCTGGGGTGCCTGGGTGGCCCAGTTAGTTAAACGTCCGACTTTGGCTTAGGTCATGATCTCATAGTTCATGGGTTCGAGCCCCACATTGGGCTCTGTGCTGACAGCTCAGAGCCTGAAGCCTGCTTGGGAGTCTGTGTCTCCTTCTCTCTCTGCCCCTCCACTGCAGAGACTCTGTAGAGAGACTCTGTCTCTCCCAGTCTCTCAAAAATAAATAAACGTTAAAAAAAATTTTTTAAGATAGTTTACTCCCAATATCTTATTGTATGAAGGACATTGTGATGCCAAAACATGTAGGAAGAACATAAATCTTAGATCAAAGGATAATTCTTTAAGTAGGCTAAATTGTAGCTTTTAAGGGAAAACTATACCATTCTTGTTTTTCTAATTTTGTGAGAGACAAGTGCAAACTTTGACTCAAGTTCTAGTTTGACAGAACCATTGATTACATAATCCCTTCTGTTTGCAGGAGAGGAAACTAAGATGCCCAACAACCATGTGACTTACTCATTGCCACCTGTTTTAGTGGCATAGCCAGTGCTCTCCACTGTTCTTGCTGGGGAGGGGGGCGGGTTATAATCTTACGATAATTCACCTCCACTCAGCCTGGTGAGATGCCAAAGTCTTGGACCAAAGAGATGTGGGTTTGAATCTCAGATCAGCAACTTATAAGTTCCATAGTCTTGGGTCAATGGTTCAACCTCTTTGGATGGATCCCAGCTTTTTTATCTGCTATACTTATCCCACAGGGGTGTATGAGGATTAAACAAAACACATGTAACATTTTAAATTCATTTAGTTAAATTTAAATAAAAATTAAATACAATATTTAAAAATTAAATTAAATAGCATATACAAACTACCTACCAGGGTTAAGAGGCTCCTCTTGTAAAGATTGGTTAGCTTCCTCCCCAACAAAGAGCACATAGTGAGTCCAATGTCCTTGATAAAACTTACTGTTAACATTATAACAATTACTATTAAGCATTAAGTATCAAAACAATGCAGTCTACTCACTACATTTATAGAACTAAAGGGAACATCTCAAATTATTCTTCACAAAACAAGAATGATCTGCTCGGGGGTAATTACTCTATTCTCAGTTATCCCAAGAGGCAGCTAGAAATTTCTCTCACTAAATAAGAAATAAATATTGGGATTTTTTTTTATGTTTTATTTTTGAGAGAGAGAGAGAGAGAGAGAGAGAGAGAGAGAGAGAGAGGAGGGGCAGAGAGAGAGGGGGCCAGAGGACTTGAAGGGGGATCCATGCTGACAGCAGAAAGCTGTGCACAGAGCCCAACGTGGGACTTGAACTCATGAACCCTGAGATCATGACCCGAGCAGAACTTGGACACCTAACCAACCGAGTGAGATACCCAGGTGTCCCTACTTTTTTTAAAGTAAGCTCTACACCCAACATGGGGCTTAAACTCACGACCTCGAGATCAAGAGTCATATGCTCCACCAACTGAGCCAGCCAGGCACCCCCAAATTAGTTCTTTTTGATAGCAAACACTGCATAGGAAGAGCCTAGAAGCAATAGAGTATAATAATATCTACCATCATCTCTTCTTTGTTTTTCTTTTGTCTATTTCCACTTACTAAAATATATTTGTTTAATTTGAATAAGACCCTAAGGGCAAGAACTCTTAGCTCTTCCAAATTCTATTGAATGATGGCAGCTTTACTTGAACATCATGAATCATCTGGAAGTCCTTATCTAGTTACTCTGCTTTAAATCAGGAGAAATGATCTGATTACAGGGAGCATCACAAATTGTATAAGGATCAGTCACAGATGTTGGTCATGTCCTCGTGTACTGCTCACAACCAAGAATGAAACCTTCAACAGGAGTGAATTTGGTTTGTTGGGAGTGTTTTAACAAGAATAATGGTCATCTGTCATGACTTGAAAAATATAAAAAAATACAATCTTATAGGAGGGTAAACAAAGTAAAAGTAACACCTACTAAAGTACACTTTACCAAGCAAAGTTGTAATCAAATACTTGAAATATTTTGTAAACCAACTTGAACAAATATGTTCGTATTTTCTTTTTTTTTTTAATTTTTTTTTCAACGTTTATTTATTTTTGGGACAGAGAGAGACAGAGCATGAACGGGGGAGGGGCAGAGAGAGAGGGAGACACAGAATCGGAAACAGGCTCCAGGCTCTGAGCCACTAGCCCAGAGCCCGACGCGGGGCTCGAACTCACGGAGCGCGAGATCGTGACCTGGCTGAAGTCGGACGCTTAACCGACTGCGCCACCCAGGCGCCCCATGTTCGTATTTTCTAGAGACTTTTGTATACCAGTTAACCATAGCGTCCAAGAATATGCATATCCTGATCTGAAGCCTCCCTGATGAACACTTCATTACTGTAAGGGAGGAAAGATAATCTCAATGTTTTTATGCTCGGTCTGATGAAGAGTGAAAGGTCATGGAAAGGCATGATAGGACAAAGCATTTAAGGGAAGCATATAGTAAGCGGCAGAAAATCTAGCAAAGCTAAAATTTATTCAGATTCTTCTCTGTGTCTTTGCCTTGCAAGATAAGGATGTTCCTTTCCTCTGAGTATTGGGGGAGCATCTCTCACAAGAGAGTTTTACTTTATTTTTAAAGTAATGTCTACTCCCAACATGGGGCTTGAACTCACAACCCTAAGATCAAGAGTTGCGTGCTCTACTGACTGAACCAGCCAGGAGGCCTGTCAGAAGAGGGTTTTATGACCTGCTTCAGAGGAAGGTCAGAAAGTTCTTCCTGAACATGCCATTTCTCAAATTCCTCCAGCCTTAATTATGCAATATGCCAAACTACCATATTTTCTGGTAGCATTTCCTTAACCCCACTGTTAACGTTCAGCATTAGTTTTCTTCATAGAAGTACCTGGGTCATTTGACTACAAACACTTTGTCATAACAAGTAGCAGATTTGTTTTAGGGGGGATTTATAATCTACAGCCAGGGCCAGCAAACTTTGTCCCAGGTCAAATCCAGCCCAATACATGTTTTGTAAATAAAATTTTATTAAAACACAGCTGCTTCTGTTCATTTGTGTGTTATCTGTGGCTGCCTGCCACGACAGAAGAGCTGAGAGACAGAGACCACATGGTCCTCAAGGCCTAAAATACTCTTTGGCCCTTTACAAAGTTTGTCAACCCTTGATATGTAGAATAAAGACAAATAACTAAATATGCTAAGGGATCCCTAAAAAAAAAAGTTATCACTCCAAAAGCTTCAAAGGATGCCAGCCTAAGCCTATATGCCTTTGTACCAGCAAGGCAATAGTCTTTGCTTAAAAGGTAGACCTCCACATTCCTAAGCATGAGGAGATGTCAAAATGAAAGTCATAATCACAATGGAGGCACTCTACAAGTAGTAAAAGAAAGGGGGGTTGTTTTTGGCAATGTTGCATTAGTGAGGATGCAATGCCAAAGGGAGTGCTCTCAAAGGTTTCAAAACCATGGCTCTTGAAAAGAGAAAAATCAACCATGGGCATCTTCTATAGCTGGATTTCAATACAATTTTAATTTTACAACATTTTATTTTATATTTATTTTTTAATGTAAACTCTATGTCCAATGTGGGGCTCAAACTCACAACCCAGAAGTCAAGAGCGACATGCTCCGCCGACTGAGCCAGCCAGACACCCCTACGACATTTTAAAGTTATGCTCTATTGATACGTCTTCCTGATTGTTGGGGGAGGCAGATGGGATTATATAATAAAGTGGACTTCATCAATTTATATTTATCAATATCACATAATTCAGCCCATATAAATGGATTACTTAGCAAAGCTTCCTCCACACTCCAACCCTATCATCATCCCAGATGCTGCTTAAGAAAACCATTAAGGAATTAACCAGATGAATACATTCATATACACATATAACTACTAAATCAATACCTAGATGGTAAATCCCTGGTGCTACTTACCCTAAGCAGGTCACATAGAGGGGCCCCTGTGAAAAATAACTCAGGCCATAAAATTTGGAGTATTCTTCTCTAGCGAATTTCATCTCAAGTTCACTTCTTTTGAAATACGTTAAAATGAAAATTATGAAACATAAAAAAGATTTGGAAAAAACATTTTTTTAATTTTTAAATATTTACTTATTTTTGAGATAGAGACAGAGCATGAGCAGGGGAGGGGCAGAGAGAGAGGGAGACACAGAATCCCAAGCAGGCTCCAGGCACCAAGCTCTCAGCACAGCTATCAGCTCAAACTCACAAACTGTGAGATCATGATCTGAGCTGAAGTTGGACGCTTAACCGACTGAGCCACCCAGGTGCCCCAGATTTGAAAAAATCTTACCGTGAATGCCCACAAACCCAAATCTACATTAACACATTTTTCTTTTAATCAGATTCATGTACAGAACACAGACTTACCACTTGTAGATGTAGAATTTGATGAGATTCGACACAGGGTTAGTTACGTAACCACTGCCACAATCATAAGATAGAGCTGGTCCATCGCTCTGAAAAGCTCCCCACACCCCTCTGCAGTCAATCCCCAGCCCCTGGCAACAACTGATCTGTTGGCACTATAATTCTGCCTTTTCTTGAATTTTAGAAAAATGGAATCATACCATATATAGTCTTTGGGTTTTCTTTCATTCAACATAATGCCTTTAAGATTCACCCATGTTGTTGCACGAATTGGTAGTTTGTTCCTTCTTGGAACAAACTTTGAATAGCATTCATTGTATATATGTGGTTTATCCTTTACACCAGCTGATGGAACTTGGGGGTGTATTTAATTTTGGGCTATTATAAATGAAGTTCTTTATAAACATTCCTGTGCAGATTTTCATGTGAACATGTTTTCACTTCTCTTGGGTAAATGCTGAGGGATGGAATTGCTGGGTCCTAAAGTTATATAATATTTAAGGATATAAGGGAGGTGGTTTTTTAGAATGTTTGAACTAGAATCATCAGGACAACTTTGATAAAGGAGGATTAAGTTGGAAGATTCATACTACCTGATTGCAAGAATTACTATAAAGCTATAGTAATTACAATAATGTGCCAAACTGTTTTCCAAAGTGGTGGGACCTTTTTACCTCCCACAGGCAATGTAGGAGCCTTCCATTTGCTCCACATTGTCACTGAAAATTGGCAACACCAGTCTTTGTAACTTACCTCTCCTGAGTAACACTGGTGTTACAATGTTCATTTCTTTAATGACTAAGGAATTTGTTGCATCGCCATTTGTTATATCTTCCTTGGTGAAATGCTTGTTCAATTTTTCAATATTTTACCCATCTAAAAAATCTGTCCATTATACACATGAGTCCTTTATCAGTTACATTTTGCCTAAGGCTTGCTTTTTCATTTTCTTAACAGTTTTCTTGAAGAGTTTTTTGGTTTGTGTTTAAGTAAGCTCTACACCCAATGCAGGGCTTGAACTTGCAACCCCGAGATCAAGTCACAGGCTTCACCCACTCAGCCAGCCAGGTGCCCCTCATTTTTTGATATTACTGTAAATATTTTTTTTCGTTTCCATTTCCAATTGTTTGTTCCCTGCACATGAAAATAGAAATGTTCTGGTACATTGACCTTGTACCCTGTGACTTTGCTAAGCTTATTTATTAGTTGTATTATTTATAGATCCCTTATCATTTTCTACTTACACAATTGTGTCATCTTCAAATAGACAGTTTTATGGGTCTTTCTTTCCATTTTGTGTGTCTTTAATTTCCTTCTTGGTCTTGTTGCACTGGTGAACATTCCAGCGGCTAGGAGTACAGAAGGTGAGAAGAGACGTTCTTGCCTTGTTTGGGGTTTTCCAGGGAAAGTATCAGTCTTTTACCATCAAAGAGATTACGGTTAGGTGTCACATAGTTACCCTTTGTCAGGTTGAGCAAGTTCCCTTTTATCTGTACTTTGCTGAGAATTCCTATCACAAATAGGTGCTGGATTTTGTCAATGCTTTTTCTAAATATAATCAGATATGGTGGTTGTTGCTGTTATTTATTTTTTTTACTCCCTCCCATATTGAGTTACATTGGTTTTCAAATGCTTCCTCTGTCAACTTCATGGGCATCAACATTTTCATAATATTCCTTTTTCATAATATTCCATTTTCATAATATTCCTACATGTCTGTAGGATCTGTGGTGAGATGTTCTCCTTTCCATTTCTCATACTGACAATTTCTTCTTTTTGTTTCCTTCTGACCAGTCTGGTTAGAAGTTTATTAATTTTATTGATATTTTCAAGAGCCAACTTGTGATTTTTCTATTTTTTGTGCCGTATTTCATTGATTTCTGTTCTTATCCTTGTTTCCTTCCTTTCTTGCGCTTCTAGTTCTTAAGTTGGAAATTTAAAGTTAGAGACCTTATATTCTTTCTAATAGAAGGGTTTAAACCTATAAATTTCCCCCTACGTATTGCGTTAGCTGCAGCCCCAAATTTTTGGTATGTTGTGATTTTCATTTTCATTCTGTTTGAGATATTTTCTAGTTTTTCCTGTAACTTATTTTTGGTACATGGTTTATTTAGAAGTGTGTCGTTCTTTTGTAGGTTAATTCCACTGTGGTCAGAAAATACGTCTTCTAGGATTTCAATTCCTTAAATTTAGTGGGACTTCTAAGAAGGTAGGGGAATCTTTTCCTTGTTCACTTTCCCCTTCCGCTGACTGGTACGGTTGACAACCAGGCCCTGGATGACGATGCAGCCATGAGATGGAAAAGGTCTCGGACTTGAATCACCACATGGGAGAAACACACTTACCTGGAACACCCATCCTGGTCTAGAAGTGTAAGAAATAAGCTTCTAGGATTTGGACCATTATGGGTTTGGTTCTGTTTGTTACAGCAGCTTACCTTACCCTAACTAAAATGCTGCTTATCTTTTTAAGGCTCCCCTGTCTCCCCACTACCCTGAAAGTGAAGTTTTTCATAAAACATAATCTGTATTTTAGTTCATACTATCCAAAGCATATCGACCACATCTATTCAACTACTTTCATGTGTTCCGTTAACAGACAAACATTTCATATGAATATAAATATATGTGATGTTTACTGCATCAGCCATGGTTCCTTTTTATTTTTTAAATAAAGTTTTATTGAAGTACAGCATAAATACATTAGTGTGCACAAAATACTCTCTCTATCTACAAAGCTGTCTATATGTGGGCCATTCTCGTCCTTTCCATCATTTCTTTCTCACTTGCTATTTTTGCAGCCCTGGTAACTGAGGAAGTCAAGAAAACAAGACAGAAAAGGCCCCCTGCTACAGAGTGCGGTCACAGAGAGGCCCTTCCTGCATTCAGCTCAATGCCTCTGGCATACGTCTCCAGAGCCACCTTTCCCCATTTTTATTTTTAAGGGAAAGAGGATATTATACAGGTATGGAAGAATGTAAAGAGAGAAGCTGCACTGATCTCCTTTCCCAGAGCAAATGCGAGACTCCAGCCAGGGCTGTTGATACACCATTTTAGCATCAGAGTTATTTTTTAAAATATTTTTTTAAGACATAACATACAGGATGCAAATGGACATGTACCTAAAAAGAGTGCAATAACAACAAAATAAACAAAAACAAGAAACCATCAGTGTTCACAGAAATATTAACACGTTCAGAATTTCAAAAAATGCATAAGTGATGTTAAAAAAAACACCATAAGCAAAAACACCACCAGAAATTTGCATGTATGTACAGGAAAGGAGTCAAAGTAAAAACTTGAATTAGCAGAGTTATACACAAAAGATAGGGCCAACAAGAACTTTATTTCCTATTTTATGCTGATGGAAAACAAGAAAATGATACTGAAAATCCAAGAATATTTCTGGGTGGCCCATTGTTTAAGTTACAGAAAAGTGTGGAGTAGGGTAGCAGCCACAATACCAGAAAGGGTAAAGGTCATTCCAATCTGGGGGGAAAGGTGACAAATGATGGCAACTTGATACCGATCCCAGGAAAGGTCCCAGACTAGATCCTTCTAGTGTTTTCTAATTCTTCAGGAAAAAGAACATCATTCACTATGAATCGACAGGTGTGACCTCACGAACTGTTGGGGGGCAGTTACTTGACTAACGTTTTGGGAAATGCAGGACGTCCACAAGGAACGTAAGATCCCACAATATCCTTTATAACCTGGGAGAGATATGGGCTGATCAGTAAATCGTGACATCCTTACCTAACAGGTTGGTTAATACATTGTTTAACTTAGATCCTACCGAAAAGAAGTTACTAAGGCCTCTGAGAGGCCGTTAGCCTCAGACTTGTTTCATTCAATATACAAGGTTTACATATGAAACTTAGGAGTGATCGGAAAGGACAAGATAGCTAAGAGGTCTTACACGAACCCAAAAAATTCTCAAAAGGTTCATGAATCTAACACAAGAAAACTTACTAAGAATGAACACAGATTAAACAAAACACCAACCGTACAAGTGCGGGATAGGGGAAAAAACGCTTAACAGCAGTAAAAATCGTTAACTTCTGAAGACACACAGGACTGTGTGGGTGTCAGCAAAGCTAGTCCAACCTCTGGGTGCTACACGGATGAAGAGTGTTAACTAGCACAAAGGGCAGGAGAGCTCTGCTACTTATGAATGTTCAGCTCTGGGTTGGGTACTTTCAGAAAGACGTAGAAAACCAGAGTAGTTGCAGGAAAGGGTCTTAGATGATAAAGACAATTGAAGCCGTGCCATCTGATGAGTGACCCGGGGACAGAACAGAGTAGATGCTAGGAGTCACAGTAGCTGCTGGTAAATGTTTGGTCTCAAGAGCTAATAAGACAAATGAAGGGGAGAAACAAAGGACCAGTGAGCCCACTAGAGCCCAAGACAAAATAGATTCTGGTCCTGGAGGGTCAGGCCAGAGACTGCTAAATGGTTTTTCCAACTTTGAGATCCTATAAATGTACACTTAAAGATCTGACCAGGTACAAAATCTGTTACTCTGTTTTTCAAGAACACACAAATGACAATCCTTCAGAACTACTATGTTATACCTTTTGAGACTATAAAACTACAAATCATTCAGAATTTGCTTTCTTGGCCACTTTTTATCTCAAATGGACAAATGTGTGTGTGTGTGTGTGTGTGTGTGTGTGTGTGTGTGTGTGTGTTTCCCCCCTTGTTTTACTGAGATACAAGTGAAATGTGTGTGTTGCTTTTTGATGGGAAATCAGTCTAGAAAATGTAATTTATTTTGTCCATTCCCCCCTCTGCTAGTGTTAAAGCAATCAGCATTGTATAAATTTTTCTTGGTGAAAGAAACTTCACTAGTATAATATAGTACACATTTATACTGTAATAGGGGCTACTCTGTCTTACCTGCTATTTTCATGCATGGTCCACCCTGAAAAAGCAAAAAGCCCTAAAAAAACCATACATACAATACAAACATGGGTCATTAGAAAGGAATTCCTTTTACACAGCCAATCTTCCAGATACATTTAATTTATGGTTTTATTTATATAATTGAGGTTACCTCCAGCTACCTGGAAATGTGTGGTATGGTATGAACCTAATTCTAATCAATTCCAATTTTGTCTTAAAGGTATATCTTAGTACACTACAAACGTGCTCTAGAAATAACTACTACATAGCTGAGATTGCCATAAACCGCTTTCACCATTCTTCTCAGAGATTATGCAAAACTTGAATAAACCCATGCAATGCACTAAAGAAATCTGTTATTCTACATACTACATCATGAGATTACCCAGAGATCAAAACATGAAAGGAACTTTTCCATGGCTTTCCCTAAAAGAAATCATCTACTGTCTTTGCAAAGTTTTGCCATATTACTTCCTAGCATATTTATACCAGTTCTTTGGAAAAGCAAGAATTAAACGTGGCAGCCTTTGTGCTCAAGGATCAAACTGGGGTTCCTTTTTTCTTACCAAACTTTCTTGCACCTTTCATCTCAGGGTGGAAATACAATCTCTCAGAAAGGGAATGTACATAATTACTGTGCAGTTACAGTCATTTACTACTCTCTGATTATCTAAAAGTAAGTTAAATGGAACTGTAATAAAAGGCACCAGAGGGGAGCTTACTTAGGTGATGTGTTTTCCAAAAGTAAAAAATTTTGGCCACTGGAAAAAGTATTTACAAGAAAATGCCTGAGCTGGTTTCTTGTGTGACCAAGATATCCACTACCTCGTATATTTTTAAACACATCTTTGACATCATCTAATTAGTTTATAATGACATCATCTAATCTAAGGGGGTTAAGTTTTGTATTCATGTAAAACAAGCCAGTTAAAAAACTTACTTCCCTTTATATTAACTATAAACACTGAACCTCATTTCAGAAGAGGTCTGGGGCATCACAAATACCAGAACCAAAGAAAGATGTTCTTACATGAACATTAAGAGACCCAGGAACTTCTCATTTAAATGGCACTTTTAGGAGAAGGGCAACAAGAATGACAGATTCAAGACTGCCTCTAGCCATGAGAATCCTTGGAATAAAACCAAAATCCTGCCCCAAAGCCACAGGTGTTTATCACATGGACAGAGATTTAGAAAGGTGCAATGACCGTTTTTCTTTGCCTCCATTAATGGGCTGTAAGATTACAGGTTAATAGAAGTATAAATAATGCAATTACACAATGTTGAGTTCATTTTTCTTTTGGGTTAAAAAAAAAACAAAAACCTTCATGTCCTTGTACTTTTAGGGGCTTGGAAGGTCTGCCAGCCACTGCCTTTCTTGTCACCAGAGCCTTGTTGGGTTTACAGATGGACATGCCCGAGACTGCCATCTGGTGGAAATGATAGAAACTGAAATGATTTTGTTGTTAAATGGTTAAGTACATTGTCTACAAAGAAGGTACGAATTAAAAATATATGAAGGGGGAATGTCTCATTCATAACAGCAGTAATAAACATAAAATAACAAGGAATTTACTTAAGAAATGGGTAAAAAATATGAATAAAACTAAGACTTCAGTGGGGAGTGGGGGGAGGCATAAACACACTCATATACATAGAAAGATGTAGCATTTTCCCGGAATGGAGCTCTTCTCTGCTAAAGATATCAATGACCCTCCCCCACCCATTAATCTAAGCATATGACAACTCAATATTCATGGGATTTTTATTTGGTAGAGAAAACTTGGCCAAATTATTCAAAAGTTCAAATGGAGAAACATACATTCAATTTTTGTTAAAGCAGGGTAATAAGGAAGCACCTTCCCTACCAGATGATAAAATGTATAATAAACTATGGCACTTAAGATGACATATTGATACATAATACAGAACACTGAAATGGGATGCCCATAAAAATACAAGCTTATACAAGAATATATAGTATAAGGGCATTTTCAAATAAATGAGAAAAGACTGGCTTATGTATTAGCTGGTGTGAGGGGAAAATGGAAAATACCACATTAGGTTTTCGCCATGTAGTATTACCCCGAAGTTCGTTCAACTAGCATTATGTATTTATAATAAAAAGAGCAAAGTCATAAAAGAAAATATATGTAAATATTTACTTACTCAGAATGTGAAAAGATTGTCTATGTATACAACTGAAGGTTCAAACTGTTAAAGAAAATGATAACATTCTAAAACTTTTGAACTTTATTTATTTAAGTAATCTCTAATCCAACGTGGGGCTCGAACTCAAGACCCCGAGACCAAGAGTTGCGTGCTCTTCTGAGCCAGACAGGCGCCCCAAATTCTAAAACTTTTGAATATAAATAACCAAGGGATGCTTCTCAAAACTCATCAAATGGAACACCGAAGATCTTTGCAGTTTACTGTCTGTACATTTTACTTCAACTTTTTTAAAAAGCACAACAAATAATAAACCCCATTATATTTCACTTCAAATGGCATATGGCGGATAAAAGGATAATCTTTAATATTTTTGACCAAAGATAGCTATCCAATACTATTCAGATCAGAGCATCTTAGCTCTCTAGTGCCTCTCCAACCATTGCAGAAAGGCTTCATTCTGCCTGTAGGAAGAACCCGCATAGAAACGAAAATTTACTGTGTAACAAAAAGCACAGAAATAAAGTATCATGACATAAGATTTTGGGGGGAAAAAAACCCCATGGTATTGACTTAGTAGTTTTTGAGGAATTAGGTCTTTTCCGTATTGGTAGATGTGTTTTATTCTTAGTTCCATCCCTCCAATATCCTTATTTAAAAAGACAAATGATAATAAAATAGTAATTTGTGGCATATTTAAGAGAATGGTTGATTTCCTAACTATATAGAGATCTCACAAATCAATAAATGAGCAGAAAATATGCAAATGAAAAAGGCTTTATTAAAAGATATAAAAATCAGCCAAAATGAGGAAAAAATGTTCAATCTCAGTAGTAATCAAATATAATTGAGAATTAAGTCAAGAAAATATCACAAATTACAGTATCTTACCCACCAGTTCGGCAACGCGCAACAGTTGAAAGAAAGCAAAAGACACAGGCATTTTTGTATCCTGTTGGGATTATAAATTGGTGCCCTCTCCCCAAAAGGCAATCCAGGACGACTAAATTCACTTAGTTTCTGTATTTTATTTTTTATTTCAAAATTTTATAAAAAATTCAAATATACAGAAAATTGCAGAAAAGAATTATGATATCCTTATCTAACTGCCCAGATTTAACAAACGTTAACATTTTGATAGGTCTTTGGGGGGCTGGGGGTGGAAATATAGATCTCACACTTCCCAATGCTTCCAAATAAACACTGTCCTAAATTAATGTGTATCATCCCCATGCATGTTTTATACATATTATTTACCTATAAATTATATATCAAATTCCAAGATTTCGTCATTTTCTGTGCCACTCTTCTAATGCATAATTAAGAAAAAATTAAACGACAAAATGGTGCTTTAATAACACTTAGGATTACTTTATACTTATTGTCATAGGGTTTTATTCCCCAGTAAGCTCTACGCCCAACGTGGGGCTTGAACTCATGACCCCGAGATCAACAGTTGCACGCTCCACCGACTGAGCCAGACAGGTGTCCCATAATAGGTTTTTAAAACAGACTTTTTACAAACCTTACATTGTCATTTGTTTTGCTTACACAATAACTTTGCTTCTATGTTAAATCATACGTAATCATCTTTAAGACATTTTAAACAGCATTGGAGTTAACACGTGTAGTCCCAACCATATGCAAAGCCCCACCGTGGGCCTGAAATATGAATTGCTATTACCAAGTCAGAGCAACTGTGCCAGGACAGATGCCTAGCAGATGGCTACTGTAAGATGCCACTGACCTAAGATGCTTCTCGGTCTCAAAGGTATTAAGATAGTGCATTTTGGAATAAATTTTGGAGATTAATGCTGTTACTTAAATGACGTCCTTTTAAAACCTGCCATTTCTCTCAGTATCACATTCTTAGAGTATTAAAAGAGGGTTCACTGCCTAAGGGAGATAAGCCAAGAGCAACTAGCTGCTGCAGGAGCAGAGGATTCTCCGTCCAGCCTTCCCAGCATTTCACTAAAAACCCCAGGAGAAACTGGTTTATGCCAAAGGGTACTTGTGAGGAGGTTGAGTTATTCTTCCTTGGCAACATCTGCCTTAAATGAGGAAAATGGTCTAGAGACAGTCACTTCAACGGCCCACAAGTTCACATACTTATCGGCCAAGCCGAAGGTGAATCAAGTAACGCACTTAAACTGGGGCCAAAAAATTCAGGAACTGAGACAAATACACCCGTGACATTTAAAAGAACCAAACTGATGCGAAAAACATGATGAACAAAACATCAAATTTTAAATAAAGACAATCGTGGTCACTGAATTTTCCTTTTGCCTCAGGCTTCAACACAGCACGACAGGGCTCTTTTACTGGTCCAGCCTTACCGGGGAAGGAAAGGGGTCAGAATGACCTCTGGGCTAGTTTAACATGTAAATGTGCAACAGGAACACACAAAGGAACTCTCATAAGCAGGGTGAAAATTCTTCAATACTAGATGCCAAAACGGAAGCAGGCTGCTAAGAAGTAGAGTGTGGATTATTTAGTTGTATTTTTATGAAAGGGAACTACGTTTATGTAAGAAGGTGGCAATGCGTACCTGCCAGGTATCAGCATTTATGAGGCCACAGTAACGAAAACATTGTGATATCTGACAGGGTTGCTCAAAAAAACAGAACAGAATTTAGAAATAAGAAGTGCATCATGTATGTAGGAAACTGGTATGAGACAGGGCTAGCCTGGTATGAGACAGGGCTAGCCGCAATTAGCTAGCGGCCTGCCGAAAATTAGATTCCTGACTTCATGCTATATAAAATAGTAAACTCGAGATGGATTAAAATCCTAAATATATGTGCTTGGGAGATAGGATGAAGACTTTACAACTACTGGAAGCAAAGAGAATATGTGAACTTGAGATGGTAATGATTTCTTGAACAAGAAAGACAATAGTACAAACCATAAAAGACTGATAAATAACAAGACCCCATACACAAAGTGCGTGTGTGCACATATATGTATGTGTGTATATACACACATATATGTATACACACATATATGTATATGTATATATGTGTATACATATGTATATATGTGTGTATACACATATACACACACACATGTCTGTGTGTGTGTATATATATATATATATATGCATATACACATACACATACATATTGAGAGATACTAGGTTTTGTAGCACTTATAAGCAAAGGTTAGTATCCAGACTATATAAAAAAAACTACAAACGAGAAAATGGCAAACCAAAAAGAAAAATGAGCAAAGGACATGAGCAATCATTTCAGATGAAACTCAAACAGCCACACATACAGAGATGTTTGCCTCACATGGAACCAGATATGCAAATGAAGACATACTATTTCATGTTCACCTAACTGGTAAATTTAAAGTCTGACAATACCGGCATTAACTGAGAATGGAGATGGACAGAGAAAAAGGAATTTCTGTACATTTCTAGTGGAAATGGAGACTAGTATACACCTTTAGTAGAATGCATTTGCATTATTAACTTGAAGACATGACTACTTAATAACCTAGTAATTTTATCTCTAGGCAAATACTAGAAAAACACTAGTACATGTGCTCAAAGGGACACATGCCAGGACACCCACTGCATCAGTTTTTTTAGTGGAGAGTTACAAATAGTCTAAATATCCCTTGATGATGAAATGGGGACTACACTGTGGGGTAGTCACACAAAAGAATACCAATGTATTTCTCAACCATTAGCTTGTTTTATAGAAGAGGGGATGTAGAGGTAATAATGTGAGCAAATAAACTCAAACCTGAGGTTGGGAATAACACACTTTCCTCCCCGTAAATACCACTCCCCAACCCCTGGCCCAAATCAAAACTCACCCAACATGGTGGGTGGATGTGGGAGGGAAGGAGTAATGAGGTGGTTGACCCCTCGTGGTGGGTGATATTTGGCCTTTGGCACAACTCCATTCCCCTTCCCCACCTCCTAAATATGTAAATCTGAATACTTGGGTAGATCACAAATCAAAACCTGTAATTCTCATTCACAGTTCAGCCCACACACTTCTGAGTTTCCTTCCTTGTAAAAGAGCGTAGGTCTACTTTCATTTGCCAAGTCATATATACATACACTCTGACCCTGGTGACCTTTAAGCTTTTCAAAGTCAAAGAACCTTTACTCAAATCAAATCTTCTATGGAATCCCAACAAGTACCACAGAAAAAAGCAGAACTGCTCTGGAGGTTGAAAAACGGCACCCTTGTCATTCTAACATTTTAGGGAATTTGAACTAGATGAAAATTCTTAAGACTATTAGTTTATTGTTGAGTATAAATCATTTTAAAATGTTAACTATTGGGGCACCTGGGTGGCTCAGTTGGTTAAGTGTCCGACTTCGGCTCAGGTCATGATCTCGCCGTGGTTCACCAGCTCGAGCCCCGCATCGTGCTCTCTGCTGACAGCTCAGAGCCTGGAGCCTGCTTCGGATTCTGTCTCCTCTCTGCCCTTAGATTGTACTGGTCCTCTTCACTCAAATACATGCCCAAGTATTTTCATTAGAGATAGATGTTATGAGAAGAAAAATGAATTTGTTGTACAAATTTAATTACTAAAGAAATTACTATTGCCATTATAGACTAGTGTTATTAGTCAAGGGGGGAAAATCCCAAAACTTTGATTCCACCCATATTTGACGTTCATTTATTTTTGAGAGAAAGTCAGAGCGTGAGTGGGGGAGGGGCAGAGAGAGAGGGAGACACAGAAACCGAAGCAGGCTCCAGGCTCTGAGCTGTCAGCACAGAGCCCAACGTGGGGTTTGAACCTATGAGCTGCGAGATCAAGACCTGAACCAAAGTCAGACACTTAACCCACTGAGCCACCCAGGCGCCCAATTCCACCCATACTTGCAAGTTACAGTTCTTTTTTGTGCTGCTAGAGTTGTGGATATGAGAGATAAAAGAATCACTAACCTCCTAATACCAAGATCATGTACCCTTCACTCCTGAATTAGAGGAGCATAGCTACCATTTAAGCAGGAAATGACGTATCTAGTTAACAGAAGTATCTGACAGGTAGAATGAAACTAAAACAAAATAAGGGGCCGAGGAGAAGAGACCACAGTCAAGAAACACAGCAAGTGAGAACAGCAGGGATGTAGTCACAGCCTGAAAAGCAACTTATTCTGTATTAGTAGCTAGCTGGTTTACTTCTAGACCACAACATAACACACAATGCACAAAAATAAACACTTGCTTAGCGTTCTCATTAGGGCTTACGGAAAATTCCCAAAGTTGAATAGGAAAACAAAAAAGCAAAAAACAAAACCTTAAAGCAACTGAACACAAAAATACAATGCAAAACAAATTGTTATAATGCCCATAAGAGTTTATTTGCAAAAGCAAGTAACTCTTCAAATTGCTTTGAAGTACCTTAAATTCTACTTGTGATGACTTTTAGCTTTTGTATTACAAATACAATGGATTTTCTGCGCTTTGAGCATTGTATTAACATGTGACACAAACCACAATATGCTAGTTTTTACTTACTACTATTTAGCCACCCAAAACAAAATGTGCTCTAAAATCTTCATCAAATGCTTTCCCTTATTATTAGTTAAATCCGATTAGTGCCAAAATACAAATAAAGGCAATTTGGAAGAGGAAATGTGAATTTGAAATCATTGAAAAATGCAATCTATGATTTGGCAAGTAAAAGAAATTCAATGGCCAAGTTCCAGTTAATTTCAATAACTGAAGTTTAACTCCAGTAACATAACACGGACGCACTGGTCTGACTGCATACTTTCACGCGTCCAGAAAACACACACAGTTTTCTGATGACCAATTTGTTGTCTAAAAACTAACTTTGTTCATAACGTCAGAATACTTATTTATACAGTCTTCCTCCATCAAGTATTTCAGGTAGCTTAGTTTAGAATATGAATTGGTGAGGCTCTAATTTCCAGCTCAAATGTTGGGCTAATATTATAGTAACCTGTCTCCCCAACTCATGACCATTTCCCTGGTCATTAAAAGCCATTCTGAAGCCTAGCTTGTGGGGGGGGGGGGGGGGAGGAACACCTCAGGGGACATGGCAAGCACCATCATTTTCACATAGGAAGACTGACTCATTAATGTGGAAACTTCATCTGAGTTTTAAATTTTGCTACAGTTTCTTATGAAGACCAAGGATCTACTTATGTGGTTGGGAGAGAGCCTGACAAGCACTGTGAAAAGACATCAAAACCCAACTGAATCCCACACATCCCCAAAATAAAACTGACCTAAGGACTTAAGGAGAATTCAGAGTTGCAGTTACTTTTAACTAAACACATTTAAAACCAAAAGCTCAAGCAGTAAGTCTTTTAAGTCAATATTATAATTACCAAGCCTCATAATTGGGCAAGAAACAGGAGACAAATTACAAGTGCTTGCTTTTTTTTTTTTTTTTAACACTTCCATGGCAACTTCACTCAACTCTGCTTGAATGTTCAGCTAAGTGAAAAACCTTAACAAAAAAACTTCATAAAGCCCCCCTCCATTTAATGGTCATTTAAAAAAAAAAAGTCCTATCTTTATCCGGCCAACGTGACGTGACATCTCAGGTGTGGTAAAACGACTTAACACAAATCTGTAGTCACCCAAGACTTTGTAAAAGACTAAAATGGACCTTTCAAGGAGGTCTATGAAATCAGAACTACGTCCTTAACAATACTAATACTTACTATTTTTTCAACATGTTGACACTTGCATGGACCGTGCAAAAGAAATAGTGGGTAACAGTGAAGACCCCTCGGTGTGTATCCAGACAGACAACAAACTAATCAGCTGCTACTGTTCTCTTCGTGCCACACACAGAGAAAGGGCAGGGGCGGGGGGGGGGGGGGGACCTGTTTCACTTAATGGTGTCCTTGATTAAGCAGGAAAACTTTTTTTTTATTACACCTTTATCCTTGAGTACACATCTTTTGAGTATCTTAGGTGATGAAAAGGGAGGTACCGGCTCCTGTAGCATGCTTGAGTGTGACGGCTGTCACTTAAGCTGTGTGCTGAACTAGCCGCTTTCATGAAGCACCATTTTGCCTTGAAAGAATGACTGACAGACTATGGTTATTCAGCAGACATTTTCTCCGAAACAAATGAAGTAATAAGCCTGTCGCTTAAGGAAAACAACTGACAATATTTGTTGCTGGTGACAAAATTTCACCTTTCAAATGACAATTAGAATTTTGAAAAATCTGTATCCATCACCGTGAGCCTGACAGCTTCCCAATACTTAACAAGATTTTTTTCTGAGGAGATCAGTTATAGTAACAAGAAAATCTTAAACACTGCATAATAATGTGTCAATATTCTACAGAAAGCACAATTCGATGAAACGGTATTTTCCAAAAGATCAGTGTATGATGTTACAAAATCATGCCAAAGTAGGAGATCCATTCAAACTCCAACAAGATAGAGCAAATGGATTTTAGTGTAACAGAGTACGAAGCTGATCAAGTTGCGGATTTCACACTGCATCCAACCTTCAAGAAACTACCAGCTCTGAAGTTCTGACAGTATATCAAACAAAATATTCAAAATTACCTGAAGCTGTTAAAATACCCTTTCCATATACGTATTTTTGTGATGCCAGATTTCTTCATATACTTCAAAGTGCCACATTGCAACAAAATGAATGCACAATCAGACGTGAGAATCCAGCCCAACATTAGAGTTTACAAAAACGAAAACAAGTGCTATTTGTCACACGTAATTTTCTAAATTTGGAAAATAATTATTTGTCATGAAACAATGTTATTTATGTTAACAGTCAACTGATTTCATTTTTTAGTGAATAAAAATAGTACACAATATAAATGTCTTGGCTTTAATTTCTAATACAATAAATAAAACCCACAAAAGCAGAAGTTCTTTGGGATCTTTGATCTTCAAAAATATAAATGAAAAAAAAAAGAATATAAATGGGTTCTAAGACTAAAATATTTGAAAACAGCTGGACTAGAAAATTCAGATTAGTGAAGACTGAATTCAGGTTTTTCTTCTCATTCACACATTATTTGTATGTCAAGGGCCACTAGACCACTTGAAAAGATGGCATAAAAAATGGTTTTGGAGTGAAGAAGGAATTAGTCAGTATTGTCCTATACAGTTTGGATAATTCCTCTTTGGGATTATAAATCACCCACATGGCTTTGCATGAAAATTTCACAATAAATATTCCAACTATGTAAAACGTTAAAAAAGAACATTCAAAACTGGACTTTTGCTTTTAAAAATCATACCAAATAGTAATATGTCACACTGTTTTTATCAATTCTTTATTTAGGTAACAAGTTGGTTATGTTCACTGCATTGTATGAAACATCACAATATCTTACTGGAAAGGTACTATCAGTACAGGGTTGGATCAGAGTGGGCAGTATGAACAATAAACCATTTTGCATTCTTCATTCCCTATCTTTTTACAACCCCCCAAACCCGGTAAAGGGACAGATAGCTTTTAACATCATCATGTAAAGCACTTTAACTTACAAGGCTAAAATCTAAGGAATAAATAAAATATATTGTGGCAATAATTCCTTTAGACCAAAAATCAGGTGCACAATAAATCAAATGATCAGGAAAGCTGTCTGTATTCAAATGGTGTGGCTCTCCAGAAACAGCTTCAGGAAAATGTTACAGAAAATATCATGAATTCCATTTCACACAGGACCAGATGACGACTCATTTTAACTACACACAAGGGCAATTACATCCTGCTGAAACACAATTTAAACATATAGGATAATGTTTACAAAGCATCCACAACATGTAAACCATGTACAAATGGATACATTCATTGCTTCTCCTACCCCAATAGCTTCTTTTAGATAAATATTTTACTCTTCATGTTCAGCATTAATTGGATTTTACTACATGCAAAACTCAAAAGAATTCAAGAATTCAAGGTTATTGTAAAAATAGAATTAAAATAATCTTCAAGTACCTTATGTGATAGCCACTCTGTACCGTGCCCAATGTTATAAAATGAAAGGTTACTGAACCCATGAAAATATCTCTGTAATATTTCCTTAGATCTAAAATAGATAATTTTAAATGTATTTATAGTCATTTCAATGTGATATTCTGAGCTTTTAAAATAACGTAAACAATTAAAAATTATACCAAATTACACATAAAACTTGTATCTTAAAAGCTGAAAAGGTAAAACTATAGAAACCCACATGTAAAACAAAAATCACAATTTACATTATAAAGGCAAAATCTCATCATTTAAAAAAATTTGCAGCAGTGAGATGTCAAAGCAAATTATAAATAGCCATAAATTAACCCATTTGGTTTCAAAAGATTTTCTAGTGAGAGTTGAAGGATGTAGTAGATACATGCATAAAATTTGTGAGGGTTTATATTATTGCCAAATACACTTTATCTTGAAGCAGGCAACATTACAATTTGGACATTATCGGAGAACCCAGTTTGGTAATACAGGTAAAATTAGAAAAAAAAAATTAAATAACAATTAATAATAAATATATATCCTATAGTAAATTGCTCAAAGGAAATCTCAAGCCACAGAGCTGCAAAAGGCTTCCAACGTGGTGAACTGAGAAAGGAGCATCCCATACAATTCTTTACTCTTACATGCTTATATGTTGTGTGTCTTGTCTAAAACAAAAACAAAAACGAAAACATAATGTATCTTCAGAGTACAGCTAACTATATTCCCATGCACCTTGGGCACAGTTTGTAATTTGTGGTGAAATCACTCCGTTGGTTCCTAGGGCCCAAAGTTCAATACAGGTGTAACCAGTATGCCTGAGGTTGGCGAAAAATACTGCAGTACAGGCAATGCTACAAGTGGCAATTATCAGAAAACACAAATATGAACAAATGGTGGGAAATGCTAATGATTTTCTGCTCATATCACAAAACGGTGGGAATCCACAAGAATATGTTTCCCTTGTATTGAAGCAAATTGTGATTAAAAGTTTTTTTTCCCCCAATTTTCAGAATCAAAAGCATTTTAGAAGGTTTATAAGGCTACCATGGGTCTTCTAGATCTCCAGCACCCTACAGGAAGAGAAAAGGAAGAATATTATTATTATTTACCTACACCACTTCCGGGTTGGATTGAATTTCAAAAGAAAACAAAATTAGATGAACAAATTACCTTCCTTTGTTTGAAAAGGCACTTTTACAGAGAGCTGTGTGCAGTGTATACCTTGTGTACACACATGGGTCTATCTACTACAGATAGGTAACTGGTTGGGTTTTTTCCTCCCCTCTCCACCAAATGCCTTCCTCTTTCACAAACCACTTAAAAACATTCTGGCATTGGAAAAACAGATCAAAACATCAGCTACGTTCGAAGATCCAAAGTTTCACCTTAGCGCACGTTAAGCAATTTTAGATACGTGATAAATAGAAACACGAAGGAGAGAAGTTAATGTTCTACATTCACAAAATAATTTAGCTGTAAAAAAAATTTCCCCGTGTGACTCCCGTATCTTAAAAACCTATTTTTAACAACAACAACAAAAAACTCGTATCTGCCACTATGTAAACCATCCTGTGATTCTTGCCTTTGTTAAGAGCTGATGAATATTTACAGCAAAGATCACAGTCTTGCAATCTTTAAAACGCTCATCATGGCAATTTTCCGACATGTCTATGTGTGTCCATACTGTCCAAAGATTAGTATCACAAAAGATTTTGTATCACAAAAAGGGGATAAGAAACAGAATGGATTTGAGTAAGCAAGACTTCTCAAAATGTTTTCTTTTAGTTACTGAAAAAAGCCAAGCCAAAAGTTTTCTAAATGGTATATAAATACAAATGAATTTCTAAGGGGCATTTTTCCAATATACCAAACCTGGTTGTTAAAAAAAATTTTTGTTTTGATTTAAAAATAAGTACAACATGCATAGATTATTCCACATCACATGCTTTATTTGGACTTGAACACTTATAATTTCATTCTAAACACTTGGTTGACATACATTTTGATGTATGTAGTTAGGCTATACAGAATGTACAAACCAAAGCTGTATCAATAATACATAGATTTTTCAAAAAATAGGTTTCAATAAAGAATACAGAGAAAGGAAAAATAACCACATATGCAATAGCTCAGAACTTCTAAAAATAAAACTACAGAGATGTAAAATATAAACAAGTCAAAGAACACACAAATCATCATCCTTGGAAAAAAAAAAAAAAAAGTACAGGCCAGCATCTGCCATTCTTTGAGGAACTGAAATTACTAAAGAAAACACAAATTTATTACAAAGCTAACGATGAGTGTTCTAGTATGTAAAATAATGTGAAGCAATATAATTCTACATTAACAAGTTTTTCCACAATATAATGTAATCTCGCTTATCAGTAATCTCTAATCCTGTCTAGTATGACTTTAACTATTGATTTGAATAACTAGTAGCCTCATTTCTGGCATACAATAGGAAATGACATATAACTTTATTAAATTCAAAGTTCTAGAAATAGTCCACTTTAAACTGATAAAGGTGTATGCAAAGGCCTTCTTTAAAAAACAAGGCTATATGAATGTAATAAAACTAGTTGACCAAGGGTTCAAATAACAAAACGGTTCTATAAATGCATACATTACACTTCCTAAGTAAAAACCATCAAATCAAAGATCACAAAAATATTACCACGGAGTCAGGTCACATGGGTTTACCACTCATCTTTGTCCCTGCATCTTCATTATAGCTGTCTAATTCAGCAAGATCACTTTTTGATTCAGTATGGCCTTCCTGCATTGTCACTGGGCTTCCAGCATCACTGTTCGAAGAAGGAGCTGTGGCAGCTTGGTCAGCCGGGCTTTCTTCTCCCTCTACTTTAGCTAGCCTGTAACTAGTCAGCATCTCCTCCAGAAGTTGTCGGTAGTTTCCCCTATGATTAATTCTCATTTGCCTGAGAGCTTCCACCAATTTTCCCTGTGATCCACTTTCCTCTGCTTCCTCGGAGGCCTTTTTTTAAGATTCAAGACCCCAGTGTCAGTAGACAAACTAGGATATCACATGTATATCATAACATATCACAGCAAAGCACTCATTTCTCTACCACGAGTAATATAGGCTAAGCACGAGAACAGTTCATTAGATACGTATCAAGTCTTACTTGTGTCAATGAAAACTTCCAATGGAAATATCAAGTCGATTTTAGCAAATTACCATTAACTAGTTTACATCTTATTCCACACTGTCATTTGAAGCTCCATCTGAAATTTACTCCGCTATTGGAATTCAACAGCAACACAAGCATTCCTAAAACTGACTTACTTATAAAAGAAAAACCAGTAATTGGCTATAATGGTTTAGTACAAAAGGAAATTAGTGTTTAAAGCAACAGGAAAGGACAGAAAAGCAGGCCATTAGAACATTAGTTTCTTCATCACTTCTGCAAAATGACAGGTAGGAGAGGAGACACAAAATGTAAAACTATAAATTTAGACTGGATTTTGGGGAAATTTTAATGCTTCTGTGGATAAGAATTTTATTTCCTTTTTGTATTTAAATACTTCAATTAAAACATTTCTAGATAAAAATAAACGAGTTATTTTAAACATGATAATAAGATATGAATAGGAAACTACTCACTCCTTTCCTATTTTATTAAATTTTGGAAAACTTACAGGTTTCTACAATAGCAGCTGCTTAATCTCGTTAGCCGAACACGCTCTCACATCAAAGCTGATCACAGTTAAGCTGACAGTCTAAAAGGAAGAACCTTACATCATGTGCCTCCTGATGTGATGCATTAGGGAGTGTAGGGCCATGTCCTGTGTGTTCTTGCCAAACATGTTTAATACAAATTTAATAAAGCGAGTTCCCAATTTACGGGAAAACAGGGAATAGAGGACTGAGTTAAAGGACACAAGAAAACAATCATATGATCCAGAATGTAGGACATGCTATACAAAGCTGGCTCAGGCCCTTCTTTTTCAGTGGCAAGGGAAAAAAGAAAGTGGGGGCTTGGTTACAAACTTCATTAATATGCTTGACTTATACCGTAACAGCCTGATTAGACCATCGTTTAAAATAACTACTGTAACAGGCATTCTAGGGACAACTGGGAAAATCTGGAATTGGCACTAGATGATAATCTTTATCTTATTAGGTATGATAATAGTATTATGGTTATAATACTAGATTTATGGTTGGAAAGATGCCCTCATTTTTTTCTTTTTTTAAAACTAAGCTCTATACCCAATGTAGGGCTTTAAGTCACGACCCCAAGATCAGGAGTTGAATTCTCTATCAACTGAGCCAGCCGGGCACCCAAAATGTCCTCATTTTTAAGAGCTTCATGCCAAAATATTCCAAGATGATGTCTGCAATGTACTGTTAAAAGGTTCGTGAAAGAAAGGGGGAAAAAAAGTAATATACACACACACACACACACACACACACACACACACACACACACACAGATAAAGCCAATATGGTAAAATGTTTACAGTTGTTGAATCAAGGTAGAAGGTGTGTAGGTGTCCATTGTGATCATTTCAATTCTCCATATTTGGGAGTTTTTATCATAAACTGTTGGGAAAATCAGGGCGCCTGCCTGGCTCAGTTGGTTAAGCGTCCGACTTCGGCTCAGGTCATGATCTCAACAGTTCATGAGTTCGAGCCCCACATTGGGCTCTCTGCTGACAGCTCAGAGCTTGGAGCTTGTTTTGGATTCTTTCTCTCTCTCTCAAAAATAAATAAACGTTTAAAAAAAGTTGGTAAAAAAAACTCTAAAAAAAATGGTTACTGATCTAGATCTGACATAAACTTTTAACCATCTCTGGAAACTGATACTCTACAATTCTGCAACAAAGAAAGAAAGATATGCTGATATAACCACATAATAAATAGCAGCACTTATTAGAAAAATGAGAGCACCTGACTGCTTTGGGGGGGGAAAAAAGTGCCCTTGTGGCAAAAAGCAAGAGATGATACTGTGCATTGTGTATGTTTTTATGTCTATGTATATGTCTATCATCTGTTCATTTTAGGATGTTACATGTAAAGTGCCTGGGAAGACAGGAAATACAGCAATATACAAGTGATGGTATTGGATAGTGAAGTTATTGATGCTTTATTTTCTTTGAATTCTCCAATTTTCTACCTCAGGTAGGTTAACTGTCAAATAACTTTTAATTTTTTTTCCTTTTTAAAAAGTTTTTATTGGGGCGCCTGGGTGGCTCAGTCGGTTAAGCGTCCGACTTCGGCTCAGGTCATGATCTCACCATCCGTGAGTTCGAGCACCGCGTCGGGCTCTGTGCTGACAGTTCAGAGCCTGGAGCCTGTTTCAGATTCTGTGTCTCCCTCTCTCTCTGCCCCTCCCCTGTTCATGCTCTGTCTCTCTCTCTCTCTCAAAAATAAAAAAAAATAAAACGTGAAAAAAAAATTAAAAAAAAAAAGAATCTAATCTACTAAGTTCTTTTTTTAAAAAAATAAAAAAATATAAAAAGTTTTTATTTATTTAAGTGATCTCTACACACAACATGGGGGCTTGAAGTCAAGACCCAAGGATCAAGAGTCGTGTACTCTTCCAACTGAGCCAGCCAGGTGCCCCAAATAACATTTGTTTTTCTTAATTTGCAAAATTTACCGGGTGGCGAAAACATAATAAAATGTGCTCTGTTAAGATTTTTCTTATTTTTTCTCCCTTACCTTTCCTTATGTGCTAAATAAACATGTTCCCCTAAAGTTTCTCATTTGAATCTATTCAAGGAAGGTTAAGAAGGAACAACTGGGTGAATGCTTGCTAATCATAACCTTATTGGTCTTTAATCAAGTTTTCCAAAAGGCAATTTTCTCCTTGATAGTATATCACAAAGAACTTTCAGTAGAGGGCATAAGAATCTCCCCACCTCACCCCCCTGACCCAAAAAAACTCAACTCCCTTTTTATAAATAAATTAAATTAAAAAAAAAAAAAAAACCTTCTAGGGCATTGAAACAAATTCTGAAGTGATGATCAACCCTAATTTCGTACCAGGACTGCCTGTGGAGCTTTTCAAATTATATACATACTGAAGTTTTTAGCAAATGATATTCACACTCATTGGGTTGGGGTGAGTTTAAACTTTTTTTTTTTTTTAAAGCTTTATTTATGTAAGTACTCTCTACACCCAATGTGGGGCTCAAACTCACGGCCCAAGACCAAGAGCTTCACGCTTCTAGCCCGCCAGGCGCCCCCTCCTAAAGTTCGATCACATGATATTTAGATTCACTGGGGTGGGGTGAGTTTTTTAAAGCCTGCCAGGTGATTCTGATACACAGAACCTGTGATACAGACTCTTCTTACTGGAACTTATTGATGAAAATGTTATGTTAGTTGCATTTCAATTTTGGTGGGTTCGAAAGATACAGCACCTCTTGCTCTCCAACTGACACCTGTTACTACAGCAAGCATCTACTATGTCTCTGTGGATTCTGTAGGAGTGCTAGCTGGGGCGGAGTAGCTGCTTTCAAAAAAAAAAAAAAAACATTTAAACCAAACTTGTAAGTTAAATTGGGATGGATTTACAATGGCTGCCATCACAGAGCCACTGAACTGAAAAGAACTTGAGCTAATGACCACATTTAAAAGTCATTTTATCTCAAGACAAATTACATTTCCCTACTGTGCTCGATAAAAGATAGATGGATGAGACCTCTTACCCAGCCATTTCATTGGACTCTTCACAATACTGTTTTGCAACTCTCTTATGGATTTTCATTAATATTAGAAAAGGAACCTACTGTTTGGCTGTACTTTTTTTTTTACCTGAACTCATATATACATTACATCACGATTACACATCTATTACAGCCATCAGTTCCACCTTGCAACTGTTAATAAGTCTTTCCAATTAGACTGTAAGCTCTCTGAGGTAAAGAGAATTTCATATTCCTTTCTGTAATTAATGTCTGTACTTGGAACTTCATGCATATTATCTCATTTAATCCTCATAGGTACCCTACCTAATAGGTACTGCAACCCTTATTTTTATAAGTGAGGAAATTTATAAGCTCAGAGAGACCGAAGTTATTTATCAGAGTGAGAATGCTAGTTAAGTGACACAGTTCAGATTGTATACAGGTATAATTAGCACCAATGTCCCCCTGCATGTTCTTTTGAATACATGATGGTAACCATTTTTGCGTAGCAAATGCCCCATATAAACAGACACTCACTAAAGAAATATTGCTTAAAATTATTGTAGAAGTGGGTCACAAATTATTTCATAGTCAAGTCTACAATGCATTTCCTTGATACAGGAGACTAATGAAATTATAGGACAAAAAAATTCTATTAGATGGGATGGTTTAAAAGTACTCTGCAAACTAAATTAAAGGCAATTATGGAGATGAGAATATAGACCTTTACCCTCTGTTTTTATTTTCAAGGTTTCACTGTCATCTAGACAAGCACAGTTTAAAAGAATCAAATCTCTCATGAAAATACTGCTTTCTCCAAAATAAGACACTGGAATATAGACAGTGAACAGAAGGGGGAAATTTTTAAGCACATTTAGAAGTTAAACTTTAACTAGCTAGTATTTATTTGCAGCATTTGTTAATGCAGTTGCCATAAGCAAAATTCTTCAAACGACTAGCTAAAACAATGGAGAAAAAAGTAAAGAATAAATATTTACTGTGATTTTGGTACAGTCCTATCCTCTGCTTCTCAGCTAAAAATAACTTTTAGAGCTAAAAATTCTCAACTATGAGTTCATGAGATAAAATTAACGACGACTAAGGAAGAATCTAATTAGCTGTTATCTGCAAGGATTATGTAAAATTTAATGAATACGAAATCATTTTAAAGAGTCATTTAAATGATCAAGACCACACAGCTTAGAGAAGCAGTATGTCGTACCATTCTTAAAAATAGACTAAAGTTTGGCATATTTTCAAACAGTATAGATCTTCTCCATAAATATGTTCTGAGAAGTAAAAAAGAAAAAGATTTACCAAAAGACTAGTACGCACACAGTCCTGAAACTGTGATATAAAAATGTAAAAGCAGCTATGTTTACTGTAACTGATCTATTTGAAATTATCAACAGAAAGGCTATATATAAAACTTAAAATGTGAAAACAGAATACAAAGATTCTTTTGGGCTTTTGTCCGGTCTTTCCTCCCTTCTCAAAAATTCAAATGCCTTAAAAAAGATTTTGGATTAGGACAAACAAAAATGTGTACTATTTAAAAGAAAAATAACTGATAAGATATCGGGCTTGGCTGCTTAGTTTCAAAAACTTTATGAAATATTCCTCCTCAAAACCAGAGTATCTTAAGACTATTAAACAGGAGATTCACAAAAGAATGAGGAATGATTTTGCATGGCTAGTAAAGAGATGGGGTACAGACATATATGTAATCTCTAAATATCTTAGATAACACAGAAAGGTGTAAAGACAATGGTTCTGGGAATCCCCATGCCTTAGACTGAAATTCTGGCTGTATCATTTATTTAGCTTTGCAACCTAGGCTAACTACTTCCTCTCCCTGACTCTCAGGCTTACCTCTAAAAGAAGGGTGTTGAGGATATCACCTATGACTGTATACATATCCAACAACTGGACAGCTACAAGTCCCCCCTTTGCCCTTGGAAAATCATCAACCTATATGGCTACTTGATCAGTAATATACTAATTAAAAAGCATTTTAAGTATTCTTTGAGGGAAGAACTTAACATTTTTCCATGGAAAATATAAAACTCTATACATGTACTTTCATACAAATTAGCAACCTCAGATTATTTTTTTTAAATATATGACTTAAGGATAGTCTGAAGCAAACACCTAGAAATTAATAAATAGAAATGGCTCTTATTTAGCAAGTATTTACTGAGTTCTCACCACATGCCAGGCACTGTTGTAGGTGCCGGGACTATAGCCATAAATAAATCAGATGAAGTCACAGATCTTGCAGAAATTTAGTTATAAGACGCAACCTAGTTTTTTTTTTTTTTAAGATTAGAACCTAAACCAATGAAATAGCTTATTTTTTACTAATCTACATACCCAGTGTGGGCCTTGAACTCATGACCCCAAGATCAGGAGTCACATGCTCCATCTAGTGAGCCAGCCAGGCACCCCAACCTAGCATTTTGGAAGAAAAAAGCCATGATCTCAGAGCCCTGCCTAAGGTAAGAACAGTTTAGAGCAAAATGCAGTTTTACTTTTTCTGGTCCTCTAGGTGATTGTTCTTTTGGGGTCACAGACGCCTTTGAAGAACTGATGAAAACTGCAGACATACTATACTTCTCGTTAAAAACTGCATATGTACACACATAAACACATTTTCAAAAACTTTCTGGGGATTCACAGACCACCTAAGAATTCCTGCTAGACTCTTCCAAAGATTTTACTAGGTGGGAAAATGTCAATACTGCTTGCATTAAGAAGTCTTAACATACTCCAACAGGTTGAACTAAGAAACAAATTTAGTAGACCACTTCAGAAGACTCCTCTCAATAATGAACTTTCTGAATATGTTTTAAATGTTTTAATTTCTGACTTACATTCCACTGGGCCTTCTGAAATACATTATCCACAAGATTTCCTTTTCATATAAGAAAAATAAATGAATTCCTATTTCCGTAAGTAATCCCCAAATTACTTACAGGCATTTACAGCCACATAATTCTATCTCTGATATGAAGCAGACATCTTAGGATTAACTCGAATTAACTCTGACTAGCATTCTTTTTTTTTTCTTAATTTTTTAAATGTTTATTTATTTTTGAGAGAGAGAGAGAGAGAGAACATGAGCAGGGGAGGGGCAGAGAGAGAGGGAGACACAGAATCCGAAACAGGTTCCAGGCTCTGAGCTGTCAGCACAGAGCCCAACATGGGGCTCGAACCCACGAGCTGTGAGATCATGACCTGAGCCGAAGTCGGACATTTAACCAACTGAGCTGCCCAGGTGTCCCCCTCATTTTTTAAAATGTCTGAACAAAATTTTTATTTTTGTTACTTAAAAAAACCCCAATTTTTATAAAATGTCCCAACTGGCTCCTCTTCTGTATTTCCAGCACTCTGCTGTCTTTCCCATTCTGTAAACTAACCTGGGCTCCTGCCACTGTACTTCGGCAACATCTTCCACATGGCGCACATCTAACTAAGTTAAGAAGCACTTATGTAGTAGCACGTCTGTGTCTCACTCACTGCTACAGTAGCTTAAAAAGTAAAAACTTAAACACCTCTAATGACTTCATTTTTTTTTCTGCTTCTTTGTGTTCTTTTATTACATTTCTGCTACTAGTGACGATGGTTCAACATTTTTCTAAGGTCATGATTATTCTGAAAGGGCAAAGTGGTATTTCCCAAAAGAGGGCTCTGGACTGCAAAAGTTACTTTTTATAGTAAACAGGGAAGTTTCTCTAATCCGCGTATCTGTCTGATAATGAGTTTACGCTTATCATCTGATCTCTGCAATTATTTCGCTACTTGACTGCCAGCATCTCTTTAATCTAATGCTGCACATGTTTCCAACAGATTAAAATACCAGAGATATTCCTTTGGGTCTATCATTCTTATGCTCCAAACAGATAGTGGCTCCTCTCTGTAAAATATAAAGTTCAAAACGCCTCTCCAGGAGCGCCTGGGTGGCTCAGTCAGATAAGCGTCTGACTCTTGATTTCAGCCCAGATCGTGATCTCACGGTTGTTGAGATCAAGCCTGCACTGGGCTCTGCACTGACAGCACAGAGCCTGCTTGGGATTCTTTCTCACCCCTTCCTCCCGCCCCTCTCTCAAAACAAATAAACTTAGGGAAAAAAAAGGGGGGGGGGCACTCCAGTCTCTCCAAAAGTACTTCTGGCACCCTAAGTTCTTTTTTTTTTCCCCCCCAAATGGTCATTGGTTTTTGAGAGAAAGAGAGAACAAGCAGGAGAGGGACTGGGGAGGGGCAGAAGGGACAGAGGATCTGAAGTCGGCTCTGTGCTGACAGCAAAGAGCTCGATGTGGGGCTCCAACTCATGAACCATGAGATGGTGACCTGAGCCGAAGTCAGACACTCAACCAACTGAGCCAGCCAGGCGCCCCACATCCTAATTTTTTTTTTTTTTTTAACCACAGCGGCTCTATGCTCTGGACAAAATGAGGTCCTTTCTTTAAAGACTGGCTTATACTTTGTTCTTGCCTCTCCCGTCCACTTGAACTACCATCCTCCTCATTTCATTTGTCATTCTCATCATTCTTCAAATCCCCTCTTATCTGTAATTCGGACTTGCCAGGCAATCAGCGTACAGTTCACATGGAAATGAATCACATTCCCTATTCTGTCACTTCTTTCTATTCTTTACCAAATGATGTGAAACACGTATTCTTTAACTGGTGTGTTTATGTGGACACGGCAAGCTGCAATGACAGGAGAGATGGAACCATGCCTCATGTTCTGTAGTCTCCCCACTGTATCACTTCACCTCAGGGTAGACTGTCCGTGTTTCATCTGAAGTTACTAGAAAGCTTATGCATCTCCTAACTTATACACAGTCATAGAATACTCATATTCAAGGCCAGTTTTTTATCCTGAGAATTTCTCTTCAGTTTCATGGCTCTGTTGTTTATTCATTCACTGTTTATTGAGCTGTGTATAAGTATTTTCTATTTTTTAAAAATGTTTAAAACATTAACCCCAATGTTAATTTAGGGTTCTGAGGCATTTTAAAAATCGTATCTGGAGTAAAAGTAGCCAGGGACAAAGAAATTTGGCAAGGCATAATGAAATAATTTTTTTTAAGTAGGCTCCACCCCCAACGTGGGGCTTGAACTCATGACCCTGAGATCAAGAGTCGCGTGCTCTATCTAGACTGAGCCAGCCAGGTACCCCAAAATTATTTTCTAAAATCCACACTGGGGTTACATTTTCACACACATGAAGAAACAGGAGCACTTAGACAGCTAGTAATGAATCAGTAACTACCTTTTGAGGGTTTATTTCCCCTAACCATAGTACTGGATGCTGTGTGGAACCTATAATCTAGCCGAAGAGACCAGCCTGTCTTCACTCCACCACCCACTTACGACGAACTTTTCAGTCATGGCCACCCCAACTTCTGTCCTCATTTGTTTGATTTAGGGTTCTCAAAGGTATCACATGACGTTTTTAAATTAATTTTCATAGCTTTAGATACAATTCTTAACACTCTGAGGTACCAAACACCAAAGAAAGACTCAGGACCACTGCTCTAGACCAAGATATAAATCCTGTTATTAGCAGTATACAGTGTCACTTTTATTCAACTCACTACAATGTATTAATTGTAAAATGTTCCTTTTTGCAAGGACACTTTTATTGTTTAGAAAAAAGAAGAGGATTTTGCTGCACAAAAAGGAATACAGTGCAATTGAGAGGATACCAGTGGCTGACGTCTCTCTCAAGACCTGTCACCAGGAGCTGGAGACTTGGAGGGTGAGTCTATTTCTTCTCAATGAGTTTCATTACTAACTTGGGCTCCCTTAAATCTTTCAAGCATAAGTGTTAAAAAATTAAGTTATTCATTTACAGATGTCCGAAAACTTCAAAACCCTACGAGAAAATACTTATTTGAATTACTGACTTTGAAATACAGGACAATTAAAAAAAAAAAAAAGAAGAAGAAGGAAGAGGAGGAGGAGGAGGAGGAGGAGGGAGGAAGGAGGAAGGGGACAAGAAGGAGGAGGAGAAGGAGGCACTGTTTTGTCTTCTGGCACTAGTACCAAGATAAAAACACTACAGAGACGCGGCTGACAGCACATCAACAGCAGTAAGGAAGGCAAAGTGACAGAGTTCTGCTCTGAGGAAGCACAGCAGAGACAGCAAAAATGGTTATCTCAGCTCAACACACATGCCTACAGCGGCAACGCTAAGGTTAGAAAGAAATTATCCTTAGGTATTCAACTGGGCACACAGGGGCACTGAGAATCAGGTCTTTAAAAGAATAGCTCATTTTCTCTATCACTACGTTCTAGTGATGGTAGCAGCCTGCTGAAGGAGAAACTGAGATACTTCAAAGCACATTCTTCGCCTCAAAATTAAGATTTAAGGGAGAGGGAGAAGGAAAGGCAGACACACAGGGAGGAAGTAAGTACAGCCCAACAAAAAGGTACTCGGTGCCCATTAAGTGGCAAGTCTATCTACAGAACAGAACTGTATCTCTACCTCCATTTCTATACATTCCCTTAAACTTTAACTGACTCCTTAACATGAAAAGTACTAATACTTTATTACAGATTTCATTATGTGAAAGTATTATATCTAGTATTTACATTATAAAATTATTTAAAATGCTTAAGAAACGAAATAAAACTTACCCCATCACTTTCTCTATGTGGATTCAGCCTACTATAAACAGCTTCAATAACATTGCGCCTAAAAAAAATTACGCTTCAGGTTTATTAAAATTGCATACAATTACTAAGCTTGAGTATTTAAAATAAGACTTCATCTGGACCGTTCTCAAAAATTAATTGCCACACTTAAACACTTGCCAAGAACATAGTTTCTATATCTCACTCAGAAACTGATCCAGCACACCCCCAAATTTGTTCTCATTTATCAAGGAAATAGGACCTTCACCTTCAAAGCACATGATAAATAATTCCCTTAAAAAAAAAATCTCTTTTGGATGAAATTTTAAAGTTCTTCTCTAGTAAAAGAACCGTCAACTCATTTCATTTTTAGATAACTGATATACTTCTTACCCAAAATTAATCACTAATTATAAATGAACTCAAAATTAGTTCTTTTTGTTCTACTTACTTGCCAGCAAGACCTCCCCCAGGAGGCAAATTTGGGATATTTTCTGCAGACAAGATGCGCATGACATGGGCAAGATCAGGCATTCCTTCCTCACCAGACTTCTCCATAATTTCTGCAAGTTTTTAAAAAGAGTTCCTAAATTAATGTGGTATGTCCGGATTCACAGCGTGAAACAAGGGGTACTACCTGGTAGTATCAATTTTCATATGTAAAAAAAGCAAACATTATCTTATCAGCACACGAGGAACAAAAAAAGTAATATAAAAAGTTAGGTGCACCGCATCAGGCTCTGGGCTGATGGCTCAGAGCCTGGAGCCTGTTTCCGATTCTGTGTCTCCCTCTCTCTCTGCCCCTCCCCGTTCATGCTCTGTCTCTCTCTGTCCCAAAAATAAATAAACGTTGAAAAAAAAAATTTTTTTTAAAGTTAGGTGCATACATAAAAGCAAAAACTGAAACAAAGGAAACGTCCTATGATACAGCAACAGTGGAGAAATTTTTGGTATAAGCCGAGTGAAATGGTTTATAATCACTAAAAATGATCCCTGTTAGTACAGCTATGTGGAAAAGCATATACATCTGATCTGATTTTATATAAAAATACAAAAGTTATTAAGACTGTAATTATCAAAAAAAAGCGATGGATAAGGATTGTAAGGAAAAGGAGAAAAAATAGAAGTCACTTTATAAGATTGTTCATTTTTAATCAAAGAATAGCTGACGTATTATATTCGTTTCAGGTGTACATAGTGATCCGACAATTATATACATTACTAAATGCTCGCCACGGTAATCGTAGTCTCCATACGACGCCAGTGCAATATTACTGACTGTATTCCCTACGCTGTACTTTTCAGGCCTGTGACTTGATAACTGGAAGTCTGTAGTTCTTAATCCCTTTCACCTAGTTCGCCTATCCTTCCTCTGGCAACCACCAGTGTGCTCCTCATATCCAGGAGTCTTTCTGTTTTGTTTTCTAGATTCCACATAGAAATGAAATCATAAGGTATTTACCTTTCTCGGTCTTATTTCATTTAGCATAATACTTTCTAGGTCCATCCATGTCGTTTTATAAGGTTTTTGATACCTAAGTAGTAATGTTCCACAACAATTTAAAAAAAGGAAAATGAGTCACAGAACTTGCTGAAGCTTAGAACAAAGTAAAACATTTACATGTTCCGTTTACATTTAAAATTTATGGAAAACAGGTATTTAGTACATGATTATTTGGCCAGTATTAAGATATAAACTCCTTGGGTCTCCTGGGTGGCTCGGTTGGTTGGGTGTCCAACTTGGGCTCGGGTCATGATCTCACGGTTCACGGGTTCGAGCCCCCACTGGGCTCTGTGCTGACAGCTCAGAGCCTGGAGCCTGCTTCGGATTCTGTGTCTCCCTCTCTCTCTGCCCCTCCCCCACTCACACTGTCTCTTTCTCTCTCAAAAATAAATAAACATTAAAAAAATTTAAAAAGAATGATATAAACTCCTCAAAAATCAGACAGTGCCAACTGACTTGAAGTTAACAAAAAAGCAGTATCCTCGGCGGTCACCACGCTTCACCAGGCCCTCACCATGACCTTAACTTTCACCACTCCCATTCGACTCTGCCCCTGACCTCTTTATCCCCACAGGCTCCGTTCAGAGCAGCCTTCTCCTGCTTCTAGATCTTCACATGTACTTCTACGCTCTTTCTGCCAGACCGACCAACCTATTTTGCATAGTTCACTCACACTCATTCTTCAGGTTTCAACTTCTTATGTCACTTTCTCAAGTGCGTCTCTGACCCAAGCCTGGAGCAGGTGCACCACTGCACACTTCCACTGCATATGATAGTTAATGTGTCATAAGACTGCAAGCTTCTTGGAGGCAGGACTGTAATTCTCCTGCCTTATACTTGCATCTCTATAGCACAGGATTTCTCAGCCTTAGCACTACTGACATATTGGACCAGACAAAAAAAATTTTTAGTGTTTATTTTTGAGAAAGAGAGAGAGAGAAGCACAAGTGGAGGAGGGGCAGAGAGAGACACACACAGAATCCGAAGCAGGCTGCAGGCTCCAAGCTGTCGGCACCATGCCCCACAAGGGGCTCGAACTCACAAACTGTGAGATCATGACCTGAGACGAAGCTGGATGCTTAAGCAACTGAGCCATCCAGGAGCCCTGGACTAGACAAATTTTTGTTGTAGAGGCTGTCTGTGTACTACAAAATGTTAAGCAACATCCCCGGGCTCTACTCCATACTAGAGGTTGGCGACACCCTCTCAGTTATGACATCAAAAAGGTCTCCAGACATTGCCATGAGAGAGAGAGAGAGAGAGAGAGAGAGACAGAGACAGAGACAGAGAGAGAGAGAGAAGACTGGGTATGTTACAGAAAGTATATACAGAGAGAAGTCAAATGAATTATAATGTAAACAAGATGGGGAATCTAAGTAAAAGGTACTACATGTACATGGGAGCTCTCCTGATTTTTTTTCAACTCTTCTATAAATTTAAAATTACTGCAAAATAAAAGATTAAAAAAATAAGTACAGGTGACCCTTGAATGACTCAGGTTTGAACTGCATGGGTCCATTCATGTATAGATTGTTTTCCAATACAGTACACTACTGTAAGTGTATTTTCTCCTTATGATTTTCTTAACAACACTTTCTTTCCTCTAGCTTACTTTGAATACGTGTTAGTAGACTGTATGTCATCAGTGAGCTTTCCAGTCAATTAAGTTTCAGGGGAGTAAAAACTTATGTGTGCATTTTTAACTTATGGGGAGTGTTGGGGGAAGAGGTGGGGATGGTGGTGTGTTTGTACCCCCAACCCCCACGCTGATCAAGGGTCAACTGTAAAATCAATGATCTCTCACAACACCAATGCTAACTCTAATCAGGAAGATAAAAACATACAGTAATGAATTCCTATGATTAACTTGGTAGGAGGGAATTAGTATTAGTGGAATTATAGCACTTGATGTTCATGATAACCCTGGAGGCAAATTTCACTGGACTCCTCCACTAAAAGTATAACAAAGGAAAGGGACAATAAAATAGCAAGGTTTAACAGTATTTTCGAATTTTTCTCCTTGAGGGTATCATAGGCCTATCTCTTTTCCCTGCCAATCAATTCCCACTCACTGGTCCAAGATGTGACAGTAAATCTCAGGCAGACAGATGCCTGTTTTTTAAGGCCTTGTTTAGAAATACTTAGTCATTTTTTCCCAATTAAAAAAAAAACTACTTGATAAACAAGGAAGAATACTTTTCCTTTCCTTCTTAAAAAAAAAAAAAAAAAAGCACCTTTCTTACCTACCTTCAACCCGTGATTCCAAGTGCTTATCCAGCTCTGAATCTTTTCTCACTGCTTCATCTGAGACCTTGGGAGCATTTGAAAAGCAAACTAGTACAATACTCATGTTATCTCGACTTCCCTGTATATTCAAGAAAGAAAAAGAAAGAATTATATTTCTACAGTCCAGCAACTTCCTATTATTTAATTCAAAACAGAGTTAATTACATTAAGCAATTATAGTTTATTTAAATCACCAGAATGCACACATTCAACACATTCATTTCCATTCCAAAGAACTATTTGAAGCATTCCCTGAAGAAACAAGATCTCTAGATAGGGGTAGATCTGTAATTATTTTATGACTTTTAATTCTGTGTACCTATTCTTACCCACCAACACTCCACAAATGAGGAAATGCATCTTTATATGCATTATTACATCTTCTAAACTCTGTTTCCCACTCAAGACTACATATTCCCAAAGTGGCTCAAGCCCAAAACACATCTTCCCAAACAAGTGTGTAATTTTCACCTAATTAACCTGCATTAGAGCAATGCTAGCAAAACGCCAATGAATTTGACACAGCTGAAAATTACTGATCATTAGGATACTCAAGAGACTATACTGAAAAATCAAGCAGAGAAGAAAACAGATTCTAAACCATTCCGAGGATAGCAAACAATGGAATGTAACTGGATGGCTGAGATACTATACAGTCAGATATAAGAACTTTTGAAGAAAAGCCATCATATTGTTAAACAGAATCACAAACAGGGTCAGAGTCTGCAGAGGGGAGCTAAAACTGATAACTTAAGGACAAATTTTACTGCTGCCTTGTTAATCACACTATCACGTACAAATGATCTATATTTAAAAAGTAGACTATACCGTAAGATTATGAAAAATGAATTTAAAACTTTCTCATTACTTTTCCTATAGATATATTAATTTAACTGAGTTTCTTAGAACAGGATAAAACAGTGCTTGGGTCACCTGGATGGCTCACTCGGTTAAGCATGCAACTCTTGATTTTGGCTCAGGTCACGATCCCAGGGTCGTGGGATCGAGCCCCATATGTGGCTCCACGCTGAGTGTGGAGCCTGCTTAAGCTTCTCTCTCTCCCCAGCTCACGTGCTCTCTCTTCCTCTCTTAAAAAAAAGGGGGGCGGGGCGGTACCTGGGTGGCTCAGTAGGTTAAGCGTTCGACTTCAGCTCAGGTCATAATCTTGCGGTTCACGAGTTCCAGCCCTGCATCAGACTCGGTGCTGACAGTTCAGAGCCTAGAGCCTGTTTTGGATTCTGTGTCTCCCTCTCTCTCTCTGCCCCTACCGCGCTCACGCTCTCTCCCTTCCTCTACCAAAAATAAACATTTTTTAAAAATAAAGAAAAAAAAAGAATAAAACTTCTTGAAATAGTGACTTTTCAACCCACCCCCCCCCCCCTTATGGTTTCTATTTATGATTCTAAACAAACTAAATCAATGTAGGTGGTAGGCTATTTTGTCTGATGGTGCCCTTTGCCAACTCAAGTGAAAAAAGCCTAGGCCACATCCATTCTAGTCTTTTCATTCAGTATGGCCAGAATCTAGGCAGGCACTGTTTGTTCAGACTTGTCACTTTTTTGGAACCCACATGACACAGCCAAAAAGACAGAAAGATCTTGCAAAATGTGAAGGCAATGGAGGCCAGGCCTTAAGAAGGCTTCAAAAAAAATAACTTTTCACAGACTTGCATGCTTTAGTAGGAAGAAACATCATGAGTATATAACCAGATTCTCTGTATTTGGGAGGGAAAAAAAAAAAAAATCAAGATTTCCAAAAAATCAGGATTGGTCCAAACTAATTTCGTTCTTTAATGAAACCCACCAAGACTTTCACAATGACTTAATATTAGAAATACTACAATGGCTGTATGAATATATATACATATCCACACATAAACACACCATGGTTCCAAATAGCTCCCCCCTCCCACCCAAAAAAAGAGTCAACATATTCTACAGGATTTACCATGTAAGTTCAGGTCAGGAAAAGCTTTATACCATAGACATTCAAGACACACACACACACACACACACACACACACACACACACACACACACAATTTCCATTAGGTTTTTATGTTATAAAAATTAAATCCTACCAACTGGAAAATTAACTGAAAGATAGTTTAAGGAAGTTTAAATATCAAAAAATAAAGGAAATAATTTACATTTACACCTAAGCACGTGTGATTTCAAGGATGCTTCTTCTATTTCTACATAAAGATGACTTTCCCCTAAGTACAACGTATGAGTGCGTTTCAGTAATTTTTATACAGCAACTTAAAAAGATGTTTTTCCCTTTATGCCTCCTCAGTTTTCTAGAGATAAACTATCCTTACATAATCAGTATAAATTTTTCATTAAGTTCAGAAATGAAACATGATAAAAACAAAACAAATCCAGCTTGGTGAACTGAAGCAATTAGCCAGATATTTAAAACTGATCATTTCAGTGCCTCTTCTTTTTATTTTTTGACAACAGCACAGCAGTACCACTCTAAGGAATTAGACCACTAACGGATAGTTCTAGGTCAAAGCAGCCAGCATCCCTGCCATATGTAAGGGCATTTAAATGGAAACAGAAAATAATCTGATGTGGTTAATTTTTAAGCTGAATGCTGCCCGGTTATAAAGAAGTGTCCTGGATCAAGTGTTAACATGGCATATGAAAGTAAGTTGTGAACAGAATACCTTTGCCAAGGTTAGTAAATGAGTATCTGATAAGTAAACCATCAATATTCCTCATTTTTTTAATCATTTTTTTCAGTCTGGTACTGTGCTTATCTTACTTACATGTTCAAACACCAGCCAAACTTCAAAAATAGACCAAATTTTCACCTATCCATGAGAGATGGAGTCTATGATTACTTCAAGAACACTCCCTTCCACCATTACCTTATTCCCTGAACCTGTATTTCCTTCACCTCCCTGTTTCACAACCATCATCTACAGAATTAAAATTTATTGAGGTCTATAAACCAGAGAACTATTCAGGCACTTACCAAGAGCTTTACCCTCAACAACTCCACAAAGATATTATCATTCACCGCTATCTTATAAGATGTAGAAACTGCAACTTCACCCGATTTCATTCTATGTGGTGCGGTATAACTTAAAACCCAGCTGTGTGGCTCCAAAGCCTATGTTCTAATACTAAACCCACGGTTCTCAAATGGTGCACCAAGAAGCCCCAGGGTGCTGTGATGTACTCACAGAGATATTAAAAGTAAGGGGAAATACAGTGATACTCCACATCTGTGGACACCCCACAATCTACCGTGAAGTAATTCACAGTTTTAACAGTAGATAATGCGATATTTCTCTCAATGACATCCTATCTTTTCAAAGCCGGGGTTTTAAGAATTGGTGTGATAAAAAGCAAGTCCCATTAAAAAAAAAAAAAAAAAAAATCAATGTGATACAGGCAATGAAGATGGCCGTGCCCAATAATTATAATGTTTGAGAAGTTGTGCAGTGACCTACAGGTACACATATCTCATTAATATGTAACTGTAGTTTCTTAAAGAATGAAATAAAGTATTTTTTCAATGTATGTGTATTATTTTGTTAAGACATATATACTCATTAAGCTTGCATCTCACTACATAAACACTTGTATCTGTTAAATATTACTATGGCTAAGTAGCACTGTGAAAAAATTACTAAGACACTCCGGCAACATGGGACCAAGAAAGTTTGGGAATCACTACACTACAGACTATACTTTTACATTCAGTCCTTCCCTTCCACGCCCCAAAATACACAACCACAACACCCCATTCTAACACGATCCAGGTCTACCTTTGCATTATTCAGAATTATATTTTCTGAAAACTATAATGGAAAAACTCCTGAGTTTAGAGCTGAACAGTTGTTTTGGGGGATACACAAGTGCATGTTCCGTATTGGACTACTAATCTGGAATGATGCTGCCTTTGGAAAATAAGTCATTAACTTACCTCAATTTTATCCAACTATCAAGTACTATCTCATGGTTTAAAATAAATAAGCTTGGGTGGTTCTGTTGGTTAAGCATCCAGCTCTTGATTTCTGCTCAGGTCATGATCTTACAGTGTATGAGTTCCAGCCCCACATCAGGCTCCACGCAAACAGTGTGGAGCCTGTTGGGGATTCTCTCTCTCTTCCTCTCTCTCTCAAAAATAAATAAAAATAAAACTTAAAAAAAAAAAAAGCAAAATAAATGAGCTTCTGATAAGTAGCATATAAACTGAATTTAGGAATATCAAATAGTATTTTTTTCTCAAATAGTATTTTAAAAGAAAAATAAAAGAACAATTTAAAGGAACACTGAGTTTTACAATTTAAGAAAAATGAAGCAGGTGGCAAAGTAACATGCATAGTATGATCCATTTCTGTAAACAGTAAAAAACAAACCAACACCTCCGCCTATTTTTATACTCCTGTATGTTTGTATAATAAACACAGAATTATTTAGAAGAATATATGTGGTTGCTTAAGGGGGATGAGATTTTTTAAAAGGACATCAAGATTAGTAACTTTACTTAAAACATCTTCGTATTTGTTTGCAAATGTTATTCATCTTGTACTTAGCGTTATCCTTCAGGAAAAATTTTTCATGAAACCCTCTGAGGAATATTGGCAATAAACACACCAAACTTGAGTCCGGAAACGTGAATTCTACTCTTGGCTTCAACACTCACCAAAACAGGACTTACAGTTATCTTTTAATGTCAAACCTCCATTTCCTTAATTGCAAATTGGAAATAGATTTTTATTTTGTTCACCTCAGAAGGTTACTAGGAGGATAAATGAGGGTTACTTATAAGTTATGAAAGGTTATGCAAACAGCCGCTATGTTTTCTATGCAACCTGAAATTAACATAAATACCATGGATGCCAGCACTGGCAATAAAATGGGAAGGGTGCTTTCTTAGGGACTATTCTCTCCTACAGTTAAATATCTTAAAGAGAGCAATGCCTGACCAGAGTCATCCAACACTTACAGCTTCATATTGCTAAGTGGCAATCTTGAAAAAAAGATTATCATTAGCAATAATGCTAACTACCTTTCATGGTTGTGAAAATTAAATGCGTTAAAATACCTGTAAAGTGCTTAGAATAGCGTTTGCTCTTAAAAAGCAGTAATTTACTGATGCTATTGTGATTACGATGATTATCACAATCTCCCAAGATTTCATGAGTTAACATATAAAAGTGCTTGTAAACTATTAGGGCATGACAAGTGTTAGAAAATATTAACACATCATTTAAATCTATTATCACGAAAACTTCAATACTTAAAAACTGTGTCTATTCTCGCTTTCTCCTCTTGAAGTAGCTCTCACTTACTGAGCAACCACTAAGTGCCAAGCACAAGGCTAAAGTGCTTTCCATGGAATCTAAAATTTTGTATTCAATCTTTCAGACTAAGTTCAAAGTAATCATATTCTATTTTAATCATATATTTTTTTAAATTTTTTAATGTTTATTTTTGAGCACGAGCAGGGGAGGGGCAGAGAGAAAGGGAGACAGACACAGAATCCGAAGCAGGCTCCAGGCTCCGAACTGTCAGCTCAAACCCACGAACCGCGAGATCATGACCTGAGCCGAAGTCAAAGGCTTACCCGACTGAGCCACCCGGGCGCCCGTACTCACATTATTTTAATTTTTTTAATGTTTTTTTTTTTTTATGTTGTATTTATTTTTGAGAGGGGCAGAGAGAGAGGGAGACACAGAATCTGAAATGGGCTCCAGGCTCTGAGCTGTCAGCACAGAGCCAGATGCGGGGCTCGAACCCACACACCGTGAGATCATGACCTGAGCAGAAGTCGGACGCTTACCCAACTGAGCCACCCAGGCGCCCCTAATGTTTATTTATTTTTGATGCGAGGATGGCAGGGGCAGAGGATCCGAAGCAGGCTCTGTATTGACAGCAGAGAGCGCCATGTGGGGCTTGAACTCACAAACCATGAGATCATGACCTGAGCCAAAGTTGGACATTTAACTGACTGAGCCACCCAGGCGTCCATGTTTTTATAATATTGCTAACCCTTAGTTTTACAATGCAAATGAATGGAATGACAAAATTATGGAGTTAGAAAAACAGAAATGGGTAAGATGTTTAATATTTAATTCCATTAAGTAACATGCAAGGTTCAAAACATTCATAAGTCTGTAATCTTTCAACATAAAAGTTAATTAAGCTTCTCAAAACTGATTTCAATTTGAATGCAGCTTCATCCAAAGGAACTATGATGGTCAACTTCCACCAAAACTGAATGAATCATGTGTTCCAACCTTTTGCCTCATTACTACTACAGTAATTTATCATTTCTGAGATTCTAGGAATTCAGAATGTTTAATGCCATCAACGGGAATATTTAATCACTTTAAACTGATAAAAGCTATCAAGCGAAGATATGAAGATATGCTACCAGAATCCTTTCAACTCCATTCTCAAGGGTCGAGTCAAAATTCCTGAAAACTAGCATCCTTTCTACGGAAGGGAGAGTGTAGTTTATCCACAACACAAACTTCTTTTTTACTCCAAATTACAGACCTACTAGATTTTGGCTTTTCCCTTCAAAACTACATGCCATTCTTTCAACAAAATGCTATGCAACCATGACATATGATTAAGACTGACACCTACAGACATGACGATCTCTCTACGGCATATTGTTGAATGAAAAAGCGTATTGTAGAATAACAAGTATAATGATCTCATTTTAATAAAAATATACACATTCACAGGCAGGCAAAAAAGACTAGAAAGATACATACCACAACAATGAATGTAGCCAAGTTAGGTGAGAGGCAAAATTTTTGAGTGTTTATATGTTCTGGATTATCTGGAATTTTTTTCAATAGCCAAGTAAATACCAGTTTGATAATCAGGGAAAATTCTGTTTTCATCTGCTGGTCAGGCCAAAAAACACCTGCTTGCTTTTGTCTCAAAAAGCTGCAGGTCAGAATCTCTCTATTTAGAGTCCAAGGAGAAGGCATTTTTTTGAGCCACTGACTATTCAATCACTGACAACCATCGATACCTTCAGTGCTTAACTTGTCCAGGTAAAAAAAAAAAAAAAAAAAAACAGAAAAGAAAAAAAGAATACAGTGCGCTTAAGGAAAAAAAAAATCAAAAGAGCTAAAGGAACCACCATTAAAAACCCTTTCAGAAAAAAGCTGCCAACTACAAATAGCAGCCCTTAAATTTTGTCTATTTGAAGTTGCCTTTTCCCGTTCTATGGAAAAGAAATAGACACTTCACCAAAAACTGGGTACTTCCATAGACTCAGAGATCCCCCCTGGGAAATTTTTTGGCTATGCTTGTACCTTCCAAAGCAACTTACATGGTGGAGAGACAGAACAGTTCTAATCTAGACAATAAATAAGTCAAAACCTTTCTTTCATATAATCAAAGATTAGTTTTGCCTTAGTATCTTTTCAATCAGAGTCATACAATACACGCATATCCTAGGCACTGGCCAGGTAACTCCAATTTTACCTGACTGCTATACAGACACTGTCAAAACCCATTGGAAACTACTGAATACTTTAAAAACACTGAAGAGAATTGCTAAATAAGTTAGTCTGGAGTTTCTTTCCCTATTACTGTATCAAGTTAAGATTCACAGAACATTATAAAACTAAACGTTCATGTTCCACAGGAATTCTTCACAGGATTATATTTTACGTTAGTCTCTGGTTTTGAATCACTGCTGACAAAAACATCTCTAGGAAAAGAACTCTGGTATCTTCTGCAAAAGCTAAGATATTCTCCACCATGTCATACATCACTTACATGGAGCCACATGTAAATTCCTTTTTGATTTTATCACTAGAAAAGAGCTGCTTTTATTAGACAATAAGATATACACAATCTGTACTTTTACTTCAGTTTTCATCTCATCTGCCAGGAGGCTCAGATATAAATCACAAAACTTGACTTAGCCTAGGTCTCTAGCGTATCTTTTGTAGATCTAATACAGAATTATACTATATACGTGGTTCACCAAACTGCTTCAAAATCAGGCATAAGACAGCTTATTGCCAGTGCTGAGAATTTAAATCAAAAGGCACAATTCTGTATAGATGCCCTTGCCACATCAACAAGCCATAAAGTACTTAAATGAGAACAAATGCCACAAACTTATTAAACCTAATTTTCAAATTAGAAGGCTGAGATAAACGAGGATGGCCAAAAGTAAATAAATTAAATAATAACAAATAAATAAGTCATTTCTGATGAAGAAGATAATTTAAAAATACACAGGTTTTCCCTAAGGGAAAAGTTTTTAAAATTTAAGTTTGGTTAATTTTACTTACCGTGCCTTTTCAAAATTAACAGGGTATTTATAATTATAACAAAAAGACTTACATACCTTATGTAAACAAGTGTCCACTACCCAATTGCACACATTTTCCAGGTCATCAGATACCTCAAGCCTAGATTTAACAAATTCACAGAGCTCCTCATTACTCATAACATCCCAGATCCCATCACAAGCCAAGATGATAAATTCATCCTCTTCTGCTCTTAAAATTTCATAAACCTCGGGCTCTGGAGAAACAAGTTGTTCTGTTGGGCCCTTGCCATCAACACACTTGTAATCATAGTCCCCCAAAGCACGAGACACTGCTAATGAACCATTAACACGCTGTATCATTACGCTGCCTCCTGCATTTTGGATTCGCTCCTTCTCCCTTGGATTGCAAGGTTTGTGATCCTGGGTGGAAAAGCAGACTTGTCCATTCCTGTACAGAACAGCACGTGAATCACCACAGTTGATAAAGTAGATATGCTTGGGTGAAATCAGGACCCCCACTGCAGTTGAACCACTTCTGTCCATTCCATTTCTGAGGTCGGAAAAGTTACGCATGTATTCATCAATTTTCAAAAAGCCAGTTCTGATGCCACTCTTGACATTTTCCACTGAGGGCTCAAGAGCAGACCCTGATTTCCCAGCTGCCCTAAAGTCTTCATTGTTAGTGATGTGTTCTAATAAATGTGTTGAGCAGTAATTTGCTACTCGAGATCCAGCGTGACCATCATAAACTGCAAAAAATGACCAGTCGTCCAAGCCGTGAGGAATACCTACAACAGCTGTGTGTGCATCTTCCATTTCCACTCTCCATCCTTGCATGCTGCTCAGGCCATAACGTAAACCATTCCCAGCACCATGAGCGTTATGTTTCTCAGTTTTGGGTTTATCCAAAAATGCACCCATGTTTAATAATGAATCTGAAAGAAAACAAAAATTGCCAAGTGTTATATGCTTCAGTCTGTGAGACAATGATCTATATTCTATTCTATTCTTCACTATCCTATCTATTCTCTACTAACGCCTATCTCGTATATTTTTCAGTGTTATCTGAATTTACTGGAACAACAAAAAAGAAACCAAGAAAATTTCCCCACATATCCTTATTTTAGAACGGCGGTTTCTCAATCGTAGCACATTAGAATCATCAGACCAATTAAATCAGAACCTCTAGGGGTAGGACCCAGATATCAGTAATTTTTTGAAGCCTCTCCGGTGATTTATATGTGCAGTACATTGAGAATCACTGTTCCAGGAGAAAGGAAAACAAAGAAACAAAACCTGGCTAAGTTTTCTTAAACATGCAACTAAGATCACCCTGGAGTTCATATAGAAGTTCAGACTGGTGTGGCATTTTTTTCCAATAGATTAAGGTACTAAAGTATGCGACTGTATTTCAGAAAGACTTCTAAAGGCATGTATTATGTTTTCCCCCAGTGATCCTGACAACCTCAAAATTCAATTGAAACATAAAATCTCCATTCTACAAACATCTGATTTTATCAAAGCTTTACTGTGTATCAAATGAAAACCTTTACCTGGGATTCTGGCAAAAACAATAAAACAACACAACTTTAATGATGTGCTACAGAACATACTTACTGTTGTCGAGTTTTGTAAGCATGGAGTAGCATTAGGACAACTTTTACTAAGTGCTGACTGACAAAAGACTTAAAATTCATAGACAGTACTACTAGGTAGTGCTAAGGTAAGTACTACTGTGCATCGCCCTCCCTCCTGACTTTACTATTATTTTAGAATAAAGCTTTTCCAATTTCCAAGGACTTGGACTAGAGTAGTGGTTCTCCAAGTAAGCGTGGAGATGCCCTGTCAGTTTCCTACCTACAATCCTGGCCCTAACACTCGTTAGCTGTGTGACCGTAAGCTTCTTAGTCACTTCTACCTCAAATTCCTGCTCTGAATTAGTCACTTGCACCCCTACCTCCCATCTGTCAAATGGGATAACAAGAGTACCTACACTTCACAGGGTTGCAGTGAAGAATGAGTTAATGTAGTGTGCTTTGAACAGTACTTGAAAAATAGTCAAACCATAAAATGTTTGCTGTTATTTGCTCAAAACGCAGATTCCATAGCTCATCTACACACCCAAAGATTTTTTTTTCAGGACATCTTAGATAGGGACATTCAAAAGAGCATGCTAGCAACTGAAGAATCACATTTTGAAAGACACCAGTCCATATCAACTGTCTTTTTTTTCTAAGTGTATTTATTTACATATTTAGTTATTGGGGGGGGGGGGGAGGGAGGGAGAGGGAGAGAGAGAGAGAGAGAGAGAGAGAGAGAGAGAGAGAGAATCCAAAGCAGTCTCTGAGCTTGTCAGCACAGAGCCCAATTCAGGGATAGACCTCACAAGCTGTGAGATCATGATCTGAGCCGAAATCAATAGTCAATGCTTAACCGACTGAACCACCCAGGCGTCCCTAGATAACTTACAGCTATGAAAATCTTTTTCATATCTTTTTCAGCTACGCCCATTAACCTAACTTTACAATAAAAATTTATCTCTATTTCTAAAATCCCAATGAACCACCATATATAATATTTATAAATTACACAATTTTACAATTTTTCATGAGTTATAGAATACTATACTAACAAATTACAAATATAAATATTTAAAAAAGGAATTCTGAAAGGTAAGATTCAAAAAACATAAAAATTATTTTCCATTCAAGTATACAAAATTATATTCTGTATTAACAGCAATGTAATACAATGTTTATTTTTTAATGCACTGGTTTAAAACTGTGACACAACAATCTGAAAGCCTACTTCTAAGTACATTTTTACTTAGATTCTTGTTTTTAAATGTTTAAGAGAAAGTGAGTGCCCATGTGAGTGGGGGGGAGGGGCAGACAGAGAGGAGAGAGAGGGAAAGAGAGAATCCCAAGCAGGCTCTGTGCTGCCAGCACAGAGACTGATGCAGGGCTTGAACTCATGAAACTGCAAGCTCATTAAGAGCAGGCTGCTTACCCGACTGAGCCACCCAGGCATCTCTGCTGTGAACGCTCTTGATGCCAATGTAGGAGTTTTCCTAGAACATATACCACAATTCGATCCAAGTACTTAAAGTATGCAAATTTGGCAGTTACTATACATGACCTTTTTTCCAACAAAAATCACAAAACAAACCATTATATTTCCAAACTAAATTTATCCCCCAAATGCTTATTTATTTGGTAACACTACCTTCTTTAAAATAGATACTTTCTTGGGGCACCTGGGTGGCTCAGTCGGTTGAGCGACCAACTTTGGCTCAGGTCATGATCTCACAGTTTGTGAGTTCGAGCCCCACGTCGGGCTCTGTGCTGACAGCTCAGAGCCTGGAGCCTGCTTCATATTCTGTGTCTCTCCCTCTCTCTGCCCCTCCCCTGCTCATGCTCTGTGTCTCTCAATGATAAATAAACGTTAAAAAAATTAAAAAAAAAATAAAATAAAATAGATACCTTCTTGGTAAGGAAACTTTATCTTGAATGGGAACATTAAAGTATGTGTTTCTTTTACCTAAAAATATCTGCATTAGGCCAACTTCGGCTCAGGTCATGATCTCTTGGTCCGTGAGTTTGAGCCCTGCATCGGGCTCTGTGCTGACAGCTCAGAGCCTGGAGCCTGTTTCAGATTCTGTGTCTCCCTCTCTCTGACCATCCCCTGTTCATGCTGTCTATTCCTGTCTCAAAAATAAATAAAACATTAAAAAAAATTTTTTTTTAAATATCTGCATACTGCTGAGGAATTAGCAACTCCTATTTTAAGTTCTACTGTTCTTCAGAAGCAAAGAACTTTGCTATGAGATAATCGGCAAACTTCTATGCAATAAAATGTCTGTCTTGGTTACTTCTCATTTATAAGCACTGTCAATAACTTTACTATCGTTTAAAGTTAAAGGTCTTGTTTCTATCAAATTAACTACACTGATGACACACTAACCACTCCTTATAAACTCCTGGTTCAATTTCTTTGCTGTGGAAATTTACCTAGGAATGATGCAGTGAATGATTTTTACCTTATGTGACTACAATTTTTCTTCCATAAAAGGTGGTCTTTATTAAAGAAAACATTTACTGTTGAAAATACACATTTGCCTAGCATCTCTCTGCTTTTGCTATTCATCCCCATTATTACTGAAACACAAGTCAGCAAACACTAAGGGGAAGAAGGTATGTTACGACACCTATATTTTAATCAACTGCAAAGCAAACCTTCCACAACATATAATTGTTCTGATACTGGTTTCTTCAAATCGGCACTGTATACCAGGCATGTTTCAAAGGCATTTGATGGCAAAGGAATGCATTTTAATTTTTTGCCATATGTTCCATGTTATTTCAGTCATTTTGACCAAGACAAATAAAACAAGTGTTTCTCCTGTGATATGGCTTTCTGTCGTTTACTGTTCAACAAGAAACCTCAAAGGGCCTTGTAAACGTTTATAATTTGGTGAAATTTTGTACTCTTTTTTTGGTTGTTGTTAAATTTTTTTTTTATGTTTTTAAATTTTTGACAGAGAGACAGAGCGTGAACAGGGGAGGGGTAGAGAGAGGGTGACACAGAATCTGAAGCAGGCTCCAGGCTCTGAGCGGTCAGGCTCAAACTTGAGAACCACGAGATCACGACCTAAGCGGAAGTCGGCTGCTTAAGTGACTGAACCACCCAGGCGCCCCCAAATTTTGTACTCTTATTGCATGTTGTATGGCTTTATCAAACATCTCTGAAAAAAAAAAAAATCACAAAGTTTTTGTTTGTTTTTTATTTTAGAGACAGTGAGCGAGTGCACACAAGTGGGGAAGAGGGGAAAAGGGAGAGACAGAATCCCAAGCAGGCTCCACACTCAGCGCAGAGCCCAACTTGGGGCTTGATTCCACGACCCTGAGACCATGACTGGAGCCAAAATCAAGAGTCAGACGCTCACCAACTGAGCCACACAGGCGCCCTCATAAAGGTTTTTGATACTCAGAAATGAATGCCTAATTTTTAAATGTCTTGCTAATTTCTTGTGATTTCATGCTATCGTTTAGCTCCATGTCAAGTAACACTGCACACACAGGCAAGGTACAGTTTCAACAATAGAGATCTACACTTCAAACAATCTTTTTTGACAATCTCAAATTTTTTGTAGTTGACATTTCACATCTGATTATAGCATGGTTTTTACCGCATAATGAGAGATCATACTGGAATTAGGAGTTCTAACATTTTTTATGTGTATGCCTGTGTGTGCTTTATTATCATCAATCTGATTTTTTGATAGGAATCTTTTATAGTCATTTACTCACTTTTTGAAGACAGCTTCATTAAAACCTGACCATATGGAAATCAACATAAATACATGTAAACTTCAATGGGATACCACGACGACAAATACAAGTGAGAAAGTGAAAATTCCTCCCTTCCTTAGGATCTCTCACCAGCCCAATTTGACATACTAACAGCATGGGAAGCCAGTGTCAATCACTGTATTAAATGCAATTTGCCTTTTTCAAGATGAAAGGTAATAAACAGAAGTTGTAAGTTTTAAAAAATTAATACTAATGGCTTGTTCTACATACCTATGTTTAGAAACCAGTGATATATACAACTCTGTGGGCCACAGAGTTTTTACAAGAATGTCTACACAGAAAGCATTACCTAAAAACAACACATTTGTCCTTTTCCACTGCCTTCTTTGAGAAAAATACATTAGTGAACCCAGAGCAGCCCAGTATGGTAATTGTACTATGAAATAAGAATCTGAGAAATAATATTTTATTTTATTTATTTATTTATTTTTTTTAATTTTTTTTTTTTCAGCATTTATTTATTTTTGGGACAGAGAGAGACAGAGCATGAACGGGGGAGGGGCAGAGAGAGAGGGAGACACAGAATCGGAAACAGGCTCCAGGCTCTGAGCCATCAGCCCAGAGCCTGACGCGGGGCTCGAACCCACGGACCGCGAGATCGTGACCTGGCTGAAGTCGGACGCTTAACCGACTGCGCCACCCAGGCGCCCCTGAGAAATAATATTTTAAAAGGGGTTCTCAGACCTGGAAAACTGGGGACTACTTGTCTTTTTTTATTTAAGTTATTTGCTTAAATCACTTTAAGTGATCACATTTTAATTTTTCTTAATTTTAATTTATTACTTTTTCAAAGGAAACTCCAAGCCCAATGTGGAGTTCTAACTCACAACCTAGATATCAAGACTCACATACTCTACAGACTGAGTCAGCAAGGTGCTCCAAGTAATCATTTTTAAAATTACCTAAAAGATTGCACATGTGTTTATATAATATGTAGCATTCAAGTCTGGGATAACCCTACAATTTCTCATTAATAATCAGTGCATAAAATACAGCAATAAATTATACATACTTTTAATGTATCTGTCAAAAGAATACTTTAACTTTGTTCAATTAATTTAAAATTACATAATAGTACAATAGTTACTCATTCAAATATTTTCTTCCCCCCTCCTATTTTTTTAAGTAAACTACCCCTAACGTGGGACTCAAATTCATGACCCCAAGACCAACAGTTGCGTGCTCTACCAATTGAGCCAGAAAGGCGCCCCTCATTCAAGTATCTTCTCAGTACCTACTGCATGCCAGGCACTGTATTAGGTACTAGGAATAAGATGTCCCCTTCCCTAGAGGAACTTATAGTCTAGTGGAAGATAAAGACAAGCGCACAGATCAAGAAGGCACACTGTGATGTAGGGTACAAGGAGATAAACAGAGATATGCTAACAGGAGGTGTCAAAGACAGCCTTATATATTTTCCACTTTTCCAAAGTGGGGCACCTAGGTGGCTCAGTCAGTTGAGCGTCCAACTCTTGACTTTGGTTCAGGTCATGATCTTACAGTCACAAGGTGGAACCCAGTGACAGGCTCCTCACTGTACACGAAGCCACCTCAAGATTCTCTCTTTCCCTCTCCCCACTTCCCCTCCCCAGCTCTCACAGGCATGTGCATGTGCGCTCTATTTCTCGCTCAATAAAAATAACAATAGGGGCGCCTGGGTGGTTCAGTCGGTTAAGCCTCCAACTCCAGCTCAGGTCACGATCTCAAGGTTCGTGGATTGGGCCCCGGGTTGGGCTCTGTGCTGACAGCTCGGAGCCTGGAGCCTGCTTCGGATTCTGTGTCTCCCTCTCTCTCTGCCCCTCTCCTGCTCACGCTCTCTCTCTCTCGGTCTCTCAAAAATAAATAAATGTAAAAAATAAAAAAAAAATTTTAATTTTAAAAATTAAATTAAAATGGGGTTTAAAAAAATCCCCCCCAAAAAAGCCAAAGGTGAGACCTAAATGATGGAAGTGGGAGAAGGCATTAGCCAGCACAAACACCAAAAGAAGGGCAAGAGCACAGTTTGGTATAGCTGGTATGTATGTATGTGTACTGTATGTACACTATATGTACTATATGTATGTATGTGTGAGTCTATACGTGAGCATTTCAAGGGACAAAGCAGCAGCACTGAAATCCTAAGAATAACATTATTTCCCACTGAAATGTCCATTATCTACTTAGAATCGTGGATTTGAGAACTCAAAACCATGCGAACCTCTTCTTGCCTGAGAAGGTAGCAAACCCATCTGACAATTGTGCTTTTCAGTGTGAAGAACATATCTGGGGGAAAGGTCTAGAGGTCCTAAAATTTAGGTGAGTTTCTACAGTTTACATTCTTCTACAGAATAAGCCTCCACATAAAAAAAAAATTTGATACCTTTGAGTTTGCTTACAAACCCACTCTAAAAGGGAGGAAGGGTAGGGGGGTAGACAACCTTCACATATAATAAGTCAAATTTCATTGAAAAGAGACTTTGAAGGGCTGTTCAAATACTCCCAATGAAATATTACTACAACGTTCAAACAGATCAAATACATGCAAATACACATAGTCAAAATGTACTCACACTACTCATCACCAGATAATTAAAACAGTTGCAAAACTGAATTTCAGGTTCCTTTTTTCTTTTTTTAATATCTATTTAAGTAATCTCTACACCCAACACAGAGCTCAAACTCTTGACCTCGAGATCAAGAGTCAAATGTTCTTCTAACGGAGCCAGCCAGGTGCCCCTTAGGTTCCTTTTTTTCTAAACCCTTCCTTAGTTCATTCAAAATCATCTCTACTCCTTAGATCAAATGGATCTATAGGACAGAGGCTTTTTCCTCTCTTTTCTCTTAACCATGTCTAGGGACTAGAACGTCATCCAAAGAGGGGCACACTTACTTCAAAGCTGCCCTCAGTTTATAATCAAGCCCAAATATATTTCACATTTATAAACAAAACTGACAGCACAGTAGGAAACACTTAATAATAGGTCATCAAAGAATATACCTTCAGTTTTTCAAATAACAACTTATAAAAGGGAAGGAAAAAAAACACGTATCGCACTAAACGTTTGCAGTAACTGATTACAGTTACTAGAGTAACTAGAGCCTCAATTCAAAAGCAGGACTATTTTATCTACCATAATTTGGGCACTAAATTATTTTCAAATCGTGCCTCCCCACGCCCTTAATTATCCTCCACCTATGCAAAGCTACATTCTTCCAAAAATGTCAGATGTGGGTCTCACCTCTTCCAGAAATCCTTTCTCTGAGGTGCTCTATCTACTAAACTTCATTTTTTTTAACGTTTTTTTAATTTTTTTATTTTTGGGACAGACAGAGACAGAGCATGAACGGGGGAGGGGCAGAGAGAGAGGGAGACACAGAATCGGAAGCAGGCTCCAGGCTCCGAGCCATCAGCCCAGAGCCCAACGCGGGGCTCGAACTCACGGACCGCGAGATCGTGACCTGAGCTGAAGTCGGATGCTCAACTGACTGAGCCACCCAGGCGCCCCTCTACTAAACTTCATTAACAGTAAATGCTACTTTCCCATCCATTTAGTGCATGCTACTCTGCATAATCAATGGCCCCTCTGTGTATACCTCCTATTTCCCCCAAATAGTATGTTTATTTCCCTGCAAAAACAAGTAGTGAATAAATGCTAGATTTTTTAAAAATTAGTTTGAGAGAAGTGATTTTACAAAGCAACACTTCCATTCCCAATAAGTGATAAATGTTATGTGGCCTTTACCATAGGCCATATTCTCCCTCATAAGTGAAGTAGATTTCATGAAGGACAAAGACAAGCCTTTGTATTACACTGAAAAGATAAAGGCCTTAAACAAAAAACCCCTGAACTTGTCACTCCAGTGTCCTAGAAGAGCCTCATTCTGTCAGAGAAAAAATTTCCAAGGAGGACAGCATCCAGGTATGGGATCTAGGGTAATGAATGCCAAAATGGTGTCCACCACATTAAGTCAATCCAGGAATTATATCTTTGAATGAAACTGTGCATTCCAGAAGACAAGGCATCGATTAAATTATATTTTTGGTTATTGTATTAGATGTTTATTTTCCTTTGGATTTCCTCTATCTTTAATATAGCTTAAAAGTTCTTACTTATCTCAATGATCTTATGTCAAATTAAGGGGGGAAAGACTCACACATATGTTCTAGAGAGGGCTTTGAACTTAAACTGAATGCTCTCTGCCTCCCTTAAGTCAGTAATAATAAAGGGCAGTAGTAATGAGGGATAGTCTCCCAAAAGTGATAGAGACGTTGGCTTAAGCAAGGAGCTGGGATGAAAATTCTGGCCACTCCTACCTGCTTGGACCAGTTTTGTTTTTAAAGAATGGTTTACTCATACATGATAGTCATTAAGTCATTTTAACTATTAACCAGTTCATTTCATAGTATCATCTATAAACTTGGCCATGGAAATTTTATCACATGAATTATAAAAACATCTATTAGAACAGATTATTATGACCAAGGGCCATATTTCATTGAGATAATCTGGGAAAGCTTCATGCAACACAAAGTCTAGACAACAAACTACATTTTTACAAATCTAAATCTGAAGAGACTAAACGAAATGGTCCCAAAAGAACCAAGAAATCTGTAGTGCTTAGAATATCTTCTGATAATAAAAGCATACTAACTTGCATCTAAAATAACAAATACATTCAGTAAACATACCATCTTAAGACAACTAACTGTGGGAAACAAGGAACCAAATGCTAAACATTGGGTTTGATTCTTGGCTCTACCAAGTATCTGTTTTCCTAGGGATGGGGGAAGCTGTACAAAAGAATATCAAGCATTTCTTCCTGTTCTGAAATTCTGTGTGGTTAGAGTCTGACTAGTAAGTAAACTACCAACTGCTGACAACAAATATAAAATTATAGGACACTGTGAGACTAAAATACAGTGAGGAGGGGATAGTACAGTACCAGCGAGCAAGTCTGTATTTCATTTGCAATATCAGATAAATACAAGTGAAATACAACAAGTAAATAAACTAAAGATTTTAAAAAGATTTCTCGCTTTCTGAATGAAAGTTGGAGAACTTCGGCTTATTGCCCAAGGTTCCCAAAATGATAGCAAATATATCCTCTTCTCCAACTTGAAAAAAACAAAACCTCAAGTCAAGCATGTCCTCCCCTATGATATCTTACAGACTACTCCAAAACAAAGTATTTATCGGGGCACAGGGGGTGGCTCAGTCAGTTATGCGGCTGAATTCAGCTCAGGTCATGATCTCATGGTTCCTGAGTTCAAGCCCCGCGTCCAGCTCTGTGTTGACAGCTCAGAACCTGGAGCCTGTTTCAGATTGTGTCTCCCTGTCTCTCTGTCCCTCCCCCGCCCATACTCTGGTCTGTCTCCCTCTCCCTCTCTCAAGAATAAATATTTTTTAAAAGCATATTTAAAAAAGAAAGTACCACCTTTCTGAACTGCTACAAGTAGTGTCACGCACAAGGCAATTAACTGTATACTGCTTTATGGCAATCCTTGTATTAAACGGTAACATTTATATCATTCCAAATGTATCTATGTCAAATGGTACCAAGTTTCCATTTCAACTTTCTATTCAAACCAAAAGCAGGCTTCTTACTGAAACTTACTATTAAGCAGAACCAAGCTTGTTTGTTATATTTTCATTATTCACCCAATTTGGATTTTACTTTTTTTTTTTTAAGGATGCTGTCAGTAATTTGGCATGGTTATCTCTTTAAGAAGTTTAGTTTTACACTTTATGTAAAGAAAGCCAATGCTTCTCCACATTGCTGGCACTGTCCGCCTTGAAGAATGACTGCTGACTAAATAAACAGAAGGGAATAACATTTTGGTAGAAAACATCTCTGAATTCCTCTCAACTATAAGGGACTTTTTTTTTTTTTTTTAACGTTTATTTATTTTTGAGACAGGGAAAGACAGCATGAACGGGGGAGGGTCAGAGAGAGAGGGAGACACAGAATCTGAAACGGGCTCCAGGCTCTGAGCTGTCAGCACAGAGCCCGACGCGGGGCTCGAACTCACGGACCGTGAGATCATGACCTGAGCCAAAGTCGGATGCTTAACCGACTGAGCCACCCAGGCGCCCCTATAAGGGACTTGTAAATCCATGAAGATAAAGTTAGCGAGAGTGAAGTCAACAGCAAACACGCTGTGAAGCCGGGGAAGCAGCAGAACCAAGACTCTGACTTAGTGGAATGCTAAGTTAAATGCTAGGCTAACTGTGAGCAAACAAGGACACTAGTTTAAACTGCAGCGTGGAGGTACTGCAGGCAGTGGGGGTGAAACCGGGACTAACAAGAGGACTGATGGAAAGTCTACTGCAGCAGCAGGTGCCTTCCCAGAATTCTCCTCTGTGGGTCTGCGCAGCCAAATGAAGGAGTAGCATCCCCTCGCCCCAGAAAGAGATGGAAGTTTATTTCTGAAGAAGGTAAAACAGAACTTTTGAAAAGGAGAACACCAGGCTGAGATTAGGGCTGGAAACTAGCCTTAAAATGTAAAATTAAGTAGAAGTTTACATATTGTTTGGTACACTAGCCTTTTTCAGACACTGAGTTCCCCAAATGCTGGCAATCAAATGTATACCCTCTAATAAAAGAGGCTTATTTATACTCTTTAGAATCTCACTAGCTCTACAGGAAAAGATCTAAGGTACTGACATTGGAGGTTACTCAAAAAGCTAGATCAAATTCACCCCACAGCAATCCCACAGCCAACCAATCCCATGGACAGGCACAAAGCTTCCAACCGTCTATTCAACGCCCATTTTAAAATATAAGCAGACAGTCCATGGCCAAACATCAGTGAATTTTCCTAATGGAAGAGGGGCCAACACAAGCAGAAAAGGGCAGCTTGGAAAAGAAAAGCCTAGAAAGGGATTAAGTTGGGCAAAGAAAAGTTAATCACAGGAGGAGGAGGAAGGAAGCACGCAACCAAACTCCTTTCAGAAAGGTAAGAGATTTTGATTCCATGGAATAACCGGATGTTATTAAAAGGAAAAATAAGGGGCGCCTGGGTGGCGCAGTCGGTTAAGCGTCCGACTTCAGCCAGGTCACGATCTCGCGGTCCGGGAGTTCAAGCCCCGCGTTGGGCTCTGGGCTGATGGCTCGGAGCCTGGAGCCTGTTTCCGATTCTGTGTCTCCCTCTCTCTCTGCCCCTCCCCCGTTCATGCTCTGTCTCTCTCTGTCCCAAAAATAAATAAACGTTGAAAAAAAAATTTTTTTTTAAAAAAGAAGAGCTAGATTTCATCTACAGTAATGGGACAGATAACTCCCAGAACTGGAAAAAAAATAATCAAATAGCACATTAGAGATTTAAAGATAAATTCCAAAAGAATCAACTGTAAAAGTTTAAAATGGTTGGTTCTGGAGAATCTTCTCCAAGAAGAGGAGCTCACAGAACTGTTTGGTTCTTCAAACCACGTAAATGCTTATTTTAATTAAAAAAAAAACAAAACTGAAGAAGCATAAAGTAGAACAATAGCACACTATGAAATAAGAAACTGCAATTCAGATCATAAACTAATTTCCCTAATAAAGAGACATAAAAATGTCTCATTAGGGCTTAGTATCCAAAATATATACACAACTTACACAACTCAATACCAAAAAAACAATCCACTTAAAAAATGGACAGAGGACCTGAACAGAGCTTTTTCCAACAGGCACATGAAAATCGTCAGGAAATTGCAAATCAAAATCACAGTATCACCTCACACCAGTTAAAATGGCTAGAATCAAAAAGACAAGAGGGGCACCTGGCTGGCTCAGTCTGAAGAGCCTTGACTCTTGATCTCAGGGTTGTGAGTTCAAGTCCCACATTGGGTATAGAGATTACTAAATAAATAAATAAATGCGCTATGATACTACAGGTTTCTTTAAAAACAAAAAAAAGACAAGAAACAAGTGTTGGTGAAGATGTGGAGAAAAAGAAAACCTTGTACACTGTTGGTGGGAATAGAAATTGGTGCAACCACTGTGGAAAACAGTGTGGACCTTGCTTAAAACAATTAGAAATAGAAATACCATATGATCCAGTAATTTCACTACCAAATACTTACCCAAAGAAAACAAAAACACTAATTTGAAAAGATACGTGCGGGGTGCCTGGGTGGCTCAGTCAGTTGAGCGTCCGACTTCGGCTCAGGTCATGATCTCACCAGTCGTGGGTTCGAGCCCCACATCGGGCTCTGTGCTGACTGACAGCTCAGAGCCTGGAGCCTGCTTCAGATTCTGTGTCTCCCTCTCTCTCTGCTCCTCCCCTGCTCAGGCTCTGTCTCTCTCAAAAATAAATGTCGAGGGGCGCCTGGGTGGCGCAGTCGGTTAAGCGTCCGACTTCAGCTCGGGTCACGATCTCGCAGTCCGTGAGTTCGAGCCCCGCGTCGGGCTCTGGGCTGATGGCTCGGAGCCTGGAGCCTGTTTCCGATTCTGTGTCTCCCTCTCTCTCTGCCCCTCCCCCGTTCATGCTCTGTCTCTCTCTGTCCCAAAAATAAATAAACGTTAATAAATAAATAAATAAATAAATAAATAAATAAATAAATGTCGAAAAGAGATGTGCACCCCTATGTTTACCGTAGCTTTATTTACAATAGTCAAGATATGGAAGCAGCCCAGTGTCTATCAATAGTTGAATGGATAAAGAAGATAGGGGTGTGTATATATGTACACACACACACACACACACACACACACACGTGCGTGCACACCGGAATATTACTCAGCCTTAAAAAAGAATGAAATCTCACCATTTGCAACAACATGGATGGGCCTAGAAGCACCAAATGAAATAAATCAGAGGAAGACAAATACCACATTGTTTCACTTAAACAAAATAAAACAAAACAGAGTCTTAAATACAGAGAACAAACCAACCAGTGGTTGCCAAGGGAAGGTGGGTGAGAGGACGGACAAAATCGATAAAAAGGATTAAAAGGTACAAACTTCCAACTCTAAAAATAAGTCACGGAGTAGAAAAATACAGCATAGAAAATATAGTCAGTAATACTGTAATAATGTTGTATGGTCACAGATGGTGACTACACTTATTATGGTGAGGGAGGAGTAATAGAACTGTCAAATCCATCAACTGTCAAAGTCAGATGTTATGCACCTGAAACTAGTAACATTGTGTGTCAATTTAATTTTTGAAAATCCCATAAATCAGTAAGAAAATAATCAAAAACACTGATAGAAAAATGGACCAAAAGAACCCCACATATGGATCTTAAACTATGCCCAACCTCACATTCATGAGAGAATGAAAATTAAAACTACACTGAGATATCATTTTTCATGTATGAGATTGGCAAACACCAAAGGTTTGGTGATCATTCTCTTGACAAGATTATGCAGAAACATATTCACATTGCTAGTACCAACAGACTGGTACTATCTCAGTGGAGGGCAATTTAATAAAATTGATCAAAAATTACACTTGCACCTACTCTGACCAAATTCTAAAAATTTACCTACAGGTTTATGTACAAAATGACTATTCACTGCAGCACTATAAGCAAAAGTAAAATACATGAAACAATCTTAGTATCATTCATTTGGGAATTATTTTATTTAATAAGATGAATCATGATACACATTCCATGCAAAATATGCTGAAATATACCCTACGATTCTTTTAAAAGGAATATACACACATGCACATGTGTATATCCGTTTGTTTCTGCAAGCATACACAGAACACAGGAAACTGTGGGGAAGAGAAAACAAGAGGTTGGAAGGCAGGGATGAAAAGGATGCTCTCTATTATATGCTATGTTGTATCCTTTCCATTTTATTTATTTTTTTAGGTTTATTTATTTTGAAAGAGTGAGAGAGAGCACATGAGCAAGGGAGGGACAGAGAGAGACAGAGAGAGAGAATCCCAAGCAGGCCCCATTCCATCAGCTCGGAGCTCAATGCAGAGGAGCCCCACACAGAGCCTGACTTGGGGCTCAATCTCACAAACCGTGAGATATGACATGAACCAAAATCAAGAGTTGGACACTTAACTGAGTCACTCAGGCGCCCCTATGCCCTTTCCATTTTAAAATATATAAATGTAGGGGCACCTGGGTGGCTCAGTCGGTTAAGCGTCCGACTTCAGCTCAGGTCATGATCTCGCTGTTTGTGAGTTCGAGTCCCGTGTTGGGCTCTGTGCTGACAGTTCAGAGCCTGGGGCCTGCTTTGGATTCTGTGTCTCCCTCTCTTTGCTCTTTCCCCACTCAAGGTCTCTCTCCTTCGAAAATAAATAAACATTAAAAAAATTTTTTTAAACATGTAAGTGTAATAAAATTAAACTTCTTGAATTTAATGCCATTAAATGAACATTATTTCAACTAGGAAAATAAAGTCCTTTAGAGTGAATCTTCTTTTAGCAATCAAAGCTCTAATCCATAAAAATCTAAACCATTTATAGGGGCACGTGGGTGGCTCAATCAGATAAATGCCCGACTTCAGCTCAGGCCATGATCTTGTAGTTTGTAAGTTTGAGCCCTGTGTCAGGCTCTGTGCTAACAGCTCATAGCCTGGAGCCTGCTTCAGGTTTTGTGTCTCCCTTTCTGTCTGCCCCTCTCCCACTCACTCATACTGTCTCTCTCACACACACAAAACAAACATGAAAATAAAGTTTAAAACCATTATAAATATTGATATATTAGTACCCAAAGGTTTTTTCTCTGCAAATCAAAGGAATGATCATCCACACTGACAGAATGAACTCATTGGTGAGTCCTACTATTAAAAAGAATAAATAAGAAGCATGAATACTACACTCAATGCATGACGAAAACTGAGGTGTAATGGTGTCAATTAAGACAGCATCAAGCTATGATAAAGGATATCATAAATTCATAAAGAAATGCATATACCAAACAGAGGGAAAAATTGTTTTCTCGAAAGAATTTAGAACAAGGGCAAATATTTGGTGCTGCTATGCTGTATATACAAGTATCAAATTCTACCTAAATGAATTGCACTTCTGTATGAGATCAAATGAAAACAAAATTCTCATGGTGCATTTTGTAATTTTATAGAAATAAGGTTAACATATATTTTACCAGACATGAATATAAAAGCTATCCTATGAGACATGTTAGCAGAAATCCAGTATTTCTGATAACCCTTTCAAGACATTTCTTCAGTCTAGGACTGCAGTATAATATTCTGAAAGCATTTGAAACAAACCCATTAATGCAGATTTCAGCTAGCAACATACAGCTACTGGAAAACACAAAACAATTTTTCTACATTTTCACAATTGCAGAAAACAGAACATTTACAGATACCCCTGAGGAAAAACAAAAATCACAAAGATGCAATTAAAGACTAGAATTGCATCTTATACAGGGGTTAGTGTATAAACTCAGCAGATGGCTGACATTATGTAGAATCAAAATTACCCTTGCAAACCTGTTAAAATAATAAACACTAACCTTTATATAGGCTTTTTAATATGACCAGGCACTAAATCTACATTAATTTCATCTGTATCATTCAATTCATTTAATCTCTTCAACAACCTTATGAGGCAGACATTATGGTCCTCATTTTATAGAAGGGCACTGAGTCACAGAATGGCTTAGTAACTTGTCCAAGGTAAGGAACCCAGGTTGTCCAAAATGTAACCCAGTCTGTCCTGACTCCAGAGTCCATGCTCTTAACCACCATGCCAACATACAACAGTCAATATTAAAAGTATACCCGGTTTGTTCTCGAGTTGAAACAAATCTGTTTCTTCACATCAACAAAAATATCTGAATGTCATAACCTTGATTCTGCTTTCTCTCTCACACAGTATTCTGAATCATTAATAAATCCCATCAATTCAGGGTGCCTGGGTGGCTCAGTCGGTTGAGTGTCTGACTTCAGCTCAGGTCATGATCTCATGCGTGATTCGTGAGTTTGAGCCCCACGACGGGTTCTGTGCTGACAGCTCAGAGCCTGGAGACTGCTTCAGATTCTGTCTCCATCTCTCTGCCCCTCCCTTGCTCACACACACACACACACACACACACACACACACACACACACTCTCTCTCTCTCTCTCTCTCTCTCTCTCTCTCAAATATAAAACATAAAAAAAAAACAACCTTAAAAAAATCCCATCAATTTTATCCCCCAATATAGCCCAAATCAGTCCCTATCTCTCCATCTGTAGCTGCACCAGCCTGGCTGAAGTCATCATCATCCCTTGCCTGGACTACTACAATAACCTCTCAACTAGTGGTTCCACTTTTGACTCCCTATAATTCATTCTCCAGGGTGATCTTTCTTAAATGTAATGAAATCACGTCACTCTTGCCTCCCACTGAATTAAGAAGAAAACCCAAACTTGATACAGTACTCTACTCTCTGACCCCTGTCAGTTCTTCAGCCTTACTTCCTGTAACTCTTCCATCATCACTTACTGCTCATCACTAGCCACAGTGCCCTTTTCTATTCCCCTCACTGCGTCACACTTGTTACCCATCACTGGACTTTTTTTTTACTGTTTTCTCTTCTTGGAATCACCCTGAATTCCACACCCCCAGTTGCATGGCTGACTCTTTCTTGACATTTAGATCTCAGCCCACCTGTCAACTCAGAGACGCTCCTGGACTACCCAATCTAAAGTAGTCTCCAAACACCATCACGGCTCGTTATACTGTGTTATTTTAGTCATAGCTTGCTGAAATTCCTTTCGTTAAGTTCTTTATTTTTTACCCCAAAAAGAATGTAAGCTCCACAAGTAGACAAACTCTGTCTGTCCTGTTCACTGCCAAAATGACTAAAGCTACACATGGCACATAGTAAGCACCCCATAAGATATTTGTGGAATGAATGAATGAATGGCCAAGTAAGCACCAAATGGAGTAGCTGACTTGCTATAAGTAATATGCATTGCACAATGCTCACGTTATAGGTTTACTGTAGCTGAAAATGGCTGAGCCATGGTTACCAAGTCAAGCTCATTAAAGCCAGAAAACATAAATACAACAGTCTAGATTAATACAAGGTTCAATATTCTGACTTGCCAAACATATAAAGCGCTGCATTCACTAAGAACCGCGCTTCAAGAGGGACACTGACAAAACCTAAATATATCCTAAGCAGAAGAATGAGAATAGCTGCTCAAAAAGCATTTGAAGAACAAATGAAGAACATTTGAAGCTGGTACTGCTTAGACTAAAGAGGAGGTATTAAGTCCCAACAGGGTTGATGGTGGATACTGAATCCTTGCAGAAGAAGAAAAGGCTTATTCATTTGTTCCAGAGGACGGATCCAGAATCAACGGATTAAGGGCCGGTGTCTCGTTAACATTAACACAGCTTCAAAAAGATTATGTTATTTATTAGGGATACAGAAAGAAAGGAGGCAATCGAGTTGAAAATTGAGAATTCAGTTTACATGCACTCCCACCCACCCCCGCACCAAGGATTTTTTTTAAAAAGGCACCTCTCTATTTGAAGATGTTACCTGTTTATAAATACATGGAAATCAAGATGTATCGTCATCTTGGCGTCTACTGCAACATAAAAATGTCAGTGTCTTTTCCAAGCTGAAGCCAGAAAAGACTATAGAGAGAAGAGCAAACAAAGAAGGAGAGAGAACTGAGAAACAAAATAAAAGTTGTGATCGCCACTTAAATGATTATCACTAAGACTACTTACCAAAAAAGTAAACAACACAAAGAAAAACAAAAATATTTGTACTCTTGTTTTACAGTGTAAAATTTATACATATAAGATATACAAAAATTAAAATGGTTGCAATTGGACTGATAATGTTATGAGGGCTCAACACAATTAAAAAATACTGTCTTAATGTCCATACTGTTGAAGTAGGGTGACCGGTAAAGGAGGGCTCAATATATACTATTATTTCTACCTTCATGTAGGTCTGAAATTTTCTGTAACCAAATTTTTACAAACTAGTTTAATGCTGTCTCCCTAGGGTCGACCAAAATTAAGACCACTTCTTCCCCAACAACCACACTTGGGATACTGGTGATTGTAATGAAATTTAAATTGCAGGACATGCAGAGGAAAACCTGCCAAAACAATTTCATTCTCCCTTTATTCCTTCATAATTACAAATGCCAGAAACTACCCACACTTCCACCAACCCTAAGCCAAAGGTAAGAACCTTCAAGGGTCTCACTAGCACGAGGGGGCAGATGGCAAAGACTTCTGGTCAGAAACCAAGCCCCTTCAGGGACAACCAGGTGACCAATCTTAGAGGGTTAATGGTCCTCTCGCCTCTTATTATTTTAATTAATTTTTGCTCCAGAGACTCATTAGAACAAGTAATCAAAATGTGGGCATCTCATTTGAGGCGCTAAGGAATAAGCGACTACATCCATGGGGCTCATCCTGTTGCCGGCACTGTTTTAAACGGTTCACAAACATTCTACCCTTTAGAAGAACAAATATCAGAAAAGCAAACAACTGTCAAAGAGACCTTCAACCCCAAATCTTTAGACATAGCAAATTATAAAATTTCAACCACAGACATTCAGCTACTGCAAAATTTCCCCTCTCCTTTCTACAGCTGGCACACTATTTAAAAAGTGGGGGCGGGGGGGGGGCACATGGACATTGGCAAGCCTTGCTCAGGACAGCACAATCTGCCAATCCCATCTGCCTCCTATCAGAAGGATGAGGTCGTGTCAGAGATGCCTCAGGCCCAGGCACAAAATCTTTCCCAAGGATTTCTGGAGACTAGCATGTTGCTCTTTTGACTAAAGGTAACACAGAATAATAAACTTGCTATTTTTTCGTGAGGTCTACATGCCAGACATTAAATGACAAGAGGTACATGCACCGTAGCATTTAAATCAAATAATGATTTAGTAAAGGTCATACAATTAATGTTCCTAGTCTACCACTGGGAAAATTGAGATCCCTAGTATAACCACACAACACAACTTAAATGGCAAGTCAGAATTCATACCAAAGTAGACTGGCTTAGAGCTTGCATTCTTAGACTCTAGGCTTAAGTGATTAACATATTAAAAACTTGTCTGCTGGGGCACCTGGGTGGCTCAGTCGGTTGAGCATCCGACTTCAGTTCAGGTCACGATCTCATGGTTCATGAGTTCGAGCCCCGCATCGGGCTCTGGTGCTGACAGCTCAGAGCCTGGAGTCTGCTTCAGATTCTGTGCCTCCCTCTCTCTACCCCTCCCCAGCTTGCACTCTGTTCTCTCCGTCTTTCTCAAAAATAAACAAACATGAGGTGCCTGAGTGGCTCAGCCGGTTAAGCGACCGACTTCGGGTCAGGTCATGATCTCACGGTTCATGAGTTCGAGCCCCCAATCGGGCTGTGGGCTGACAGCTCAGAGCCTGGAGCCCGCTTCTGATTCTGTGCCTCCCTCTGTCTGCCTTGCACTCTGCTGCTTGCACTCTGTCTCTCGCATTATCTCAAAACTAAACATCAAAAAAAATTTTTTTTCAAATATTAAAAAAATAAATAAATAAAAACTTGTCTGCTTTTTAAAAAATCAAAAATAGTTATACATAAATGCTTGGGGACTCCAAAGGCAGAGGTACTAATGTAATGTGGTACTCGGATCCGATTCTGGCATAGAAAAAGGGAATCTCTAGAAAAACTGGTGATATCCAAATAAAGTCTGGAACATCATTAATAGAATAGTACCAATGTTTGTTTCCCAATTTAAACAAATACACCATAGCTAGGGAAGAAATTAACATTAAAGGAAACTGGTTAAGGGGTATGCAGGAACTCTCTGCACTATGTTTGTAACTTATCTGTAAACCTAAAATTATTTCAAAATTACAAGTTTTTTAAAAAATTAAAATAAAAAATTAAAATAACAGGTAAGCCTCAGTTAAGTAGAACACCTCACACTAACCAAAGTGTTGGATAAAGCAAGGATTATAAAACTGCTATGGAAAAATCTTTCCACCTGTGACTGTGCCTATCATGATGGAGTAGCTTAGAAATGTTATTCTAAAAATATCAAGATTACATAATAACTTAAAACTGTGACACAGTGCTTCGATTTCTGAGAAGTTATCTTTAAAAACATGTACAAATTGTACACAAAGAATGTATTATGATCTTAAAAAATTAACTATGTTAACAAATGGAATCTATTAGCATATTAAAAGAATGTCATTCTATAACAAAACAGGAATAGAAAAGTGGTTCTAGGAGAGCCTGGCTAGCTCGGTCGAAAGAGCATGTCATCTTGATATTGGGGTTCTGAGTTCAAGCCTCACGTGGGGTATAGAGATTACTTAAAAATAAAATCTTAAAAAAAAAAAGAAGAAGAAGAGGGGGGCTTGGGTGGCTCAGCTGGTTAAGCATCTAACTCTTGATCTCAGCTCACGTCTTGATCTTGGGGTTAAAGGCCTGCATTGGGCTCCATGCTGGGTGTGGAGCCAACTTAAAAAACAAACAAACAAAAAAAACAAAAGAAAAAAAAAGAGAAATGGTTATAATTTGGAAATCAGTTATGTAATTCACCCTAATAACATCAAAAAGAGAAAAATCTTTGTGTATACTGATGTACATTACAATGTCATTTATTCTAAAAATCTACAGGAGTGGTTATCAACAAGGGGAGATTTTAGCCCCCAGAAGACATCATTTGATAATGCCTAGAGACATTTTTCTCCATTGAGAGAGAAAGAGAAAACACCCATGCACACGTGTGCCCAGGGCAGAGACTGATGTAGGACTCGATCTGACAAACTTTAGATCATGACTTGAGCCGAAATCAAGAGCTGGACACTTTACCGACTGAGCCACCCAAGGGCCCCATAGAGACATTTTTTAAAAATAATTTTTTAAATTTGTTTATCTTTGAGAGCGAGAGACACAGAGCATGAGCAGGGCAGGGGCAGAGAAAGAGATAGAGAATCTGAAGCAGGCTCCAGGCTCCAAGCTGTCAGCACAAAGCCCGATGTGGGGCTCGAACCCACGAACCGTGAGATCATGACCTGAGCCGAAGTCAGACGCTCAAACGACTGAGTCACCCAGGCGCCCCATCCATAGAGACATTTTTTTTGACTGACAAGTGGCGCAGGGAGGGGATACTGGCATCCAGTGAGTGGAGGCCAAGTAGGCTATAAAACATCTTACAATGCACACAACAGGCCTGCAGCAAAGAATTAATGGTTCAAATGTCAATGGTGCTGAGGCTAATAAAACCTCATCGAAAGGATGAAAGACTACACAGTCATATCTACTAAGAATTTGGGGGAACATGTTTACAATTTAGGTTAGCGGAAAAAAGCATAATATGTTTAAGCTATTTATTTTAAAGGCAAATAAAGAATCCCATGGGAATTCAGTCTGTCACTCTTGTCCACTCAGTCTTAAAGCCACTTAAAGCAGGAGTAGACAAATCAGGCTATTCTCAGTTTTTCCAAGATACAATGCAGAAGGAGCTAGAATAATGGTAAAGACTTCAAAGAAACAAAGCACGATGCAAGTGTTTTATCTCTAACTAAACTGTTGCTCTTTCAAACATGTCAAGGGATGCAAATTATATCACAGTGGCATAAGAATTATTTTTGCACTGAAGACATTTGAAAATCAACAGATGCAGAAAGGCTTTATCTCGACTTCCTACCCCTTTTCTCTGCCTAAAAAGCAGAATCCTCCAACAGAACCGAACAGGACAAAATCCCCCTTCAAGGGAGGCTTCCAATAACAAGAGACTTACTCTGATCACCTTGCAATGGGAAGTCAGCACTGGGATAAGAAATCAAACATTGTCATACCTCTCATCTGCTCTCTCCTAAAGACCTAATTTGTCTTTCCTAAGTCTTGTTTTTCCATGAGAACCCTTTCTCTCCTTCCCCTTCCCCCATTAAGGGGAACTCTAAATTCTAAACTCTAAATTCCAGCTATCTGTTTAAGTTCCCATGTACATACACAAATGAACTTTGTCTTCTCTATTGTTACTCTATATTTTGGCAGTTTAATTCACAAGCCCCCCAACCCACTGATATGAAATGGCAGAGGAAGTTTTCCTCCCACTTGTGCAAGAGTGTAATTTCATTCTTCTAGGCCCTTTCTTATACAAACTACTGAGAGCAAACTTGGCTAAACAAGAAAGGACTAGAGAAAAATTGGGGATAAACATAAATCATAATGAAGTTGAAATAATAAAGTAACTGACACAGACTGGAAGGTACTGGAAAGAAATGAAGGTAAAAGGTAGTGCATATGTGTGAATTTCTGTTTTCATGGGAAAGATGGTCATTTGTTTATAGCTATTAAATAAAGCGACAGAGGTATATTAACCAAAGAGAAGTAATTAAAGAATCAAAATCAGGTGGCAGAAGTAGCAAATGTTAGAAGTAAACTAATTTCCACATCTTTGAGGTATCATTAAGATAGAATTTCAGCTTATAATGCAATTATAAACAAACCGTTAGAGAAACACAGAGATTATAAAATGTCTAAGTCATAGAAACACATTCCCAAAAGACAATAGAATATTTTTAAATTTTCAAACATTTAAAAGAGAAAGCAAACAAAACAATTCAGAACAAAGACACATCATATTAATAAACATAAACTCGCCTATTTAAAAAATATATTCTTGGGGCACCTGGGTGGCTCAATTAGTTAAGTGTCCGACTTCAGTTCAGGTCATGATCTCACGCGGTCCCTGAGTTAGAGCCCTGCGTCGGGCTCTGTGCTGACAGCTCAGAATCTGGAGCCTGCTTTGGATTCTGCGTCTCCCTCTCTCTCTGTCCCTCCCGACCTCTCAAAAATAAACAAAGATTTAAAAAAATGAAAAAAAAAGATAAATATAATCCACAAAGAAAATTTAACTATAGTGATAAGCGAAGTAACATCAACCAAAATATGTAAGTAAAAACTATAGGTAAGGCAAAGGGAAAGAACCAGAAACAACAGAATTAATTTGTTACTATTACACTATGGTACATCAAACAATGTGTTTTAATGGGCAAAACTGGAATAATCCGTGCAACAAAATAGAGTAGTAGTGGATTATAACCCAAAGTACAAAATAAAAATTCCATGGGTCCATACTGATAAAAATGAATGGCTGATGGGGCGCCTGGGTGGTGCAGTCGGTTAAGCGTCCGACTTCAGCCAGGTCACGATCTCGCGGTCCGTGAGTTCGAGCCCCGCGTCAGGCTCTGGGCTGATGGCTCGGAGCCTGGAGCCTGTTTCCGATTCTGTGCCTCCCTCTCTCTCTGCCCCTCCCCCATTCATGCTCTGTCTCTCTCTGTCCCAAAAATAAATAAAAACGTGGAAAAAAAAATTTTTTAAATGAATGGCTGAATAAATGAGAGAGAATAAATCTCCAGTGCAGAAGAACTCCAAATAATTTATGTAGATACCCCACACTCAAATAGGTGAGCCATCACTTTCCACCCCTTCAGTGTGGTCTGAGCATGAGGACTTCCTTTTCAAAGAGAACAAAATGAAAAGGGGGGAAAATAGTAACTTTACAGTGGAAAGACATGACACACACTATCTCTGGCAAGTGATCAAGGTCAACGTCAACAATCAGAGTCACGTTCACAGTATGTTCTCTTTAAATAACATGATGAAAATAGCACTGAATCTCTGTGGTCTTCTGCCCCAAATCCCATAACCCCAGTCTAATCATGAGAAAAGCATTAAATAAATCCAAATAAAGACATCATGCAAAATAGCTGACCAGTACTCCTCAAGATTGACAAGATCATTTAAACCAAAAAAAAAAAAAAAAAAAAAAAAAAAGAAAAAGAAAAAGAAAATCTTAGCAGCTCCCACAGACAAGAGGGGCCTAAAGATACATGAGGATTCCAAAGTAATGTAGCATATCCTAAATGCAATCCTGGGACTGAAAAAGACTTTAGGTAAAAACTATGGAAGCCTTCATAATATAAATAACATGGATAAAAAGTAGAGCATAGGGAATAAAATCAGTAATACTGTAATAATTCCATTTGGTGATAGGTGGTAACTACACTTATCATGGCATTTTGTAATGTATATAAATGTCAAACCATTATGTTGTACACGTAAAAGTAATATACTCTGTCAATTGTACTTCCATTAAAAAACAAAAAACAGGGGCGCCTGGGTGGCGTAGTCGGTTAAGCGTCCAACTTCAACCAGGTCACGATCTCACGGTCCGTGAGTTCGAGCCCCGCGTCGGGCTCTAGGCTGATGGCTCAGAGCCTGGAGCCTGTTTCCGATTCTGTGTCTCCCTCTCTCTCTGCCCCTCCCCCATTCATGCTCTGTCTCTCTCTGTCCCAAAAATAAATAAACGTTTAAAAACAAAAAACAAAAAACAAAAAACAAAAAAAGCTGAGGAGGGGAGGCATCCAACCCTTGATTTTGGCTCAGACCATGATCTCATGGTTTGTGAGTTCGGGCCCCACACTGGGCTCTGCACTGACAATGCGGTGCAGACTTGGGATTCTCTCTCCCCATCTCTCTCTCTGTGCCCCCTGTGTTCTCTCTTTGTCTCTCTCAAAATAAAGAAAATAAACTTAAAAAGAATTATTTAAAAAAAAAAAACCTGAGGAAACCAGAGGAAGTATGAGTTTTAGTTAATAATAATAATATATCAATATTGGCTCACTAATTTTAAGGGTTCAACTGAGCAGTTCCCACTTGGGATTTCTCACATCATTGAGCAGATATTGGCTGGGGAGACAGTCACCTAAGTTGATGGGAGCTGCTGGTAAGAATTCAGCTGGAATTGTCCCCAGGAGCGGCTGTACATAGTCTATCCAGTTTGACTATCGCTGGGTAGTCAGACTTCTTACATGGGACCTGGCTTTCCCCAGAGGGAATGTCCCACGGGAACCAAGCAGAAGCTATTTCTCCTTTTCGGAGTGTCACCAGTGCCACATTCTACTGGTTAGACACAATACACTAAAGCCAGTTCAGATTCAAAGGAAGGGGATACAGACCCCACTCTCATAGCAGAGACCGCATCTCTCAAAAAGGGAAATCAAAAAAGAACTTACAGACATATTAAAACTACCACACATGGCAAAAAGACTGGAGGTTTACTTTGAAAAAAGCTGAATTACAAAGGCTCTGAATTTAGAGACAGCATATTTAGTTGAGAGCCAGGGTAAGAAACCTTACTGAAACCAGTGATTTAAGCGATGAATGCTGAATCCCTGAGCCTTCTTTCCCAACTCAATTTCCAGAAATATAGTTATAAATTCCAAGCACGTAACAATTCTACTGCTCTCTGAGGAAATTCAATAGTCCCAGAGCAAGTATTTACGGATTACTTACACACAGAAAACTCAACAACATGGTCAGGTCACCTTATGGACAGGTCTACCAAATGATGGTCCCTGTCCCTTTCACACAAGGCTTCCAAACTTAAACATGAATGGACACCTGAAGGAAAACATACAATGTGAAAAACAGAACAAATCAAAACAAACAAAAAGGAAACAGAAATAACAGAGTACAAAAAAAAATCGTCAAGAGAAATGAGTATTATAATTCATGAAACGAGATCGAGGCGTTATTTTAAATAGATAGATAGATAGATAGATAGATAGATAAATAAATAAATAAATAAATAAATAAAATGGGGGTACCTGGCTGGCTCAGAGGAGTGTGAAACTCTTGATCTTGGGGTCATGAGCTCACGCCCCACGCTGGGTGTAGATTACTTAAATAAATACAAACTTTTTGAAAATAAAGTCACTAGCATATATGTAAAAAAAAAAAAAAAAAAAAAAATCAGAGAAAAAGTAGGTGTCCTTTAGGACCTAAAATGAAGATGGACATTTTTTAATTAAAGGGTACAAAATTAAGTCAGAAACACAATCCAAAAGCAAGATTCTCTGTACCTCCTTCACCCCAAAATATGCACGCGCATGCACCCACACACTCAAAATAGGAGAGAACAAAACTAGGCAAGTTTTAGGATCAGTCCTGGATATAGCATCCAACTAACAGATATTCTAGAAAGAACAAGGAATGCAAATAGAAGAAATGTATCAAAGAAATGATTCAGAGAAGTTCCCTGGCACTAAACGTAAGTGCCAAGCCTGAAAGTGCCTTGCCAAACCGATATCAAAGCAGAACCACTTCGGCCACAACAAAAAAGGTAACTGAAATTTCAAAACAGTGATAAGACAAAAACCCTGAACATTCCCAGAGGGGAAAAAAACAGGTCACACAAAGAGGATCAGGAACCACAATGGCATCAGAAATCTCAGAGTAGTATCTGACAGAGCTTCCCGTGGAATTACGGGGTTATACAGTATCCACCCTAGAGGAACTCTATACACAAGGAGGGGCACAAAATGAGACTCTACAGAGGTTAAAAATACGGGTTCCATCTACATGTATCACCATGAATAAATCCAGTGGGATGCTATTTATGCCAAGTTATAAAATGTAAAAAACAATAAACAGGTTAGATGAGCAAATATCCAGCACAAATATTAAAAACATGCCTGGCTAGTATAAAAACTAAACTATCATACTACTGGGGTCACCTGGCTGGCTCAGTGGGAAGAGTGTGCCACTCTTGATCTCTGGGTCATGAGTTTGAGCCCCATGCTGGGTGTAGAGCCTACTTAAATAAATAAAACTTAAAAATACAATAAAATTACTAAACTACTAAAACCAGTTTGATAGTAGCTAACTTCCAGGGAAAAAGAGTCAGAAGAGATGGGATGATAATGTTTAGATAAAGTTGTTCACATTTTCTTTCTTTTTGAGAGCAGTCTGAAGCAAACATAGCAAAATGTTAATGTCTATTAAATCTTGAGACAGGCACATGAATCCTCCTGTCATGAATCAAATTGTCATGCTGTTCCAGAAGCTGCATACGCTGACATGGAAATTCATATCTATCTCAATACATACAACTTCATTTCAACACAATAATTCTGCACCAATTTCTTTTACTATTAAATGGTCATTAATACCCATTTCCTTGACAAATATCACAGTAAAGTCTTGTCAACCTAAAAATATGAGTACTTGCTCTGTTCAATTTATGGAGTGTGAAAATGCTATGTAAACACATATGTAGAACAGAAACTGTTTAGCCAAAATAAATGTCACTTCTGTTTTAACAGACGCCTGGTCTAACACTTATAAATAAAAGATCAACTCATTTGAATTTATCTCCCTACTAAATTTTGAGAGTTCTTTAAAATTATTTTCAAAAGAAAAAAAAAAGCTTTAAAAAATGGGAACAAGCAAAGAGGAGAAAAGTTTCAAAAGTGCGGAGAAGACATGAGACTTATAGATTCAATTTTCCCAAAATCCAATGTATTTAAGTTTCTCTAGACTATTATTAAATATATGTACACAAACAAAGCCCTAGGGTACCTTACTCTTCAGTGAAAAAATTTTTTAAGTAAGCTCTACACCCAATGTGGGGCTCAAATTCATGACCCCCAAGTTCAAGAGTTAAATGCTCTACTGACTGAGCCAGCCAGGAGCTAGTGAAATGTTTTTATAATGAAATTAATCATTCATATTGATATATTAACCCATGCCAGGAAGGATTTTCTAGTTCGAGACAGATGGAACATAGCCCATTTATCTCTAGCCCCTCCCAATACACCATCAAAATGTTAGTAAAGTTATTTATTTTTAAGTATAAAACAAACAAAAATGAAAATTTAGGAAGGAGGAGAGGGAAGTGAGAGGCACAGCATCACTGGGTACAGATATCAAAAATCTATGGAAGGTGTAAAGCAGATGGAAGCATGGCAACTAACTAATGAACAGAATGGAAGAATCTGCACTTCGGAATACGCAAGCAGCAAATGAGAACTGGGAAGACGACTCCTAGCCAATTCAGAGCTCATACACAGCATGATGTTTGGACACGGTAAAATGGGAGAGAACATGAAAATGGAAATGGGGGAACTACTGAAAGTTACAAAGAACCATTAACACCATTCCACCCTCAGTCCACATCCAGAAAGGCATGTGCCAGACCTTTAACCCCCAACAAAACCAGAAGTGTTCTTTTCTCAAGAAATTTAAAAGGAATTTTATATGCTTATTTATTTTTTTAATATTTACTTTTGAGAGAAGAGAGAGAGAGGAGAGGGAGTATGCACGCACAAGCAGGAGAGGGGCAGAGAGAGAGAGGGAGACAAAGCATCTGAAGCAGGCTCCAGGCTCTGAGACATTAGCCCAGAGAAAGACACAGGATTCGAACCCATGAGCCATGAGATCATGACCTGAGACAAAACCGAGAGCTGGACGTTTAATCCACTGCGCCACCCAGGCACTTGCTATGTGCATATTTAAGAGGAAGCATGAATAGACAAGTCAAGGATAATCAACCATGTGAGGAAACTCAGCAGCACAAAAGGCAAACAGTTGGGATGATCCCATTATAAAGAGAATCTTAACAATGGAGAGATTTTTTTTTTTTAATAAGAAATCAGAATGTTCAGAAATTCAAAAAAATGCTGTATCTTGTTTCCATGAAACAGGAACAGGGTGCTATGAAAATGGAACACAGGATAAGAAACAGCCCCTCACATTTAAATATATGACTGCCCCTACCCCTCACCCCACCAAAAGAACAAAAACAAAAACAAAAACCACACACCTCATTCAATGGTTTTTGGGAAGTTTAAATAACTCACAGCAACCTCCCAGATTATAACAAATACCAAAATAAGGAAAAAAGAAAGAAAAAAAAGGTGAACATCACAGAGGAGGTTCAATGTACTCCAGAAAGAAAATAAGAGAATAAATTATCAAAGGAATAAAGAAGAAAAACAATTTCTCAGAGCTGAGGACAGAAGTAATCAGATTCAAAGCCCACTGCTTGGGGAAGAAGTGGGGAAGGGGAGGGACCCATGTTCAAATAGACCACTGTGAACTTTCATATGACCAAAAATTAAGAGAATCTCTTAAAAGCTTTCAGGGACAATGTGGTGGTTCCCCAGAAAATAAAAATAAAACTACCAAATGATCCTGCAAATCCTACTTCTGGGCACATATCCAAAAAACTGAAGGCAAAGTCTCAGAGATATTTACACACCCATATTCATAGCAGCTTAATTCACAATAGCTCAGAGGAGGAAGCAACCCAAGTGTCCGATGATGGATGAATGAATACACAAAATGTGGTATATACATACAATTAGTTATTATTCAGTCTTAAAAAGGAAATTTTTTAAATCATTATACTGTACATCTGAAACTAACATAACACTGTATGTTAACTATACTGGAATTAAAATTGGGGGGGAGGGAAGGAAGGAAATTCTAACACTTGCTGCAACATGGATGAACCCTGAGGATATTATGCTAAGCAAAATAAGGCAGTCACAAAAAGACAAATACTACATGCTTCCACTTATAGGAGGTATCCAAACTAGTCAAATTCATACAAACAAAAAGTAGAATTGTGGTTACCAAGGGCTGAGGGGAGGGGATATAGAGGAGTTGCTATTGTTACAGGGATTGTTTTTGTGGGTTTTTTTGTTTTTAAAGTTTATTTATTTTTGAGAGAGAGAGCATGCAAGCGAGCAGGGGAGGGGCAGAGAGTGAGGGAGAAAGAACCCTAAACAGGCTCCGCCCCAAGGCAGGGCTCGAACCCACACACCATGAGATCATGATCTGAGCAAAAACCAAGAGTCCGAAGCTTAGCCGATGGAGCCACCCAGGCGCCCCTAGAGTTTGTTTTATAAGATGAAAAAGCTCTGGAGATCTACTGCACACGAATGTGAACATATCTTAATACTAGTATACATTTAAAACTGATGGTAAATTTTATGGGTTTTTTAAGCACAACTTTAAAAAATTATTTAAGCTTTTAGGTATGAAGCTGGAAAGTCATCTAGACAAAAACAAGAGTCCAAATAACATGGGACTTGTCAGCAAAACTAGATGGCAGAAAACTCCTTTGAATTTCCATAGCAGAAAATCAAACTATGTCTAATTAAAAAAAAAAAAAAAATCACTGGGACACCTGGCTGGCTTAGTCAATCGAGCATGTGATTCCTGGGGTCGTGAGTTCAAACCCCACAATGAGCGTAGAGCTTACTTAAAAAATTAATAAACAAAAATTTTTTAATTTAAAAATTCATTAAATAGTTGTATAAACATTTTAGTTAAAGATAATGGAATTACCAGAAAAGCTCACAGATATCAAAAATTGTTCCTGTAGAAAAGTATTTATTTTCCTCATTATAAGCTTTCCATACATTTTACTTTAAACAGCACTTTATTTTTTTTAATGTTTATTTATTTATTTTGAGAGAGTGCATGCACAAGCGAGGAAGGGACAGAGAGGGGAAGAGAGAATCGATTCCAAGCAGCACAGCACAAAGCCCAACTCAAGGTTTGATCTCACAAATCATGAGCCGAGATCAAGAGTTGGATGCTTAACTGATTGAGCCACTCAGGCAACCCTGAGCACATACTTAGGGGGAAAAAAAAAAAACAAAACACAACTGAGCATATATCACTTCCTTTTTTTCACTGTGATATATAAAAGTGTCTTTACTGAGCTTTATAGACTACTAATACATCACCAAAATAAAGTTAAATCAACGTTATTTTCTTATTGCCTTCCATTATTAAATATGAAGCATGTTTCTCTGAATTTAAAAAAGTCAATGGGGGCGCCTGGGTGGCTCAGTCGGTTAAGTGGCTGACTTCGGCTCTGGCCATGATCTCTCAGTCCATGAGTTCGAGCCCCGCGTTGGGCTCCGTGCTGACAGCTCAGAGCCTGGAGCCTGTTTCAGATTCTGTGTCTCCCTCTCTCTGACCCTCCCCCATTCGTGCTTTGTCTCTCTCTGTCTCAAAAATTAATAAACGTTAAAAAAAATTAAAAAAAAAAAGTCAACGGTCCATGTTGAGCATTTTTTCTTTAAAAAAGAAAAAAAAATTTAAGAAAAAATGGGGAGGGGGGGCACCTGGCTGCCCCAGTGGGTAGAACATGCAACTCTTGATCTCAGGGTCATGACTTCAAGCCCCACGTGGGCCTACCTTAAAAAAAAGCATGTGGCCTACCTTAAAAAAAAAATTTTTTTAAGTCAATTGTAAAGGTAATAAAATGGCATTTAGAAATGAAGAAATCTAAGGCAAAGCAAATTTATAAGAAATATTCTTGCTGAAAACAAACAGTAATTATAGCATTCATAAGAACAGTACTGGTATGTTATGTTCAAACTAAATGTAGCTGTAGTTCAAACTAAATACTAAATTGTGTTCAAACTAAATTGTAGTTCAAACTAAATACTAAAAATGTGTAATTCAATAGCAGGGGGGAAAAATAAGCAGAAACAGGATACAATTTTATGTTCTGTACTATAGTCCTAGATCCCTGCTAACACCCTGGACTTTTAAACAGTTTGAGGTTAAGAATCGCTTACCTTTCTGAGTCAGATGATCCAGGTTTCACAAGTCTGAAAAATTCTCAGCTTTCATCTCTTATTATAATGTATTTCCTCAATGTGCTCTATTCTATGTATTGGAAGTTAAAGCAAGGTCTCTAGAGCCAAACTATCTGGATGTGCATTTATCTCCTATATGCTAGGTGATCTTGTCAAGTTATTTAATCTTTTCTGTGCCTCAGTTTCTATAAAATGTGGGGAATAAAACCTACCCTAAGAGAGCTGTGAGAATTTAAAAAGCTAATACAGGAGAAATGCTTAGAACAGTGCCTCTTTCTACTTTCACATTTTAACTGAGGTCATATATTCTCCTATGGATTATCAAGAAATGTTTCTACAATGTAGCCAAGTATTCTTCACTACCAACCTGTTGCTAGACACAATGCCTAGATTAACAGCTTTTACGAGTGTAATATGTTGGTAAAATTAATGATAGCCTGGGGCACCTGGCTGGCTCAGTTAGTAGAGCATGCAACTCTTGATCTCGGGATTGTAAATTTGAGACTCATGTTGGGTGTAAAAAAGGTTAAAAAAAAACTTTAAAATAGAAAAATAAATAGTAAGATTAGTGATGGCAGTAATAAAATTCGTAACCAGCTCCCGCTCTAAATGATGATGCTTGGAAGTCACACGGTACCAATACCAAACCAGAGACTTACGGAGAGTATCCTTCACAAATATCTGCTTCAAATCCTAAACACTAGTCTCCGCTTCCCTGGGAAGCAAAGGAAGAATACTTTTTCCCCCTTCACTAAATTCACAGAAACAGAACATTTGGCTCTCACCCTCCTTTCCAATTCTTAATTCTTTCAGAATTAAATCAAAAGTTCTCTCTTCTTCCAAATCAACCCTGAATTGTAGTGTTAGTGGCATTTGCTTAAGATTTCTGAAAAAATAACAGATATGGAAAGTTCAAAAGGGTCTGAATAAATGCTAAACTGATACTTTTAACATTTTTTTATTACAGCTGGATAACTAGGCATTTACCACACCCAGCTCCAGTAACAGAGATGTAACTGATGGGAATATAAATTAATCTGGCTCCAAAACTAGTGTTTGATTTGGAATTTACACGTGCGGTGCTCCCAGGTCTTTCCAACTAATTCTTTTTCTGTTGTTAATTTTTTTTAATGAGAGAAAGACAGTCACAGAGCGTGAGGGGGAGGGGCAGAGAAAGTGGGAGACACAGAATCTGAAGCAGGCTCCAGGCTCTGTGCTGTCAGCACAGAGCCCAATGTGGGGCTCAAACTCACTAACTGTGAGATCATGACCTGATCCGAAGTCAGACGCTTAAGAGACTGAGCGCCACCCAGGTGTCCCATCGTTCCAACTAATTCTAATAAATATTTGCTTGCCTTCCAAAAAACAAACAAACAAACAACAACAAAAAACCCCAAAGGTTGGAAACTTATAGCTCTAGATTAGAATATATTATGAAAACAAATCAATTAAGTTGCAGATTTTGTGAACTTATAAGTAAGGTTCGCCAGATGTGACAATAATTTAGATCTTGTTCTAATTCAAAAGCATAGCTAAAATTCCAACTTTGGGACAATAGTACCATTTGTTAATCCCTCCCCTAGTCCCTCAATAAGGAACAGGTAGGTCATAAAATGGAAATAACTTTTGCTGACCAGGGCCTTTTGCTTTAGCTGCTATTTTAATGAGAGAAAAACCTGTCACTGTTTGGATATGTATACTATGTGTTAAAAATTAGACTACCTGCATATTTGAACTACAAATAACATGCACTCAGGTTATATATATACATGTATAGGTCATACACATACGGGTTATATATATACATCGTCAACTCTGACAGAAATGCCATAAGCCAAGAACAATGATCTTGAAGAAATTCAGGAAAATATCTGCCACAGATTTTACACCCAGCAAAACGAATTGCAAGTATAGAAGAGTGTATGCAAACTCATAAACATGCAAGAAACTCAGGGAATATTGTTTCCATGAGGCCTTCCAGAGGAACCTGACTTGAGACAATGCTAGAAGGATGTCAGGAGTGAAGAGGAGGACAAGAGGAAGAGAAAGGATCTCCTAAGGGCAAAAGACAGACTGCTGGATGAATGACCTTGGGAATGGCAGAAACCTCATTTTCAATGGCCATCACTGCCATTAGCTCAGATCCATGAAGCACTGCCTGACATCAAGGGCTGTAAAAGCTAGAAATGCCACATTCTTTGGTACTCAGGATCCATTTAGTGTGGGCCACAGAATCTGTAGAAAACCAAGTTATGTCCTCTTTTAAATCACCACTCTTCCCTTCAAGACTTCTTTTTTCACATTAAAAAAAAAATGGTATGGGCTTTACCACAAAATAGACTTGAATCAAATGCCAGCTCAACCGCTTACTGTATGACCCTGACCTAATTATTTAATTTTTAAAGCCGTGATATATTCGTCTAAAAGACAGCAGTATTAAAAGCACCTATGTCACAGAGTTGTAGTAAATGAATAAGACAGTGCAGGTTAACTGTAGGTCAGTGCTGGGCATAAAGTAAGTGCTTAAAAATGTTAGCTATCATTATCATTATAAACCATAAATCAAACTTAGTCTACCATAACCAACCTAGGGCATAAATAAAATCAGATGCAGTCAAACAGCAAAATAAAGTTATAGTTTACCTCTCAGATCAACTATCCACACATAAATCGACAGAGGAGAAAATACCTGGTGTTTGGAGAATGACTATCCTGTGGATAACATTTTGAACTCTCAAGTTTTTCCAACCAGGCTCAACTGTCAACATCCTTTAAAGGCTTTTTCATTACTGAAATCCTTTCAATGACTTCTGAAACCAGCAAACCAGATGGGGTGGGGAGAAACTTAGTTAACTGGATATTACCCAAACGTTTTAGTTAATTATATATATGTTTACTTGCATCTCAAACGTAGCAAAATCACTGCGTTAATCTCAATTACGTTCTCTTACATATACACTCCCTGTCAGACACATCAAGGAGTTTCCACCAATGTTAGACAGCTTTACTGTCAAAATGGTCAATTCACTATAAAAATGTCAGATCACAGTCCAATCAACAAAGTTCCATTCTGCCATCCAACTCCTTCCCGCTGCTAAAGACTCCTGGCTGTTTTTACGTGTAATAAGATGCACCTATTCTACGTGCACAGTTTGAGGAGTTAAATATAGATACTTGGGTAATCACAACCACAATAAAGATACAGAACATTTCTATCACTTCAGAAAGTTCCTTCACGCCCCTTTGAAACCAATCTCCCCATCACTTCCAGACTTAGCCATTAACGAGCGGTCCATAGAATAGTTTTGCCTTTCCAGAATTTCATGTACATGTAACAAATAGTATGTGCCCTTTTCTGTCTGGCTTCTTTCACTTAGCATAACGTCTCCAAGATCCATCCACATTGTGTTTATGATCAGTTTGTTCCTCCTCACTATTTCCATGGCTTTTAAAAACTTTGGGTCCTAACAGATTTGGAAGAAGACTGAGAGGCAAGGACTAAAGAAAGTAGTTTAGGCTAATATAAAGCTGGTATCACCAGCTACCTGCATGTGTCCATTAAAAGCTTAATATTTTGGGGTACCTGGGTAGCTAAGTAAGTTAAGCGTCCCACTCTTGATCTCTGCTCAGGTCATGATCTCAAGGTTCTTGAGTTTGAGCCCCGCATCAGGCTTCTGACAGCGCAGAGCCTGCTTGGGATTCTGTCCCTCCCTCTCTCTCTGCCCCTCCCCCCTCCAAGTAAATTAATAAACATTAAAAAAAAAAAAAAAGCTTAATATTTTAAGACAAAAGAATTATTTTCCCTTGACCCTAATAGTAAATTGTTTAGCTAATGTTGCTGAAATCAGAGGGAGTTCATGTCCCATCTTTATTTGACTACGTGGATGATGAAACAAATGTAGTTTGAACTTTGTCATGATTTTGTGCTTGTTTTACTACAAGATTGACTTAAAACACACTGACAAGAATTCACACCATTTTAACATCTGCAAAGCAGCCCAGAACTAAAATAATTGCTTTTCCTAATCCCAATAGTTTTCTTTAAAAAAATTTTTCTTACTGTTTATTTATTTTTGAGACAGAGGGACAGAGCACAGGTAGGGGAAGAACAGAGAGAGAGAGGGAGACACAATCTGAAGCAGGCTCCAGGCTCCAAGCTGTCAGCACAGAGCCCAATGTGGGGCTCGGACCCACAAACCGTGAGGTCATGACCTGAGCTGAAGTCAGATGCTTAAACCGACTGAGCCACCCAGGTGCCCCCTAATCCCAATAGTTTTTCAATGGGCAATGACAATAAAATAACTTCAGGGCTACATGATTTACTTCTAGTCGTCCTCTGTCCTCTCTTCACTCCCAAATAAATGGCTCCAGATTACAAAAACCAAATTAAGAACAAAATCAGACAGCAAAAGTTTCAGGAGGCTTTCAGAGTGAATTTTATTTGTAGGTTTCATTATCTTTAGTGCTATGATTATGAGTAGTGACAGAACATGACTCTACTGCATCGTTACGGTCCTAACACCCACAAAAGTGAATTTACTTCACCGTGAAGCATGGTCATAGTATGACCAACATATATAGAATATTTCATATTCAGAATGTTTCTCATGATATAATATGTAGCTATATCATTACAAAAAGCACCACTACTCCTGGGAAAACAACTCACACACTGAGGTCTTTTTGGTAGAATTAGCTATTTCTTGATAGAAGTAGCTAATTCATCAGTCTGGTCCTAAAAAGTAGGCTTCTCAAGATATTTTGTTGCACTTCACACTATTGATAACACCTCCCCCTTCCTGAAATTCTTTCCACTTCTGCAGACTTTTAAAACACAACGTTCACAATCATTCATGCCCCTGCTTTTTCTTCCAGCCTCCAACTTTCAACAGGGAAGTGGGTCCCCCAAATAGTAATTAGCCTTCAACCCAAAATATAGTATCTCCCCTTTGATCCAATCTCATTGCTTCAGCTACCACTTTTTAATATATACATATTTTTTAATTTTTAGAGAGAGAGAGCGGTCGTGAGCAGGGCAGAGGGAGAGAGAGAACCCCAAGTAGGCTCCAGCTCAATGAAGAGCTGGACTCAAGGTTCCATCCCACGACCCAGGGATCATGACCGCATCAAGAGTCAGGTACTCAACCAACTGAGCCACCCAGATGCCCTTCATATTTTATTTTTTTAAGTAGTATCTACACCCAACATGGGGCTCGAACATACAACCCTAAGATCAAGAGTCACATGCTCTACCAACTAAGCCAGCCAGGTGCCTTTCAGCTATCACTTCTATATTGACTTCTCAGATTTTTATTCATTAAGCTTGGCTACATATCTCTTCAAACAGAACATAACCAAAATCTTCACCTGTGCACCAAACCACCTTCATATGCCATTCTATTTGTATTCACTGCCTATTAATCTCCCTATTCAAACTCCTTCTTCTAGTAACTCAGGCTAGAAACCGTAAATCTTTTATATGAATCCACTCAGAGATACACCAAATCATTATGTTCCATCAAATCTCTCCCTTTAAGTGTCTCTCTTATCCTCCACCCTAATCCTGAACATCATCGCCTATTGTCTGGATTATCTAACCGCCTCCTAGTTGGTCCCCCTCACTTCACTCTCCCCTTCCTTCAATCGACCCTACAGATTACCACCAGCCTCATTTCCCTAAAACATACTTTAGCCATCCCAAAAAGATTTAATGGCCTTCCACTCCCCAAGTGACAATGAGTACAAAATATCCAGTCTGGAACCTCCCTCTATAACCTGCCCCGCCTAGGCCTTACATGGGCCAGGAACATCATTCTCATTCCCACCGAAGTAGTCCTATCTTCTTTCAGTGAACTAACCAAATCATTCAAGGTGCCTAAGAAATAACACCTCCTCTTTGTCACCATCAGCAACGCTTCATCCCAGCCTCTCACCACCCCTATACAGTCATCCATATTTCTTTTGACATTTTTGCCTTCCTTATCCTTTCTGCCCTAACCTGTGTCTCTGACACTTAGCACGTACTAAGTAAAATACATGTGAAGTTAAAAAATCCTTCTTAAAGAGAGATATCCTAGTCAACCATTCCAAAGTTCACAAAAATATTAAGTTGGCAGAGACCCAAAAATCTAGTAGAACTCTGATTAACCTCTGTCATCTACTGTAACATACATTAAGTGCAAGCAGCTCTTATTTCCAGCAATTTTTTAAATGTTTAAAGTAATTTTTCTTTAATTTTTTTTTTAACATTTATTTTTGAGACAGAGAGAGAGAGAGAGAGAGAGCGAGCGAGAGAGCATGAACAGGGGAGGGTCAGAGAGAGAGGGAGACACAGAATCTGAAGCAGGCTCCAGGCTCTGAGCTGTCAGCACAGAGCCCGACGCGGGGCTCGAACTCACGGACCGTGAGATCATGACCTGAGCCAAAGTCAGCCGCTTAACCGACTAAGCCACCCTGGCGCCCCATGTTTAAAGTAATTTTATTAATTATGTTTATGATTCCTATCTTTTATTGCTTTTACTTTCCAAATCAACCAACATTTCCAGGAATGGCTAATTCCACCACGATGACTAAATTTCTCCTCAAGGGCTTTGCTCACACATGGGAGTTTAAGTTCCTATTTAGCATGTTACTGTGTACTTGGCCAGCCTGTTAGGAAATCTCATTATCACTGCCACCACAATGCACCAGAACCTCCACACACTCATGCACTTCTTCCTGAGGAATCTGTCCATTTTAGAAATGAGCTATATTTCTGTCGCTGTCCCCAATGCCTGTGTAAACTCTCCGACAACAGAGCCATTTCAATGGTGATTTCCAGCAATTCTACTTTCAGTGTTTCACATTTAAAGCACCCAGTCAATCACACCCACTTACTGCAGACAGAAGGTACACTAATGAATTTATCACTTGGTTTGTTTCCAGATGCTCCACATTAAGCGTCCCCAACTCCCACATCAGTCTAGCCCTATAAGCCCTTTTTGAGAACATCTTTGGCTCTAGACCAGAATCCATTCAGCTTAGCTCTTCCCACAGGTCTCTGAGCTTAGAGTTAAGGAAAGGAGCAAACTGAGCAAAGGGAGGAATGTATAGAGGAAAAGAAATATACACAGGGATGCCGGGTGGCTCTGTTGGTTGAGCCTCTAACTCTTAATTTCGGCTGAGGTCACGATCTCAGGGTGGTGGGATCGAGCCCCGCATCAGGCTCTGTGCTGAGCGTGGAGCCTGCTTGGGATTCTCCTTCTCTCTCCCTCAGCCCCTCTCCCCACCTCACGTGTGCACTCTCTATAAAATTTTTAAAAATACACAAAAATTTTTTAAAAACATACACAAAGTATTGTTTACCTTAAGTATAAAGCAATCAACCTATCCCCCACCCCCATATTACCATTCAAGTACTACCCTTCCAAGCATCTACTTCAATCCAAGCATTTTGGGAATTATTTTAAAACTGCCTTGAGGTTAAAATAGGATTTGGGGGATTTTAGAGATTTTAGTTTTAAGCAATCTCTACACCCAACATGGGGCTTGAACCCACCACCCTAAGATCAAGAGCCACGCCACTGCCTGAGCCAGTCAGGCACCACTAAAATGTCTGTGTCAGTTTACAGACCGCCATCTAATTAATCCCTAAAAACTCTTAAATACAATTAAGAAAAACAGCAGCATTCTAATTTAAAAGGAAGTCTGTATTTATGCCTACAAGATTTTGTCATTAAAAAAAAACAAAAAAACAAGAAAAACATGGGAGTGTCTAGCTGGCTCAGTTGGCAGAGTGTGAGACTCTTGATCTCAGGGTTGTAAGTTCCAGCCCCACACTGTGCGTAGAGATTATTTAAAAATAAAATCTTGGGTTCCGGGGCAGCTCGGTCGGTTAAGTGTCAGACTCCTGGTTTCTGCTCAGGTCATGTCCCATGCCAGGCTCTGCACTGATGGCACAGCACTTGCTTGGGATTCTCTTCTGTCCTCTTTCTTTGTCCCTTCCCACTTGCACTTTTTCTCTCTCAAAATGAACAAACTTCAAAAAAATAAAATCTTAAAAAAAAAAAAAGGGGCAAATGATAACAGCAAATACACGGAGAAATTCAAACGGCCACTATACATATGAGAATGTTCACCCACACTAGTAAGAGGAAAACATAAAATTAAAGTCACGAAACAGTGTTTCTCTCATTAGATTGAAGGAAAAAAAATTCTCAATACCAAGTGCAGACAAGGACATAGAACTCTGCTGTGATACAGCAGCTAGTAGCCACATGTGGCTAATCCAAACTGAGATATGCTATTAAGTATAAAATATATACCATATTTCAAAGATTTAATAAAAGAGAATGCAAAAATATCTCATTAATTTTTACTGTTTACTTACTGAAATGGTATTTTTAATATACTAGATAAAATATAATTACCTTCACCTGCTCCTTTTTGTTAAAGTGGCTACTAGAGAATGTTAAGTTCCATGTATGGCCAATATTGTATTTACACAGGGCACCACCTGCACCATTGATATAGGGCAACAGAAACTTCTGTATCCCACTGGTGGGAGCTTAAGTTGCTACAGCCACTTTGGAGTTAATTGTGGAAATACCTAAGTAGGCTGTACAATGAGAAAAGCCTACAATTCAGCAATTACACCCCTAAGTATAGGCTCTAGAGAAACCCTCACACATATGTACCAAAAGGCATGTAAACTGCATTTTAGCATCATTGTTTACACTTACAAAAAGAATCCAAATGTCCATCCAAAGAGATTACACAAATGTGTTATAACTGTCCAATAGAATACTATATAATACATATGCAATACTATTAAAAAGAGAGGAAGAGGGGCGCCTGGGTGGCGCAGTCGGTTAAGCGTCCGACTTCAGCCAGGTCACGATCTCGCGGTCCGTGAGTTCAAGCCCCGCGTCGGGCTCTGGGCTGATGGCTCGGAGCCTGGAGCCTGTTTCCGATTCTGTGTCTCCCTCTCTCTCTGCCCCTCCCCCGTTCATGCTCTGTCTCTCTCTGTCCCAAAAATAAATAAACGTTGAAAAAAAAAATTAAAAAAAAAAAAAAAAAGAGAGGAAGAGAGCAACAAGGAAAAACCCTGCAAACATGCTGAGTGAAAAAAGTCAATTGTATAAAAAAGCATTCCATATACAATCAGGCACAAAAACTCCGAAATCTCTTAAAACAACAGTAGATGCTATTTAGACACAGATACACATATGGAGACCATATATGTGAGGGTAGGCAGGCACAAAATTCAGGACAGTGGGAAAGAAAGGATGGAATCTGTGAAGGTAACAGAAGGGTTTCAAGTATGGTGGAATGTCCTATACCCTAAACTAAGCTGAGTAGCGGTTACTTTGGCGTTCATTATTCTTTATAACTCTTTTTATACCTGATAGATTTCTGTGTGTTTAACATATGATTGTACAGGCCATGTACAACACCATACTTTATGGATTTGGAGACACAAGCAGAAATTTCACAAGTCTCCCCGTGTTCAAAGCAGTTATACCTTGAACAACATCAGGATGCAACAAAAGCTACAACAATTATATGAACACCAAATACATAAACACCACTTTTATACCACTACTACCAATACGATGAGAAAAAGGGGACGATATATACATACTAAATCAGGGATGAGCAAAACTTTTCTTTGAAGAACCATAAAATAAATATTTGGGGCTCTGCAGAGCCATATGGTTTCTGTCACAACTATTCAACCTGCCACAGCTGTGGGAAAGCAGCTATAGACAATACATAAAAAATGAGCATGCTGTGTTCCAATAAAACTTTATTTACAAAAACAGGCAGGAGAGAAAATTTGGCCAATGAGCCATAGCTGGGTGACTCCTGTCTAGATACATCTTTTTGTTTTGTTTTTTAAAAATGTTTATTTATTTTTGAGAGAGAGAGGGAGAGACACAGTGCAAGTGGGACAGGAGCAGAGACAGAGGGAGACAGAACCCAAAGTATGCTCCAGGCTCTGGGCTGTCAGCGCAGAGCCTGACGTGAGGCTCAAACTCACAAACTATGAGATCATGACCTGAGCCGAAGTTGGACACTTAACCAACTGAGCCACCCAGGCGCCCCATTAATGTTTATTTATTTAAGACAGAGAGAAAGAGAGAGTCAGAGTGCAAGTAGGGGAGGGGCAGGCAGAGAGAGAGAGAGAGAGAGAGAGAGAGAGAGAGAGAGAAAGAGAGAGAGAGAGAGAGAGAGAGAGAGAGAGAGAGAGAGAGAGAGAGACAGGGAATCCGAAGCAGGCTCCAGGCTCTGAGCAGTCAGCACAAGAGCCCGACTCTGGACTGGAACCCACAGACAATGAGAGCATGACCTGAACTCAAGTCAGATGCTTACCCAACTGAGCCACCCAGGCACCCCTAGATCCATCTATAAAACAAAAATCAGGGGCGCCTGGGTGGCGCAGTCGGTTAAGCGTCCGACTTCAGCCAGGTCACGATCTCGCGGTCCGTGAGTTCGAGCCCCGCGTCGGGCTCTGGGCTGATGGCTCAGAGCCTGGAGCCTGTTTCCGATTCTGTGTCTTCCTCTCTCTCTGCCCCTCCCCCATTCATGCTCTGTCTCTCTCTGTCCCAAAAATAAATAAACGTTGAAAAAAAAAAAAATTAAAAAAAAAAACAAAAATCATGGGGCACCTGGCTTAGTCAGTAGAGCGTGCAACTCCTGGTCTTGGGGCTGTGGGTTCAAGCCCCACAATGGGTGGAGAGATTACTTAAAATCTTAAAAGAAAAAAAAAAAGAGAAATCAGTAAATCCATTAAGTAAAATTCTAAAGAAGAAATGGATTTACATGGTAACAAAATATGCCAAGATATACCGGATAATCACAAAAGGGAAAATGTTACTTGTCCATGGGGCTATCTAGTAATCACCAACTTCACCTGTGATCAAAGTTAGCACCACTCAGTGTGACAATCAGGCACTTTGTGCCTTCTGATGTGAAGGATGAAGCCGCATCACCTATGAAGCATCCTGGCCAAAATGTTTAACCTGAATTTAACTCAGTCTTTAGCTCTAATTTAAGAGTTTACAGAAGACAAAGGAGTAAGTTTTAAACAAGACCTCAAAGAAATAATCAGACAAATTCTGAATACAGGACATTTTACAAGATAATCAGTCTCTTCAAAAAGACAGTCACTTAAAAAAAAAAAAAAAAAGATGGTCACTTTTTAAGTAGGTGCTTAAATTTAAAAGAGAATTGAGACACAACAGCAAATGCAGCACAATAATGCATGATGTTTCACTGGATCTTGGTATGGAAGGGAAAAGCTATGTAAGTCATTTCTGACCCAGCTGGGGACATCTGCATAAGGATGGGGATTAGATGACTTCTGGAGATTAGACAACCGTGTTATATATTTAAATTATTTATTTAAATATCGTGATGATGATGGCAATATCGTAGGTAGGAAGAAAACAACATTTGGGGAGTAGATTCATACTTAAGTATTGGGTGAAGTAAAATGGTATCTACAATTTATTTTGACATGTTCAGCAAAGATTATATAAAGCAAACATGGTAAAAATATAAATACTGTTGAATTTAAGTAGTGGGTATAGAGGTACTCAATGTACCATGACAATGTTCTATAGGATTAAAAATGTTCATAAACTAATACGGCATTAGATGTAACTATGCTTCAGGGGCGCATGGGTGGCTCCGTCGGTTAAGCATCCGACTTCAGCCCAGGTCATGATCTCGCGGTCCGTGAGTTCGAGCCCCGCATCGGGCTCTGTGCTGACAGCTCAGAGCCTGGAGCCTGTTTCGGATTCTGTGTCTCCCTCTTTCTCTGACCCTCCCCATTCATGCTCTCTCTCTGTCTCAAAAATAAATAAACGTTAAAAAAAAAAAATTTAAGATGTAACTATGCTTCTACGAAAAAATTTTTCATAGTAGAAAGGCAAAAATGCATTGTGATTGTTAGTTTATTAAATTGCATTCATCAATCTCCTCTACAAATACTAGTTTTAAGTCTCCCCCAGAGTTCTCAAGGTTATGTATCAAATTTGACCCAAAAGAAACTCTTCTAAAGTTCATGACCTTGATTTTTCAAGCACCTGCTTCCTAAAAGCAGAACAATTACAAGATACTCTATACTGCCATTTGATTTTCATACATTCTAAAAAGGTTCTAAATATATAACATATACCTCTGATTCCTTTATAGCATTTTTACTTATTACCTTGTATAATTAATCACATATGTTTTACTCCTTTCCTCACTCCCCCAAACAGCAGATTCAAATTACCTTTGTTCTCCAAAGTGCCTAATGCTAGCAGACAGTATTTATTTAGTAAATAAAAATTGAACAGCAAGAGATTTGTGTTCATACCTTTAACAAGTTAAGCATTCAGTCCTTGAGAAGGAATGCTAATCTCTCTCCTCTCTTCTACTCCCTAGTCTACTCTCATTACAAGATACTGTTTCTATGAAAAACTTTACTCGGCAAGTATTTACAGACACAATATAGATACATGGACAGAGCAGCATACAAAACTAACACAGTTGTTGCCCTTACGTAGCTAACAAACTCTAACAGAAAATGAGAATCTTACAATAGAACTCTGGATTTTAGAATCAAAAGGACCTCAAGATATCATATGGTCCAGCCCTCTGCCTTAACTCAGGTAAAAATATTATACTGCAGATTAAAACTACTAAATCCTAGAAAGACTAAGTAACTCGAGAAGTCACAGAACCATTGATAGTTTCTATGGGTGGGGCACCTGGGTGCAGTGGGTTAAGCATCTGACTCCATTTCGGCTCAGGTCATGATCTCATGGTTCATGAGTTAGAGCCCCACATCCAGCTCTCTGCTGTCAGCAGGAACCCATTTCTGTCTCTCTGTCTCTGTCTCTCTCTCTGCCCCTTGCCCACACTCTCCCTCTCTCTCTCAAAAATAAACAAACATTAAGAAAAACAGTTTCTATGGGAACCTCAAACCGTGTCTTCTGCCTAGGTTAGGTACTCTTTCAACCTATCATGTACTAATAGTAACAGTAGTAGTCATAGTAACGACAACAATAACAGAAGGCACTCCAATGGCAGTGATTACGCGTGCCGGGCTCTATAGGAATAGCTTTACATGGACTGTCTCAGCTAACAATTTTATAAGATATGTTACCATTCTGGGGCACCTGGCTGGCTCAGCATGCGAGTCTTGATCTCAGGGTTGTTTGTTCAAGCTCCACATTGGGTGTAGAGATTACTTAAAATCTTAAAAAATAATACAAGATTTTAAAAATTAAATATATATATATATATCATTCATTTTACAAATGAGAAAACTGAGGTTTAGAAACATTAAGTAATTTGCTTTAAGTTATCCATCTACAGAGTGGTGGGACAGGAATACAAATCCAAGTAGTCCGACTTCAGTGTCCATGCTCCCAATCATCCTCCTTTTGGAGCTTTTTCCAGAAGCATAATCTGCTCCAAGTATAAAGCCTTCTTACATCTAATAAACACTTACAAACATACACAAGTAAAGTGTGCTAAGCATTCTGCAGCATTAACTAAATGCATAAAGTAGCAAAAATTCAGACATATGTATCTAAATGTGTTGAGATGTCTCATGCACATTTGTGGACAAGTAATTCTCACCTAGATCTGTGGGTATAGAATAGTTTTCATTCACATGTGAATAAGAAGGATTTTATGATTATCAAGGCATTACTCTGAAATAATAGAGTTAAGGCCTAAAAAAACAAAATGAAAAGAACAAAAAAAACACGGTCTCCTAACGTCATCACCATTTGGCCAACTCCTCTGAGCATTTTTCAACTGATATACTCCTGAAGCCACTGCTATACAGCATCTCCCAAACTGTATTAGCCATAATATCATCTGACAATCCATTAAATATCACACTTATCTTTTGCTGGATTGGTTTCAGTCCTTGTGAAAACGCAGTATCAATGTTATTCCAGCTAGCTCTCTAAAATTAACTATGCATCTCTTCTCCTTTCTATTCAAAATATACCTTATGCTTGACTCCATAATTTGCCCAGGCAATATATGCCTGAACAAAAACAAAAGACCCGCCTATAAGAATTCCAGTCTGTAGGGTGATCATAAAGTCTGAAAACAGAGATTATTTTAACATTCTGTACTGTAACATCAATTAGGCATTTATTGTGTACGCATCTGTGTTTCCAGACCTGGTGGCCACCCTGTACTTAAATAAAAATCAAGCACAGACATGGGGCGCCTGGGTGGCGCAGTCGGTTGAGCGTCCGACTTCAGCCAGGTCACGATCTCGCGGTCCAGGAGTTCGAGCCCCGCGTCAGGCTCTGGGCTGATGGCTCAGAGCCTGGAGCCTGTTTCCGATTCTGTGTCTCCCTCTCTCTCTGCCCCTCCCCCGCTCATGCTCTGTCTCTCTCTGTCCCAAAAATAAATAAACGTTGAAAAAAAAATTAAAAAAAAAAAAAATCAAGCACAGACAGAGGCAGAAAAAAAGCAACACAAAACAAAAGCACAAGAGAAGAGAAAATAACCTGAACCTAAAACACAAACATATCACTGAGAAAAAGACTCAAGATCCAGGATAAGAGCAATAATGCAATCTAAATCATCACTAATCCTTCCAAACCCCTAAGTCCCTTACAAACTAGATTGCACAAAACGAAAACAAAGAAATGGAGAGTATAACCGCAAACTATTCTATGTATTAAGCCAAAAGTTATCATTTCACTTCCACATTTTACTTCAAAAGACTCCAGAACAGATGACGAGAACGAAATTAAACTCCACTTCCTCACACTTTGGACCTACAACCATCAAAGTGTTAATAAAATTCTGTACCATATCAATGAAACTAGTTACAAGAGATAATTTAGACATCAAGTAAGGCTTTGTCTTGTTTTTTAATCTAAACTATGGGCACATATTTCCAAATGTTGAACAGCTCAGTGAACCTGCTCTGACAGCACTGAATTTAATACATTCAAAGAGTTCAAATTCTTCTGCACATCAGCATTTTGATAAAAGTGATATAGTTACCAAAATACATTAACAGTGAAACTAGTAATTTGAGGGCTTAATTTGGGTGCTATAAATGAAGTCTCTTAGGTCTTGAATGGAACCAGTGCTCATTTTTATATTCAGGCCCTGAAATAAACACAAGTCGATTCGCTTTAAAATAAAATTTAAAAAAATCTCAACTCACTGCAGCAAGCAAGATCACATGAGAGTCTGGCTCAATGCCTCACAAATGAAAGCAAAAGACCATTATGTATTAAAATAAAAACAAAGATCAAAGATCTCTCGTGCTTATCCTAAGTGTGCAATGGTTGTGTAAACTCAGGAAGAGACATCTTTACCAAACTGGATCATCACTAGGAAAGGTACATAACAGAAAGTAGAAAAATAAGCACCTGATTCATATCTAAGTGCAGTAAGAAATCCTCATGCAGAAATTTACAATGCAGGGAAAACAAAGGCACAACTTCAAGTTATACAGCACAGGTCTAGAATTAAGGGAAGCAGTAACAAATATACAGACCAATTTTAGTGCAATCAACTAAGAGCCAGATTGGCTCCATCAGTTATCTTCAAAAGAACTGTCAAATAACCAGAAAACAGAAGTAGCAGTCACAAATCAGTGACAGGAGCGCCTGGGGGGGCTCAGTCAGTCCAACTACTGAAGTCATAACCCCAGTTTGTGAGTTTGAGCCCCACGTCTGGCTCTGCGCTGACAGCGTGGAGCTTGCTTGGGATTCTTTCTCTTTGCCCCTCCCCCATTCTCCCTCTCCCTCTAAAAATGAATAGACTTAAAAAAAAAAAAATGCATCAGTGACAATATTTCCAGACACTATAAAGGCCAACCACTCACCTTTCAAATATACTCACAAAAGAACACAAGAAAGAGCAACAGGTCTTTTCTAAACACAAATGACAACGTATATTTTATAGGTACGTAGCAAGTTACTGAAACCAATCTTGTTAACAAGTCCTACTCACCCTGTCCCTATTATCCTACCTTCTCCCACTTTCCTGTCTAGGAACTTATCTATCTATCCAAGGCTGGCCAGTAAAAGTAAGCACCTGAAGGCCCCAACTTCTGGCGGGATCTCTCTTCGACCTTTGGCTCACCTTTTAAAATCTTTGGTACAATATCTCCCCCTTTCTACTTCCTCTTTCCATGTATCAGTTTGTGTCTAGTTATAGAAAAACTCTTCTTCCCTCCTTTTTTTCTTCCCTCTCTTTTGTTAATAATAGTAAAGCTCTATAAGGGCACCTGACTAACTCAGCCAATGGAGAATGAGACTCTTGGTCTTGGGTCATGAGTTTAAGCCCCACACTCGGTGTAGAGCTTACTTTAAAAAAAAAAAAAAAAAAAAAAAAAGGTAAAGTTCTCATCAGAGCTTCTAAAGTGTAGCATAGAAAACCATACATCCCAAATTTTCCACTCGTAATTTCGGCCATCCACAAAGGGAGTACAGTTGAAACATAAACTGAGGAAGTGTGTGTGCCATCAGAATGTAAAATCTATGAGGGCAGGGATTTTGTCAGCCAGGAATGGTGCTTTGCATATTAGAAGGCACTCAGGGAATGCCAGAATAATGGTTGGGGGTGGGGTGGCCACAGACTAAAAACTACTAAACTACATGGAATTCTTTACTTCTCAGTGGGTTGGTAACCTAAAGTAATGGGAAGCTGCTCATATCTCAACTTGATCTCCCATGCATTCTATCATTCAGAGTTGCTCTGAGTTCACAATTTCCTCTTTGTAAGGATCTAAGAAGAGCCACCTGTATTTAATAGATAACACCCTTCATTAACTCAGACTTGAGTGCTTTAATGAGAAGAGGGGGAAAAGAAAAATTCTTTGCCAAGATAAGTTAAATACCCATGAGCAATATGGACACTCCTAGATTCTCCTAGTTGTAAGAACATCTATTAACTACCCTTTTTCAATGTTAAGAGTGTACTTATACATACCTACATCAAGAAAATTAAATGCAATTAGACAAGAATCAGTGACATTACTCTCAAGCTTTAAAGTGCTTTGAAATCCTTTCGAATTTCACAAATTACTCTATATATCCTTTGTTAAACCTGCTTTTCAGGTTTGCACTATCACACAAAACCTATTCATTTAGTTTTTTTCTTCTATTACACATTTGATTATACCTGATAACATAACCACATCTTAAAAACAGAAAAAGTTTTCCACGAAGGAAAGAAAAGGTTTTTCATGTATCTATCATACAAATGCACTTATCCACCCGTAATTTGAAGCGGGGGACGGTCTATATAGACGAAAAGCACAATACTAGACACAGGTTTAACCTGCCTGTACCACTGCCAATAATTGGTCCCATCTCTAAAAGTAAGACAAGTTCCTTAACCTTCAGTAGAAGTCTTCCAATGTTCATCTCTCTCTCTCCTCTAAATATCAGACCATGTATTCAATAGTCTTTTGTTCAAAGGGATGTAAAACAAATTTTTCAATAAGGGTTATGTTTCCAAACTTTAAGGTCTTTAGATTTCAGAAAGAAATCAACTTAAAGCCAATAAATGTAATATTGATATTTCAACATACTCCCAAAAAAGCACTTTTGAGTCCATTTTTAGTAAGTTAATATTAAACTATTTAGTAAATGAGGGGTGCCTGACTGGCTCAGTCAGTACAGCATTGTGACCCTTGATCTCAGGGTCAGGAGTTCAAGCCCCATGTTGGGCATGGCGCCCACTTAACAAGAATAACTTAAAAAAAAACCACACAATTTAGTAAATGAAAAAAAGCTTTCAATTTGTAAACTGTGCTTTAAATGTTAACAAACCATGTTAAATTTGTCTAAATAGATTAACAAGTTAAAATCCCACTATTGATTGTTAAACTACTGGGTTCTTGAACTTAATTATTAAAAGGGTATCATTATATGGGGCGCCTGGGTGGCGCAGTCGGTTAAGCGTCTGACTTTAGCCAGGTCATGATCTCG
>NW_024412441.1:16006348-16017879 GCF_014898765.1 Herpailurus yagouaroundi
AAATTTTTTTAAATAAATAGGGATTTGCCTTTAAAAAAAAGAAAAAAGGTATCATTATAAAAGGTGTATGTTATGCCAAGAAATAATAAGATATTGTAGATGTGGCCACAAGTTAGCTGCAGTTAAAAAAGAAAAATATTTACTTGAGAACTCCTCTGTGTCATGACCTACCATAATTCAGAGCAAAATGTTTAGGTCTCTGTTATTTAACATTAAATTTCAAGGGAGAAATAAAATACCCTGAAGTTTGAATGAAAACTAAAAAGAAGAAGAATGAGCTACCTTATGCTATTTGTTTCTAAGGTTGTTAGATGATGCTAAAAACGAAATCTCATGATCTTTATAAAATCTGAAAATTAAACTACGGTATATAGAATACACTTCTGGAAAACTTCTTTACATCAAGAATTTAGTAAAAACTTCTTTTTCTCATAACATTGATTCAACTACCTGATCAAATCACTCGAGTTAGTCTAAAAGGTGATTTTCTTTGGGGGGGGAAGGAGAAGATATAGCTTAAACACTGAAAAGTGTAATTCAGGTCAAATCTACACAAAGAGGCTAAACCACATTAGAGATGTTTCTTTTGAGGGGCGCCTGGCTGGCTCAGTCAGAGCATTCGACTTTTTTTTTTTTTTTAAGTTTATTTATTTACTTTGAAAGGCAGAGAGAGAGCACACACATGTGCGAAGAGGGTACAGCAGAGAGAGAAGGAAGGGAGGGGGAGGGGGAGGGGGAGACAGGGAGGGAGAGACAGGGAGGGAGAGACAGGGAGGGAGAGAGGGAGGGGCAGAGAGAGAGAGAAACCCAAGCAAGCCAGCTGTCAGCACAGAGCCAGAGATGGGGCTCAAACACACGAATAGGGAAATCATGACCTGAGCAGAAATCAAAAGTACGATGCTTAACGGACTGAGCCACTCAGGTGCCTCTGGAGCATTTGACTCTTTTTTTTTTTTTTTCAACGTTTTTTATTTTTTATTTTTGGGACAGAGAGAGACAGAGCATGAACGGGGGAGGGGCAGAGAGAGAGGGAGACACAGGATCGGAAACAGGCTCCAGGCTCCGAGCCATCAGCCCAGAGCCCGACGCGGGGCTCGAACTCCCGGACCGCGAGATCGTGACCTGGCTGAAGTGGGACGCTTAACCGACTGCGCCACCCAGGCGCCCCAAGGAGCATTTGACTCTTGACCTCAGGATCTTGAGTTTGAGCCCCACACTGGGCGTAGAGATTACTTAAAAAAACAAAACTTTAAAAAAGTTAAGAAAAAAAGAAATGTTTCTTTTGAAAAAAGATTCCAAAATGGCCAGAGATATTAGCATACTTAGTCTAAAAGATCAAAAGTTATTTTCTTTTAAATCAATATTTTGGTATAAACAAGTATCAACAAACACAAATAAACAAAGATTATGAAGTACCTTTTCTTCATCTATACTTGTTAGATCAGTATGACAGTTTATACAAAAACTACAAAAACCAGTATTCTCCAAATCCACCCTATTTCCCTTCCCTGTTTGGTCTGAGGACAGGATAGTGAGATGGAAAGTAGTCGGGTTACATTTCCAGGGTTTACCTAGTTTCTGAGAATTTTATCTCATATCCCCAATTAATCAGTCCTTTTAATCCACAACTCTACTGATATGATATGTAAAATATATTCTACAGTAAAACTTTAAAGCTGCTAATATATTATTTCATTTTGACCCACATTCTGAAATTAGTTCATTAAGAAAAAAAAATAAAAAGAATCAAGTACAATGTGGGAGAGGGGGGAATGGATATCCAGAAATAACCATATTCTCCAACATTCTCTTCCTGCTAACCATAATTTTATATGTTATGCTAAGTATTACTTGAATAAATTTTGCTATTTGAATTCTGGAATTTAAAATAAGTTTATTCTAACTCTGACACTGTCAGTTGTTTCCCAACTCATTTTTGTTTAAAATCAGTGAACTGTGAAAGGCATATTTCACAGAAAAAGTAAAATACCATGTTATATTTTAATAAGTTAATTTTACTCACTTTACTAATTTCTTATGAAAGACCACTATAGAGTTAGAATACTTCTTTACTCTCTATTGTAGGTAGTATCACAAAATTCTTTAAAATAGTTACATGTAATATACAAATATTCATACAATGTAGATAATGCGTGTAACTAACAGCAATGAGAGTGGGGGGAAAATCCACTGTGTCATGTGCGCTAAAAGAAATGTCTACCAACCCATTTACAAGGGCATGTTTACAATTGTTCCACCATTGGCTCAATTTTTAATGAATCACCACAATCCCTAAGCGACACTATGGCAAATTCTACTCTTCAACGAGTATCACGAGACAGTCTATCAGCATCAAATTTTAATTCAAAAGACTTCGTAAAAAATGTACATTATAGGGAAAAAATGTACATTATAGGAAAACAAACTTTCAACATGAACTACTTTTTCTGATCCTTGTCAACTTGTGAATTAGTTTTTTTTAGAAGCACAGCTAGGTAGACATACCATTCCTTCAGATGATGTAATCTGTAGAGATTTGGTAATTACAATATGTTAACGACTAACATAAAATAATATTTACTGCCGTGACTATCAGACAAGCTTTAAAAGCTTTCACCTATTCCTGAGGTCTTCGCAGAAATCAGACACCTGGTATGAGAAAACAGGTGTTGAGAACTCTGCTGGTCATTTCTAAGAGATTAATGCAACATGTACAAATTCCACAGATTATATACAAAAACTGAGGAATCTTAACCAAGGGGTACAAAAGATCACATAAAAACACAACTCCATGCTGACAATGCAACATGGAGAGCCACTGCAGAAACTGTGATAAAACTTTATGAGAGCAAAAATAAATGAAGAGGGGAAAACAACCACCATTTAAAGAAGACACTGACAGAAGCAAAGAAGCACAGTAAAAATCAGGATTATCCCTGGGGGGCGGGGGGGGGGGGGGGATCTGTTGACAAAAAAAAACAAAACAAAAACAAAAACCCAACCTGTTCTAAATACTAAATTTTAGAAGTGCAATTGAAACAACACATTGCCCATTCAGGAGGCCTACAAAAATATTTCTTTAAAAAAGTTATCACCTTAATAGTGTAACTTCAACCGTATTTTTTTAAAGCCTGTACACTTGGAAAAGATTATCATAATAATTAGAATAACTTGTCTCTATTTAGAAATGCTGTTTAAAAGCAGGCCAATGATAGGAACTCTGCTATTGCACAACAGAGAAAGTAAATGAAATAATGCCCATTAACATTCAGTGTTGATGGTATGTTGCTCAATCTCCCAGAACACAGGGACTTACAGTATCTGCCCTCTACAATTTACCACTTCTACGTCCGTGCAGTAGCTCAAATAAAATGAGTTCCTGTGTTAATCCCACAATAAACCTCAGTAATTCTCACATCACAGTTGTAAAGGTTTGTTAACAAAAAGAATGTTTTTCCCAAAATAGCTACATATCACTAAGACTACTCAAATTCCTAAATAATCCTTTTACAAGTCTCCTGCCAACTTTATTTTGATACATTAAACATGTGGAGCCTATTTTAAAAGGTCTTTAACTGTGACTTCGTGAAAACAGCTTCCTAGTTTTTCATCTAATGTCTTCTTTTTAAAGTTTCCACGTTGTTTTTAAGCCGACTTGAATACTTATGAATCTGGGCCACTATCAAATGCTTAAGAAGCAGTTTTGCCAAGTAAGATGGGCAAATGTTCTAGATCTGCTAAATCGGACAATAAAGGTCAGGCAACTTAAAAAACGAAAAATTTATTTCCAACATTCACTGAGCCCCTCTTTTTTAAATTACCTTGGTGTTATTCTCACATTTAACGTTTATGAATACAACCTACTTTTGAAAGGACATTAGACCCAATTGAATTATTAAAAAAAAAAACTGATCTTCCATATAAAGCCGGTTAGTCTACTCTTAATGGGCCTCTGGAAGATTTGGGGTACTGATGGCAGAAGTTTCATTTAAAAACTTTTTTGCGGAAAAGAATGACATCCGAAAAGGACTGCTGGGGAAGGCAGGGAAGAAGAGCCCGGAGTCACCAAGAAGAGAAAGAAGCGATTTAGAGCTACTAAGAAGGAGGTGGTGAGAGGCAAAGAAAGAAGAATGAGAAAGAAGATTTAACAAGGAAGTGAAGTGGAGCGCAGAGTGGGGCAAAAGCTGATGAGGAAACAAATGTAAAAGGTAGGGTTTTCAAATAGGCATGATCCAGGAAAGGATGAGTTAAAGCCTGGAGTAGCCCTAGCCCCAGTGCTTTGGTGTGAAAGAGACGCTCGCTGTCTGAAACAGAAAACAGGGGGAAAGCAGTTCACTTCCAGGCGTTGGAGCAAAGTAAAATTCCCTGCCCCGAGCCTCTCCCAGCCTCGGCAGAGCGCGGAGGCGGCGGCTGGGGAAGGGGCCTACCCAGGAGCCAGGCTCCGCGTTCTGCTCCCCCAGACTCCACGGCAGAAAGAAAAAAAAAAAAAAAAAAGGCGAGGATTAGACAGGTAGGGCCCACGACCGCAGCCCGGCGGCGCCCCGAAAACGGTCCGGGGCCTCGGCGGTGCCCGCGAGCCGTTTCCCCTGCGGCGGGGCGCGGAGCGGCCTTACCTGGGGCGAGGGAGGGAAGCGAGGTCTAGGGCGTCCGTTCTCGCCCGCCGCAGAGAACCCCTGCTGCACTCAACCCAGGCTTCCGACTGAGGCGCGACCCTGCCTCAGCCGCCGCTTCCCCGTCGGGGTCTCGGCCACCGCCTCCGCCGCCTCCGGGGCTGTTTACACCGTCGGGCCCCGCACGCCGCCGCCGCCGCCGCTGCCGCCTTCTCTCCACCCTAGCGCCGTTGCCGATTCGGCCGCCGCCACCTCCTCCGCCGCAGCCTCGTCTCTCTGGAGCATCTTCCAGCCACCGAACCCTGAGAAGCAGAGAGTCCAGCCGCGCCGGCAGGAAACTCCCCCGCAACTGCTAGGGGGACCAGGCGGTCAGAACACCGGCGGCTTTTCCGCCATTGAGCAGCAGCCGCTCGGCTCCTTCTGCAACCCCCTCCCCGCACCCTCTCCTCCCCGCCCCTCGGGCAGCCCCGCCCCCAGATCCCACCCATTGGGACGGCGCGGCCTCTGGCTGCACCCGGTTGGCTGGGCTTCCCGTCAATCAGCGACCCCCTCCCACTTCGGCTGCCCCGTACCTCGGTACTCAGTTTTCCCCGCCCACAATGCCCCGCCTCTCAGTTCCTAATTTCCCATTGGGCACCAGTGACCACCTTCAATTGGCAAGGTCAACTATCCATCAAACACCGCCCACTGAGTGAGACCCAACCCTTCATTACCATTTACTTTATTCAGCCCCGCCTCTGGACGTCAGGAACCAACCCACCCTACCAGCCATAAGTAGAGATCGCCATCAATCAAATAACGCCCACCTGCACTCCGCCTCGCAAAGCCCGAACCCTAGCGATTCTCTTTTTTTATTGGTCCAAAGGGTGACCCGAACCCTCAATCATTGGCTTTCTCTGCGTGTCCGTCACTAAACCAATTTCCAAGTCCGTCACACTGGCTTTTTTTAAATGAACGCGCAAAAGGCGGGGAAGTATTCGAAAAGCGATTGGCTAGTCTTCGAAAACGGTCAAATCCAGACAGTGTGTGCAGATCCTTCCCGTTCTACGAGAATCATGCCCCTTTATTTCTAACCTCTAAGCCTTGCGTAAAATAAGCGCCATAAAGGAGCCAACGCGCTTGTGCAGTTATAGGTGTGGAAGCCTAGTCCCACCCGGAATTGCAGGGGGTTGGCTGCCGATTGGCTAACAAAGTCCTGTTAGGCCCTCATTGGAGAATATAAACGCCTCTCTTTGGCGTAGAGACGGAAGGGATGGCGCGGGCGAGGATCAGAAGCGGTCCGGGGAGAGGCGGTTGTTTTGCTTCAGCCAGCGGGAGGGGCATACGCGGGAGAGAGAAGCTCAGAACGCCGGGCTCTGGGGGAGGTGTTGCGGGGAGGGAAAAAGCCCGGATGTTTCCCAACAATGAAATCATCGCCGACCAATCAGAGCTGCTGAGCTGATATACCTGCCGGACCTGTCCGCAGTAGGGGAGGGAATGAGTTAGTGAGCGGGAAATTGGGGTATCAGGAAAGGCTGGAAAGCGAATTGAGAAAATGGGACAGGCGATCCCTTCAAGAGGGCTCTGTGCTGTTAAGGGTTATTTGTGTTCTTTCTAAGCCTGCAATGCCTGGCATTCAGCCCTTGACATTTCCATGTTTTGTTTCTTAGTCAACATTGATTTTTAAAACTCGGCCTAGTCTTTGACATTCATTCCTTCGTTCCACAATTCTTGAGCGCCTGCTGTTTGCCAGGCACTATGCGAAGAACTGCAGACACAAAACTAAATTAGGCAATCCCACTACAAGATGATACATGCTATCACTGAAACATGCAAGGGTTGGTAGTGACATAAAGGGATCGTCCCTGTGTATAGGTTTACTGAAGAAGGCTTCACAAAGAACAGTATCAGTCTAGAATAAATGATTCAAGAGGCAAAGGAAGGGAGTGGACAGGATTCCTTCAGCAATCGATTTAGACTAACAGGTATTGCCAGGTTAATTCCCCCCAAAAGAAACAAAACTAAAGTGTAATTAAAGCATTCTAACACCTTAGAATACTTTTTTTTTTTTAATAAAAGTGCCCTGATAAAGGATTTAAACCTTATTCACACTTTTGTGTAAATTGGTTTGGACTGACAATCAGAGCTGGCCCAGCAATGGTGAGAATGGCAAAAATAAAGACTTAATTGCAGTTCAGATTTTTTCATCTATGCCCCAATTTTGCATAATAATAGGGGTTTTTACGGTATGGTGGCTAGCGCACCAGCATCATAACCAGCTGGCGTGCAGATTCCTGGGTCCACTCACACCCATAATATCAGGGACTCTAGGGACAAGACTTAGGTGAATTTTTAAATTTTTATTTTTTTTTTAATTTTTTTTTTCAACGTTTATTTATTTTTGGGACAGAGAGAGACAGAGCATGAACGGGGGAGGGGCAGAGAGAGAGGGAGACACAGAATCGGAAACAGGCTCCAGGCTCTGAGCCATCAGCCCAGAGCCCGACGCGGGGCTCGAACTCACGGACCGCGAGATCGTGACCTGGCTGAAGTCGGACGCTTAACCGACTGCGCCACCCAGGCGCCCCTGAATTTTTAAATTTTTATACACACCAATGATTGAGACCCTCTAGCATAGGTAATGGAGACACCATAAACTAAAATTTAGTTGCCCCACTTCTGCATGATGGGAGGAAAAATAATAAAGAAAAAAAGAAGTAGGCCCATTTAGACTTTGCCTTTCCCTTGTCTCCTTTGTTATCATTATCACTTCTTAGGAAATATTTCTTAAATAACTTATAGAATACATTTCCTTAAATCACTTTCCTTTGTCTGACATACTTTATATAGGGGAAAAGGAGTCTAGGATCTCAGCTTCCAAAATGAGAATCTAAAGATCATAAAAATGGAAACATCAGAGGACCCTGGTCTTGAGAATCCAGGCAATCTCAGAGGGCATCAGAGAAGTTTCTTGATCTGATTGATTTCCTTCTCACTTTCCCTTGGTTGACCCTAAGACTAATACAAAGCACAATCATTTAGGTGGGCTGATGATTGCACATCGTTCATTCTTTCAATCACTAAAAGTAAAGATGCATTGGGCACCCTGGTGGCTCAGTTGTTTAAGCATCTGATTTCAGCTCAGGTCATGATCTCAGGGTTCACAAGTTCAAGCCCCTGCCTCAGGCTCTCTGCTGTCAGCATGGAGACTGCTTCAGATCCTCTGTATCTCCCCCCCTCCCATCTCTGCCCTTTCCCCAGCTTGTGCGTGCTCTCTCTCTCTCTCAAAAATAAATAAAAATAAAGATACATTGAATACTGTCCTAGGGGTTAAGGATACAATAGGGATAAAAACACATTTAGGTTAACTTTCTTGTATGTTTTATTGTATTAAAACACTAAACCAATAGGGGTGCCTAGGTGGCTCAGTCAGTTAAACATCCAACTTCAGCTCAGGTCATGATCTCACGTGGTTCGTGAGTTTGAGCCCCGGTGTTGGGCTCTGTGCTGACAGCTCAGAGCCTGGAGCCTCCTTCAGATTCTGTGTCTCCCTCTGTCTCTGCCCCTCCCCTGCTCGCACTCTCTCTTTCTCTCAAAAAATAAACATTAAAAAAAAAACACTAAACCAATAAAGAAGGCCCAACACAATTCACAAATTTAAAAGGTAAATTGGTGTGTACCATCATAAACATATAATGCATCGTAAACATTGAGTACCATCATAGAGAGCTCTGATTCTAACTAGCTATGTGAATGCAGCTAGTCTAAGCTCTCCTAGCTTTGTTTTGTTGAGATTTAGACGTTATTAAAGGCAAAGCAGTCCCCAAAATATAATAAAAACAATACTTAATATAATGTAGAGGGGCACCTAGGTGGCTCAGTCAGTTAAGCGTCCGACTCTTGATTTTGGTTCAGTCATGATCTCACAGTTCCTGGTATTAAGCCCAGAGTCAGATTCTGCAAGCTGACTGCAAGAAGCCTGCTTGGGATTCTCTCTCTCTCTCTCTCTCTCTCTCTCTCTCTCTCACTTTCTGCCCCTCCCCCACTCGTGCTGTCATGCTCTCTCTCTTTCTCTCTCAAAATAAATATATAAACGTTAAAAAAAAAGTGAGTGTAATGTAGAGAAAGTCCTGATTTTCCCAATGTAGGCTACAGTATTCTGGTGGTCTTTTTAAAAATCATTTTATTTATTTATTATTATTATTGTGATTATATTATTATTAGAGAGATTATTATAATTATAATTATATAATTATTATATATTATATATGTTATTATTTATTATATATTATACATTAATTATATTATATATTATATAATTATAATATAATTATAATATAATAATTATATTATTATTATGAGAGAGAGAGAGAATCCCAAGCAGGCTCCACACTCAGCACAGAACCCAACTCAGGGCTCAATCCCATGACCCGGGGATCATGACCTGAGCTGAAATCAAGATTCAGATGCTCAGCTGACTGAGCCACTCAGGCACCCCGGTGTTCTTTTTAAAATAAGACATCAGATATTGGGGTGCCTGGGTGACTCAGTCAGTTAAGAGTCTTGACTCTTGATTTCAGCTCATGTCATGATCTCATGGTTTGTGAGATCGAACCTCTTTGGCCTTTGTGCTGATAGCATGGAGGCTGCTTGGGATTCTCTGTCTCCCTCTCTCTTTGCCCGTCCCCCCCCCCCCACCACCATACACACACGTTCTCTCTTTCTCTCTCTCTTTCACTCTCCAGATAAATAAATAAACTTAAAAAAAAAAAAAAAAGACATCAGATATGGGGCCTCTGGGTGATTAAGTCAGTTAAACCTCTGACTTCAGCTCAGGTCATGATCTCATGGTTCGTGAGCTCGAACCCCACATCAGGCTCTGTGCTGACAGCTCAGATCCTGGAGCCTGTTTCAGATTCTGTCTCCCTTGCTCTCTGCCCCTCGCCTGCTCGCACTCTGTCTCTCAAAAATAAATAGACATTTGGGGCGCCTGGGTGGCGCAGTCGGTTAAGCGTCCGACTTCAGCCAGGTCACGATCTCGCGGTCCGTGAGTTCGAGCCCCGTGTCGGGCTCTGGGCTGATGGCTCAGAGCCTGGAGCCTGTTTCCGATTCTGTGTCTCCCTCTCTCTCTGCCCCTCCCCCGTTCATGCTCTGTCTCTCTCTGTCCCCAAAATAAATAAACGTTCAAAAAAAAAAGAAAATTAAAAAAAATAAAATAAATAGACATTAAAAAAAAAATTTTTTTAAAGACATAGTATAACAATTTTTTCCAAACAACTTTGGGTGCCTCAGTTTTGCTGGCGTCCTAAACCCATCCTTGATAATCCAGTACTGTCTACTTCAGGTAATTATTTTAAAGATCAAATGGGAGGTGCCTGGATGGCTCAGTTGGTTGAATGTCAGACTCTTGATTTCTGCTTAGGTCAGGAACCCAGGGTTATGGGATTGAGCCCTGCATTGGGCTCTATGCTAAGCATGGAGCCTGCTTGGGACTCTCTCTCTCTCTCCCTCTGCCCCCTCCCCTGCTTGCATTCTCTGGCTCTCTAAAAAGAAGGGGGGGGGGGATTAAATGGGATATGGTATACAATAACAATACAGTGCCTGTCACAGTTGAATCATAATTCTTATATGTCACATAGAAGAAGTTTCATGTATTCATTCAGCATATTTATACACCTATTATATGCAAGCCATTGTGCCCTCTCTGACAGGGTGCTTCAGTGTCAAACTTCAAGTAGTCCAATTTGTCCAGATTGATCCACTCCTCTCTTAAGCCCTGGAAATATTCCAGTGATAAACCTGTTTTCTTCATTAAAAAAATTTTGGCGGGGGGGGGGGGGCGATGCCTGGGTGGCTCAGTTGGTTGAGAGTCTGACTTCAACTCAGGTCATGATCTCATGGTTCGTGGGTTTGAGCCCCATGTCAGGCTTTTGCTGACATCACAGAGCCTGCTTTGGAATCTTTCTCTGCCCCTCCCCTGCTCCTACTTGCTCACTCTCACCTGTGCTCTCTCTCTCTCTCTCCCTCAAGAATAAATAAACATTAAAAATTTTTTCTTTAATTTTTTTTTCACCAGTTCCACTCTACAAATACTTATTAAACAGTCACTGTGAATCAGGTATTATGGTAGATTATAGGCACTGCTGCCTTTGAAATTAGTTAACAATGAGTGGTGCCTGGGTGGCTCAGTCAATTAATCGCCTGACTTTAGCTCGGGTCATGATCTCATGGTCCATGAGTTCGAGCCCCACATCAGGCTCTGTGCTGACAGCTCAGAGCCTGGAGCCTGCTTCAGATTCTGTCTCCCTCTCTCTCTGTTCCTCCCCCACTCCCACTCTGTCTCTCTCTCTCAAAAAATAACATAAACGTTTGGGGTGCCTGGGTGGCTCAGTTAAGTATCCAACTTCAGCTCAGGTCATGATCTCACAGTTCATGGGTTCGAGCCCCACATCGGGCTCTGTGCTGACAGCTCAGAGCCTGGAGCCTGCTTCGGATTCCATGTCTTCCTCTCTCCCTGCCCCTCTACTATTCACACTCTGTCTTTCTCTGTCTCTCAAAAATGAATAAATATCAACAATAAATAAATAAACATTAAAATTTTTTTTTAAGAAATAAATTAATTAACAATGTTACTGTGATATAAAAAGAAATATATATTTGATTTCATCCCTGGTTCCTGGCACAGAGCTCCTAAAACCCTTATCATTTTTTGAATGATAGGGGTAAGAAGAGCATTTTTGTTATTCATAAATGGCTTGCTTTTTTTTTTTTTAATTTTTTTTTTCAACGTTTATTTATTTTTGGGACAGAGAGAGACAGAGCATGAACGGGGGAGGGGCAGAGAGAGGGAGACACAGAATCGGAAACAGGCTCCAGGCTCTGAGCCATCAGCCCAGAGCCCGACGCGGGGCTCGAACTCACGGACCGCGAGATCGTGACCTG
>NW_024412441.1:16017979-16054657 GCF_014898765.1 Herpailurus yagouaroundi
AAGCCTTTTTGAACCCTTGAATTTATGCTAATGAGGTAACTCTTAGAAGATAGCTGGTTGCCAGAGGAAGCAACAATGTGATGAGAAGGTCAAAATTTTCAGCGCCTCCCGACTGTTGGGGAGGGCAGAGAAGCTACAAATGGATTTAATCACACATGACCAACGATTTAATCAATCATACTTAGGCAATGAAGCCCCCATAAAAGCCCTAAATGACTGGGTTTGGAGACTCCTGGGTTGGCATACACACTGAGGAGCTGAGAAGGTGGTGAGCCCAGAGAGGCCATGGAAGCTCCATGCCCCTTCCCACATAGCCTGCCCTATGCATCCCTTCCATTTGGCTGTTCCTGAGTTATATCTTTTATAATAAACTAACCAGAGTAAATAAAGTGCTTTCCTGAGTTCTGTGAGTGGTTCTAGAAAATTATCAGACCCAAGGAAGGGGTTGTGGGAATCCCCCATTTGTAGCTGGGTGGTCAGAAGAACAGGTCACAACCCGGGACTTGTGACTGTCCTCTCAAAGAGGGGTCAGTCTTGTGGGACTGAGTCTTTAACCTGTGGAAACTGCCCTAATGCCATGTAGTCAATGTCAGAATTGCTTAAGGTGAGGCAAACAACCTGCACATTTGGTGTCAGAAGTGTTGTGAGTAGAGTAGGAAACAACTTTTCCCTTTCATTGACCACTATTACTTTCTTAGAAAGGTTCTACCCTAGGTGGATCAGTCAGCTGAGCGTCCAACTTTGGCTCAGGTCATGATCTCACCGTCTGTGAATTCGAGCCCCACATTGGGCTCTGTGTTGACAGCTTGGAGCCTGGAACCCACTTCAGATTCTGTGTCTCCCTCTCTCTGCCCCTCCCCTGCTCACACTCTGCCTCTCTCTCAAAAATAATAAATAAACATTAAAAAGAAAAAGTTCAACCCTGATTTTAATGAAACCACAACATGGCTTCTCTCACTCTCTATTTTTTTTTTAACTTTTTAAAAAAAGTTTATTTATTTATTTTGAGAGAGAGAGAGCCAGGGCGAGTGGGTAGAGGGGCAAAGAGAGAGAAGAGAGAATCCCAAGCACTGACAACTTGGAGCCTGACACAGGGCTCCAACTCACAAACTGTGAGATCGTGACCTGAGCAGAAATCAAGAGCCAGATGTTTAACTGACTGAGCCACCCAGGCGCCCCAAAATAGTTTCTCTTAAAAATGTGTCTCAAACAGCTCCAGAAAGCCCTTTACGACGAAGACCCTTTTATCCCAAGGTATCTGGGATTCAGCAAGAATTAGGCCACACATGCTAAAAATTATTTTAAAAATCCATCAGAATGTTGCCCTCTGCTCCACATTTAATTCTTATTTCAACACTAAAATATTGTTTAAAGTTTTTATCATCATGAGGGGAAAAGTCTTTTTTATAAACCATGTCATAAAGTTAGAGTTGTGTTTGGCTAATAGAAAACCTAAACAGTGGCTTAAATAACTGGAGGGTGTGGGTGGTGGGTGGATTTTTTCTTTTTTTTTTTAACAAGAAGTTTGGAGGTGAGCAGTGATGTCAGGGTCAGTGCTTCTACAATTATCTTGTCACGCCAAGATTGCAGGATGGTTACTGCAGCTTCAGATAAGATGCCCAAGTTCGAGGCAGTAGGGCGTGAGGACATCACATGACCACCCCTAGCTGTAAGGGAGGCCAGGAAGCTTAGGGAACTGTGATGTCATGAGTTTCTGAGAGTGAAGGTCCTCAAACTTTACCAAGCATCAGAATCCCCTGGAGGGCTTGTGAGAACATGGATTGTTAGGTCCCTCCTCCCAGAGTTTCTGATTCTGTAGGTCTCAGGTGAGACCTGAGGATTTACATTTCTAACAAGTGCCTTACTGCTGCTGCTCCTGCTACTGGTCCAGAGACCACGCTTTGAGAACCAGTGACTTAGGGTGATCATGACCCACTGCCTGGCATTGGCACATGGCTGTCCAGATGCATGGCCATGTTAGCATTGATAAATATTTTTGCAGGTATATTTCTGTTTCATCTCTGCACAGATAACAAGAAACTCAAGCAGGGGTGCCTGGCTGACTCAGTCCGTAGAGCATGCAACTCTTGATCTTGGGTTTGTGGGTTTGAACCCCATGTTGGGTAAAGAGTTTACTTGAAAAATACATATATACATACATAGGTACATTGGAAAGAAAGGAAGGAAGGAAGGAAGGAAGGAAGGAAGGAAGGAAGAAAGAAAGAAAGAAAAGAAGAGAGAAAGAAGGAAAGAAGGAAAAGAAACTGAAGCAGAAGCAAGAGCAAGAAGTCTTTGCAGACACCAGTTGGTCCTCAATGCATCCAGCCCTGTCTTTCCCAAGCCATTAAAGATCTTAGACTGACACTGGAACTTTACAGCTTTCTAACTTCCATTAAAATTAAGTGGATCTGCTGCCATGAACAATACTTTAACTGAAGTTTATCCTTAAGGTACAATATCTCTCCAGCTTGCATTAGTCAGAGTTCAGCAAGAAACAAATGATGCACTCAAATTAGGAATTTTGAGGAGAGTGTCATAAAGGGACTATTTCCAAAGGTGCAGGCAGGGTAAAGATAAATCATACGGTCTAATCCCCTTGGGCTAGTAGTGGAGACACATTATCACACCTGTGCCTGAAGGGATGTCGGTTGGAAAGGCTTGCAGGAACAGAGAGGTGCGTGCAGAGTCCTGTGTCAAGAACTCTGATCCCCCGTTGAAGGACAGAGTGAGCTCTTTCCAGCTAGGGAATAAATACCCCAACCTCATCTCCTCCCTCCCTTTGATCTCATGCCAGCGCTACCCCTCGGCCAAACCCAACTAGAGCCTATTGATATTGCCCATTCAGGTCACAGGACAGAATGGAGAAAGGTGGAGGGACATCTGGAGGGACAACAAGAGATATCCAGCACAGACATATTTGAATTTTATACCATTTATTTCTAGGTTTAGAATTAGTCTTTTTCCATAGTTAAAGAAAACTCAAATTGCAAAACAGAGTATGGTCTGAGGACCCTTGAGGGTCCACGAGGTCAAAACAATTTTCGCAATAATGGCAAGACATTATTTGCCTATTTCACTCTCATTCTTTCAGAAGAATACAGAGCCTTTCTAGAGGCGATAGAACATGTTCTATTGCAACATACTGCAATAGCAGATACAGAGTCCAACTGTCTTCCATTAAATCAGAAATTAAAAAGATCTGCAAACATAGAAGACAAAGTCTCCTTCCTTACTAATATTTTTGCTTCAGAAAATACAGTTTTTTTCACCAAAAAAATTCTCTTGACGTGAACACATAATGGGCTTATATTTTATGAATTAAAAAGTATTTTTAAATTTCTCAATTTTAATTGCTAGCACAATAAATGTTTATAGACATAGCCTGCACAAACAAAATCTCTTTGGGTACTTAACAATTTATAAGGCTACTGAGGAATTCTGAGAGCAAACTCTCAGAGAACTGCTCTAAATCATACTCCACATAAGGCTAGCTCCAAAGGCAGTCCAGCTTTAGCCAGTTTAAGGAGCTGGGGAGAGGGGGAAGGGAACAAAAAGGCTGACCACGAAGGTAAAATGCCTGCCTTTCTTATCTCTACTCTCTTGTCTTCCCCTTTATTTCTTTTTTTTTAAAATTTTTTTGAATGTTTTTATTTATTTTTGCTTCAGAGAGAGACAGAACATGAGCAGGGGAGGGCCAGAGAGAGAGGGAGACACAGAATCGGAAGCAGGCTCCAGGCTCCGAGCTGTCAGCACAGAGCCCAATGCGGGGCTCGAACCCACAGACCGCGAGATCATGACCTGAGCCGAAGTCGGACGCTCAACCGACGAGCCACCCAGGCGCCCCTCCCCTTTATTTCTTTTTAAAGGTACCTGGTCCAGAGACCACACTTTGAGAACCACTGACTGAGGCTAATCATGATCCATTGCCCAGCATTGGCATGTGGCTATCCAGATACATAGCCACATTAGCATTTCTAAATACGCTTAACGGCTTTATTTCTGTTTTATCCCTGCACAGATGAAAATAAATGCAAGCAGAGGCAAAAGCAAGCAGTCTTTGCAGACACCAGTGGGTCTTCAGTGCACCCAGCCCTCTCCTTCCCAAGCTTTTACCTTTTCTGATTTCCTCTTCCTATTGAATCCCTTTGTGGCTCCAATTCTACAACAGTTATCCTAGAATAGCTCATATTATGATTATTTAGGTAATTTCTTGTTTCTGCTTCTACCCTCTCTGAAGGACATGAGTAGGAGTACACGTGTACACACAAGTACACCCACGCACAGGATGAGAAATTCTTAACTTGGGGGGGGGGGGGTCCACAACGTCCCAGGGGATTGAATTCACAAGTTTAGGGATTTGGACAGGAAAAAACTTACACATTTATTTTCACTAGCCTCTAACTGAAAGTTAGCATTGCTTTCTTATAAATGTAGACAGCACCACAGTAGCACCAGCAGTGTCTGTGACTTTATCACCAACAGAAACTATTGACATTTTTTTACATCCCATTAAAGTCGTGGATCTCTGCAATTACCATTTACACTCAACGCTATTTTGAAATTACAGGAGTTATCAGACTTGACCCTATATCCTGTTATTTAAAGCATTCATAAGGAAGCATATGTGGGGCACCTGGGTGGCTCAGTGGGTTAAGCGGTCTGACTTCAGCTCAGGTCATGATCGCGGTCCATGAGTTTGAGCCCTGGCTCGGGCTCTGTGCTGATGGCTCAGAGCCTGGAGCCTGCTTTGGATTCTGTGCCTCCCTCTCTCTCTGCCCTTCCGCTGCTCATTCTCTCTCTCTCTCTCTCTCTCTCTCTCCCTCAAAAAATAAGTAAACATTAAAAAGAAGAAGAAGAAGAAAAAGAAGCATATGTATAGGAGCTGGCTGGCTCAGTCAGGAGAGCATATGCCACTTGATCTCCTGGCTCTGAGTGCAAGTCCCACATTGGATGTAGAGCTTCTGTGGGGTGGGGAGGGGGGGAGAAAAACGAAATATATGCATTACCGTATCACAAATTTGCCTGTTTTTTTTAATAGTTTTATGACTATTTCAATATAATTGGTTTCCTTTGAAGTTTTCACGAACTTTACGTATTTAAAAACATTATCCGAGAAGGAAGCCACGGGATTCACCAAAGGGATACATAGCAAAAAAAAAAAAAAAAAAGTATAGGGAGTAATAACCTCTGCTGCGGCGGTAATCTTCAATTCAGCAAGACGTTATTTCTTTTGTTGTGCATTGCACACAGTAGATGTCCAAAGAGCATTTACCGAATTGCATTTGGGGGATTTCAAGTAGTTCACTGGATGTTTTCCTTTTCCTCAGTGCCACTCCACCAAGGCTAGGCCAGCCCCCACCCTGCTTCCTCCCGAGAGAGGAAGTTGATCAAGCTATCGCCATCCTGCCTGCAATCCCCACAGCCTTGGAGGCCAAAGCTGGCTGCCTCAGAGTCAGATGCTCCTTTGTGTTTTCAAGCGAGTGTCATGCACATGAGATGATTGAGATTACGTTACAACGCAGTGGGTGGTATCAGAAACACTTTTCACTTGGAGCCCAACTCTATAGATGCTGCAAGCGTGTGCTTAGCTGGAGAAAGCTCTACTATCACCATTTATGTAAGCATTTTAGCATTTTTGCCCAAGTTCATTTACATTATTCATTTGCTTTGTTATGTTTTGTCTTCTTTTTACAATAAACTATACATTTCTGCCAACTCTTCATCTTTTGCTTCTTAGCAGCACTGCCATTTGCTTATGCAATATGGTGGTTTGCTCATGCTTCAAAAACCCAAAGGAAACCTTGTGCTACTTTTTCCCTTATTTTTCTTCCACATATGCAATGACTCCTTTCCTGTTTACTTGTCTGAAAGCTCTTTTTCTCCTGCTGTTAAAGCTGGGCATGAGTGCTGTTCTTAAGAATCGAAGCAGACTTTCCGACGGAGCAGACATCAAGGAGAACACAAGAGTAAAGCCACAGGTTGATTGTTCTATAAACAAGCATGCAGCGATACAGTTGTAGGAAAACTCTCAATGAAAAAGTCATGGTGAAAGGGACACCCAGGATAAGAGCTATTAGTTTAAAAGGCTTCATAATACGGGTGCTTGGATGGCTCAGTTGGTTAAGCATCCAACTTCGGCTCAGGTCATTATCTCATAGTCCATGGGTTTGAGCCCCGCATCAGGCTCTGTGCTGACAGCTCAGAGCTTGGAGCCTGCTTCAGATTCTGTGTCTCCCTTTCTCTCTGCCCTTCTCCCACTCACCTGTCTCTCTTTCTCTCAAAAATAAACATTAAAAATTTTTTTGAAGTTTTCATAGTAATGCCCACATGTAATGTCCTTTAGATAAAGGGCTTATGTTTCTGGAAAATAGCAGAGACCTCAGCAGTTAGATAACTGGTCTAGAGGCAGGTATCTTATCAAGACGTGGCCACAGAAAGAGTGAAGATCAGGGTTGAGAAATTCAGGCTTTGAAGCCAAGTAGAAATGGTGACAGGAGAGGAAGCCAGAGAATCCCAGCAGAACAGCCAGAGAACGCCAGCAGCAGAAATGGCTGGAAACTAAACCCGTGAGAGGCCAAATGAAAGCTTCTTATATTCTCCCTCTGGGAGACCAGAACTTCTCTCAAAGTATGGTAGTGGGTTCAAACCTTAGACAAGGGTTCAGGCACAAAGCTGCAGAGGGTTTGGGGAAGCAAGGATAGGAAACACCTTCATAGTGAGTTTCCCTGAGCTCCATGATGTTTTTTTAAAGATTTTTTTAAGGGCACCCAGATGGCTCAGTCAGTTAAGAGCCCCACTTCGGCTCAGATCATGATCACACAGTTCGTGAGTTCCAGCCCCACATGGGGCTCTATGTTGACAGCAGTGAGCCTGCTCCAGATCCTCTGACTCCCTCTCTCTCTGCCCTTCCCCCACTTGCTCACAGGCACTCTCTCAAAAATAAATAAACATTATAAAAAACATTTTATTATTTTATTTTAAAAATAATCTCTACACCCAACGTGGGACTCAAACCTACAACCTCGAGGTCAAGAGTCCCATGCTCCACCAACTGAGCCAGCCAGGTGCCCCACAGTCCTTTTTTCTTTTGCTTTGTTTTCAAAAAAATTTATTAGGGAAATTTTCAGACACACACACACACACACACACACACACACACACACACAGTAATATTATATAATGAACCCATGTACCTACCACACAGTCTAAACAATTCTCAACATTTTGACTATACTGCTTCAACTATAACCTCCCCTCAATTTTTTTAAGGTTCACCTGTTAGCCCTCTGATTTCTACACTATCTTCCTCAGAACTGTGCCCCATTCTTGTGACTCCAACTACCGTCTCAATGCCTCTGAGCCCCAATTGTGGAGCAACAGCCCCATCCTTTGATGTACCCTCAATGGCGTACCGGATCTGTCCATTTCAAGGTCCCACTGCACTTCGGTCTGTAGCAGATACTGTTGGCTGACTTCCAAGCGGCCTCCCCACCTTAATGTTCTGTCCTGCTATAGAATCTCACTTAGTTGATACACCGGGGGGAGGTCTAGTAACCTTTCAGCCCTGGAGATTAATCTTCATTAGTCTAAACTGTCCATGATAGTTTCTTTCCCCTCTATTTGACTGATTTAGGAACGTGCATATGTTTTCCACAAAACTCTGCCGGTAAGAGTTTTCCTTACTCTTCTAAAGGAATATGAAAAAGGTACTCTCTTCCTTTCTTGGAGCCACTCACCAGCTAGGTGACTCTGAGCAAGTTACTTAACTTCTCTGTACCTCAGTTGTCTTATCTGTAAAATGGAGATGATAGAAGCAATTCATGGGGTTGTGGTAAAGAGCAAAGGAATTAATATATGCAAAGTGCTTACAACTGTATCTGCCCTATCAATAGTGCTATTATTTAGCACTATTTATTTTAACTATTATTATTATTTTGTAAGGGCGTGATGCTTGGAGCTTTGACAGCCATCTTATGACCAGGAAAGGACAAGGCTTGAGGATACAGACCAGCTCACTATGATGAGAGAAGAGACATGTGGAAAGGACTTCAATCATTGATGATGTCAGGCTACTGAATTAAACAACCTTAGAACCACCCTACCCCTGAATTTCTCATTAAGTGAGATAATAATTTTGCTTATTATATGTATCTCTTTGGTTGAATTTTCTATTTCTTGCAAACAAAAACAGCCTAATTGATACTTATGCCCCAAACCAGATTTCTTCTTTCTAAGCCTGCCCAAGTTTATTGCCTCTGTCAAGGCATCAAATTTCCCCATTCAGTCTTCTTTATAATTCCCCATATCTAGCCAGTTTGTTCATTGTTTCCTTCTAATTTTTTCTTTCCCTCCATTAGCAAAATTACCATTAGTGGCAAAAGAAAATATAGTGCAGCTAAAGCCCTGAACTAGCCGTCATGAGAACTGAGGGGCTCAAACAAAGTGAAAACATTGGTCATGGCCAACTTTGTCTTGTTCATAGCTTCTAGCACATTGTAGACATTCAGTGTATATTTGTTGAATGAATGGATGGAGGGATAGATGGATGAAGCATTTTCAAGTGAAGATATTTTATCAGAGGATAATTTTTCAGAGCAAGAAATCTTCCTCAGAGGTGCCTGGCTGGCTCAGTCAGTAGAGCAAGTGACTCTTGATCTTGGGGTCATGAGTTTAAGCCCCACATTGGGCATAGTTAAAAAAGAAACAAAAACAAGTTCCTCTGCCAAATAAGTTTGTGTATTTGATTAACCATCAAACAAAATTGCTTCAGGACTCCTCAGAGCCTTCAATATGCTTCTATTCATCAAGAGAGGTGACTCTACTATTCAATGCCATCCCAGCTTAATTGACCAGAGAGGCATTTTTTTCTCAAATCACTGTTTTCTGGAGTTCCACAGAACATAACTACAGCAGTTGATCTCAAGCTATTTTTGCCAATTTTGGCTTCAGGCAGAAGAGAAAACTCTAGAACAACCTATACCCTATATTGCTTTTCTGTCTACTCATTCTCATTTCCCACTGCAAAAAATAGTTGGACATAACAATGAAGTGTCATTCTACAGGAATATTTGGGGAGATTACGTATGCATCTATTTTTGCAATTCTAGTATGGCTTACTGATTGTTTAAATAATGTGTAAATGTCTACCGTCTAAATACCTGAAAATCCCATGCTAAAACCCTATTGATGCAAATATATACTACCACATGTAGTAAATTAATTAAAACCCCAGAGCAAACTGGGGTGCCTGGGTGGCTCGGTCATTTAGGTGTCTGACTTTGGCTGAGGTCATGATATCACTGCTCCTGAGTTCAAGCCCTGCATCGGGCTCTGTGCTGACAGCTCAGAGCCTGGAGCCTGCTTTGGATTCTGTCTCCAACTCTCTCTGCCCTTCCCTTGCTCACCCTCTCTCTCTCTCTCAAAATATAAATAAACATTTAAAAAAAAACACAAAAAACAGAGCCAACCAATAATGATACAGCTTAACTGGGCATGAAATGTAAGAATAGCAACTTTTTAAAGCCACAACCAACCTAAAACCATGCTAATGAAGCACTAAGAATAAAAGTGTCCTTCCTGAAAATTATGGGAATTTCTACCAGCCGTATATGTCCAGGTGCTATAGCAGCTGTGCAAGTCTGCTGTCTCCCTGGAAGAACACTGAATTAGTCCTCATTAAACTCTAACAAATCATAATTGTAGTTTATGAATACCAGAACTTCATAACCCTTAATAACTCAGTAGGTTTCAACTAGGCCTTAGTTTTACGAATTGGCTGAGATAATGTGTTTAAGAAGCAGACACCGTACTTCTAAGGATGACTTCAATGGGGCCTGCCTAGATTAGCACGATGTGCAAAGAGCCCATGTGTTTATCTCCCTCATATGTTGGAGGCCCTCATGGAGGGCCCAGATTAGCCTTCATATCAGGACTATTTTATTAACTGCCCCTCGTTATTGCTACCAAATTAGTCTGGATCATCATCTTCTCCCACTTAAAAGATCTAATACCTACCAGTAAGAAAAGTTACCAACTGCTAAATTAGTACCTAGCAGTTTAGGGTCTCCACACCTCTCTAATGGTGCTGAAAAGTTATCAAGGGAGGCCCGCCTGGCTGGCTCAGTTGGAAAAGCATGTGACTTGATCTTGGGATCATGAGTTTGAGCCCCACGTTGTGTGTAGAGATTACTGAAAAAATAAACTTTAAAAAAAAAAAAGGATTATCAAAGGGAAACTGAGAGCTATTTTCAATATTTAAAAAAGCCTAAAGGGGGGGCACCTGGGTGGCTCAGTCGGTTGAGCCTCTGACTTCGGCTCAGGTCATGATCTCATAGTTCGTGGGTTCAAGCCCTGCATCGGGCTCTGTGCTGACAGCTCGGAGCCTGGAGCCTGTTTCAGGTTCTGTGTCACTCTCTCTCTGTCCCTCCCCTGCTCACACTCTGTCTCTGTCTCAAAAATAAATAAACATTTTAAAAAAATTTTTTAAAAAAGCCTAAAGGAAAGTGTGCATTTACTTGTCATAAGTGGCACTGGCCACATTTTGTGCTTTCAAGTTTGGAATTATACCAACTCAGTGAAGAAATACCAGTTATCTCCTAGTGACTTGAAGTTCAGAATGACAGTTTTATATCTTTGGCTTATAAAACATGCTAAAGCCATCCTCACCTCATGTCTTCACTAACCAAATTCTCCCCACTTTTATTTTTTTTTAATGTTTATTTATTTTTGAGAGAAAGAGAGAGACAGACAGAGCTTGAGAGGAGAAGGGCCAGAGAGAGAGGGAGACACAGTATCCTAAGCAGGCTCCAGGCTCTGTGCTGTCAGCACAGAGCCTGATGTGGGGCTTGAACTCACAAACTGTGAGATCATGACCTGAGCCAAAGTCTGACACTTAACTGACTGAGCCACCCAGGTGCCCCTGAATCCTCCCCATTTTTAAAGGATAGGCTCAAGATTCCGCTCACTGCAGTCCCCAGAGATTTCCTACTACTCTTAAATTCTCCAGTACTTGTTGGTCATTTTATTATCCTAATTTTTTTCAATGTTTATTTTTGAGAGAGAGAGAGAGACTGCGCAAGTGCACGAGTGGGGGAGGGACAAAGAGAGACAGACGGAGGATCCGAAGCAGGCTCTGGGCAGACAGACCCACGTGGGGCTCAAACCCATGAACTAGGAGATCATTACCCGGGAAAATCTGGTGTTCACCCATTGAGCCACCCAGGTACCCGTTATTACGCTAATTTCTTAACAAGAGCTAGTCCTACCCCTAAACATTGCCTTGTCTTTGACATCATTTCTGAATCAGCATGGTCCACATAGAATGTTCTCAACTGGATAGATCCTCAACAAATGAAAGAAAATCACTTTTTGAATAAAATGATTTTAACTTGTAGGACAGTTGATCACAATTCATCTATTTAATTTATATAATGTGTAGTGTCCTTAAAAAAACAAACAAAAAAAGAACCCTGAGGTTAAGCAAAAGTTTTCAAACTACGTTTTTATCTCCCACATTTTTTAGTATGAATATACATGGAGAGAACACATGGAGAGAAATTGAAAGAAAATTACAATGAATATCTGTATACTCTCCACCCAGATCCAACAATTGTTACCATGTTGCCATATTTATTTCATCACTCTCCGCTGATCTGCCTATATATATTTTATACTGTTGCTGAATCATTTAAAAATAAGTTATAGGTATCATAACATTTACCCTTTAAATACTTTACTATGCTTTTCTAAGGAAGCTTCTTGTACCTAACTATAATATCATGATCATGCCCCGTAAAATTAATAATTAATTCAATATTATCATCTAATAACCAGTCCTTTTTCAGTTTTCCCCCATTTGTTCTAAGAATATCTCTTATATCTGTTTTTTTTTTTTCTTTCCTGTCCATGATCCAGTAAAGTTTTATACATTGCATTTGGTTGTTATATTTTGTAGGGGAAGAAAAGGTTTTCCATATTTGGGGAGCAGCATGTCCTGGACATCATTAATCTCTTCACATGATTTTAATCTAAAATGCTCCCTCTTCTTTTTTTAATAGCATCAGTTTTTTAAAGAGGCAGTTGTACAAACAGTTCTAATAGTGTTAAATACTATAGGAAAGACATTTTTCCGTTTCCTTTGTTTACAAAAAGAGAACTTCCTGTTCCGAGGTTCTGAGATTTTAAATCTTAAACTACTCATCAGTTGATACGGTTCCAAATAAAACAGCCACTGAAGAAGAAAGAGACAACTGTGAATTTACAAGATAATACATAAGTTCCAGCAATCACTGGCTAGGACTCCTTGAGCAAGATATTTAGCTGCCATGAGGTTCATTTTCTGCTACATAAGAGGGAGATCATGCCTACTTTGCAAAGTAAGGATTACCGTGAGATAGTTACATGAATGCCTAGCATAGCAGAGAGGCTTAATAAATGCTTGTTTCATTCTCCTAAGTCCCTATTTGTTGTCAAAGAATGGGGTATTTCCAAATTGGTAAACTTCCCAAGTATTATTCTTCCTTTGAACATTTTGTGGCGAACTCAGTTGCAAAACATAAAGTCCGTACTTAAGTTTTACAGTACGTTTTACTTTGCTTTGCTTTGGGTTGTGTTTTGAAAGTAATATTTGTGTACCTTCATTTTTAATTTTTATGCAAATGATTTCTGAAAAGTACTTCTAAAAATCATGTAAGACAAAATCATCACTATTTTAAATTAACATTTTAATCTAACTATGTTTTTGGTTTTCTATTTCTGCCAGCATTATATCTTTTTAAAATTTATTTCTTTTCTCCTCCCAGTGTTTTCTTTGATTATTTAAATCCAAGTTAGTTAACATACAGTGTAATAATGACTTCAAGAATAGAATTTAGTGGTTCATCACTTACATATAACACCCAGTGAACATCCCACCAAGTGTTCTCCTTAATGCCTATCACCCACTTAGCTCATTCCCCCCACCCACAACCCCTCCAGCAACCCTCAAGTTATTCTATTTAAGAGTCTCTTATACTTTGCCTTCCTCTCTGTTTTTATTTTATTTTTCCTTCCCTTCCCCTATCTATGTTCACATTTTGTGTCTTAAATTCCACATATGAGTGAAATCACATATTTGTCTTTTCTCTGACTGACCTATTTCACTTAGCATAATACATTCTAGTTCCATCCACACTGTGGCAAATGGCAAGATTTCATTTTTTTGATCACTGAGTAGAATTCCATTGTCTATATATACCACATCTTCTTTATCCATTCACCAGTCAATGGACATTTGGGCTCTTTCCATGCTTTGGCTATTGTCGATAGTGCTGCTACAAACATTGGGGTGCATGTGCCCCTTCGAATCAGCATTTTTGTATCCTTCGGATAAATACCTAGTAGTGCAATTGCTGGGTCGTAGGGTAGTTCTATTTTTAATTTTTTGAGGAACCTCCATACTGTTTTCCAAAGTGGCTGCACCACCAGCAGTGTAAAAGGGTTCCTCTTTCTCCACATCCTCCCCAATATCTGTTGTTTCCTGAGTTGTTCATTTTAGCCATCCTGACAGGTGTGAGGTGGCATCTCAGTGTGGTTTTGATTTGTGTTTCCCTGATGATGAGTGATGTTGAGCATCTTTTCATGTGTCTGTTGGCCATCTGGATGTTTTCTTTGGAGAAGTGTCTGTTCATGTCTTCTGCCTGTTTCTTCGCTGGATTATTTGTTTTTTGGGTGTTGAGTTTGGTAAGTTCTTTATAGATTTTGGATACTAACCCTTTATCTGATATGTCTTTTGCAAATATATTTGTCCATTCCAATGGTTGCCTTTTAGTTTTGCTAATTGTTGCCTTTGCTGTGCGGAAGCTTTTTATCTTGATGAGGTCCCAATAGTTCATTGTGCTTTTGTTTACCTTGCCTCTGGAGACATATCAGGTAAGAAGTTGCTGAGGCTTGGGGCACCTGGGTGGCTCACTGGGTTAAGCATCCGACTTCAGCTCAGGTCATGATCTCGCGGTCTGTGAGTTTGAGCCCAGCGTCAGGCCCTGTGCTGACAGCTCAGAGCCTGGAGCCTGTTTCAGATTCTGTGTCTCCCTCTGTCTCTGACCCTCCCCCATTCATGCTGTCTCCCCCTATCTCAAAAATAAATAAATGTTTAAAAAAATTAAACAACAACAAAAAAAAAAAGAAGTTGCTGAGGCTGAGGTCAAAGAGGTCATTGCCTGTTTTCTCTGCTAGGATTTTGATGGCTTCCTGTCTTATGTTTAGGTCTTTCATCCATTTTGAGTTTATTTTTGTGTATGGTATAAGTAAGTGGTCCAGGGTCATTCTTCCACAAAACTGCTGTCCAGTTTTCCCAACACCATTTGCTGAAGAGACCATCTTTTTTCCACTGGTGATTCTTTCCTGCTTTGTGGGAGATCAGCTGGCCATACATTTGTGGATCTATTTCTGGGTTCTCTACTCTGTTCCACTGATCTGAGTGTCTGTTTTTATGCCAGTACCATACTGTCTTGATGCTTACAGGTTTGTAATACAGCTTGAAGTCTGAAATTGTGATGCCTCCAACTTTGGTTTGCTTTTTCAACATTACTTTGGCTATTCGGGGTCTTTTCTGGTTCCATGCAAATTTTAGGATTGTTTGTTCTAGCTCTGTGAAGAATGCTGGTGTTATTTTGATAGGGATTGCATCGAATATGTAAATTGCTTTGGGTAGTATGGACATTTTAACAATATTTGTTCTTCCAATCCATGAGTATGGGAATGTTTTTCCATTTTTTTGTGTCTTCTTCAATTTCTCTCATAAGCTTCCTATAGTTTTCAGGGTATAGATGTTTCACCTCTTTGGTTAGGTTCATTCCTAGGTATTTTATGGTTTTGGGTGCCATTGTAAATACGATCGATTCCTTGATTTCTCTTTCTACTGATTCATTATTGTTGTATAGGAATACAACTGATTTCTGTACATTGATCTTATGTCATGTGACTTTGCCGAATTCACACGTCAGTTCCGGCAGTTTTCTTGGTGGAGTCTTTTGGGTTTTCCACAGAGAGTGTCTGCCAACATTATATCTTTAAAATATGACATTTAAAAAATAATGGAAAACGATTTCAAACTACTTGCATGAAGGTGGACACAGTTCTGATGAACTACCTTTAAAAATTAAAGAGGGGCGCCTGGGTGGCTCAGTCAGTCAAGCAGCCGACTCTTGATTTTGGCTCAGGTTGTGATTGAAAGGTCATGGGATCCAGCCCTGCTCCCTGCTTGAGATTCTCTCTCTCTCTCTCTCTCTCTCTCTCTCTCCCTCTGCCTCTCTCCTCACCTAGTGCTCTCTCTATATTGAAAAGTAAAAACAAAATAATTAAAGAGATACATTTTGGATGAGATTTTCCATCTTGCTTATATTACTCTTAATGAATCAATAAATCTTTGATATATGTTGATTCTTAAAAAATTAGAGAGATACATAGTAGATAAATCTGTAATTTTTTAAAGACTTTATTTTTTTTTCATTTTACTTATTTTATTTTTTTTAATTTTATTTATTTATTTTTTTCAACGTTTATTTATTTTTGGGACAGAAAGAGACAGAGCATGAACGGGGGAGGGGCAGAGAGAGAGGGAGACACAGAATCGGAAACAGGCTCCAGGCTCTGAGCCATCAGCCCAGAGCCTGACGCGGGGCTCGAACTCATGGACCGCGAGATCGTGACCTGGCTGAAGTCGGACGCTTAACCGACTGCGCCACCCAGGCACCCCTCATTTTACTTATTTTAAAGAGAGAGTGAGAGTGCACAAGCAGGGGAGAGGGGCAGAGGGAGAGACAGAGAGAGAGAGAGAGAGAGAGAGAGAGAGAGAGAGGGAGAGAAGCTTAAGCGTGCTCCACCCTCAGCACAGAGCCTGACACATGGCTTGATCCCCACAACCCTGGGATCATGACCTGAGCCAAAATCAAGATTCAGATGCTAAACTGACTGAGCCACCCAGGCACCTCATAAAGACTATTTTTAAGTAATCTCTATACCAACATGGGGCTCGAACTCACAATCCCAAGATTAAGACTCACATGCTCCACCAACTGAGCCAGCCAGGTGCCCCTAAAATTAGAATTTTCTAAAAAATAATTTAGATAAAAGCTAATTAATTATCTTTGAAGTAGAAAGATTATATAAGTCACTAAAGATTACAAAAAAGAAAATTAAAAGAAAATTATCCTTTTCAGAGCGCCATTTTTTAAAAGATACAGGATAGATAGAATGGATTGTGAAAATTCTCTGCTTAGAATCTCTTATAGTAATTGCTATATTTAAGGTTAAATTTGGCACAGTAAATAGCTAGAGGGGGATAAAGGAGCCGTCTGACAAAACATAGTTTTCTTTTTTTTTTTTTTCTTTTCAGAGAGAGAGAGAGAGGGCATAAGTGAGTGAGGGGCAGAGAGAGAGAGAAAGAAGTGAGGCTCATCTGAAGCGGGGCTTGTGCTCACCCCATGTGAGACTCGAACTCACAAACTATAAGATCATGACCTGAGCCAAAGTCAGATGTTTAACTGACTGAGCCACCCAGGCGCCCTCTTTTTTTTTTTTTTAATGTTTAGTTATTTATTCTGAGAGGGTAGGGGGCGGAGATAGAATCCCAAGCAGGCTCCGTGCTGTCAGTATGGAGCCTGATGCAGGGCTCAATCTCACAAACCGGGAGATCATGACCTGAACTGAAATCAAGAGTCCAATGCTTAACCAACTGAGCCACCCAAGCACCGCAAGTACAGTTTTCACTGCATTATTTTGGAACACAATTGATCATTAACAATAAATTAAACACCATTTTCAAACTATACGATAGTAGTCATCTACCCACACAGGACAACTATTTTGGTGGTTTTGTTAACACCAAGTTCATGCAATCAAGGACAGGTAACACCAAATAAAGGTCATTGTTGATAAATTATATAGTTCAATTCTAGAATTATAATAATAACTTTGTAAAAATAAGTCATAAAGGAATGTATGTATATTTTTGTTTCTGAATGGCGGCTATATTTTGTGTGTATGTGTTTTAGAAGATTACATACAACTATTGTAACAATTTTCTTTTACTGTAACTTCCTAGCATTACTTCTATTTACTTAATATAGGTTGATTATATCATAAAGTAAAGCAGTTTGTGAATTTCAATTACTACATGAATATGCACAGGTTTGTTCATATTTAGATGACTGTATGGTTTGCTATGAATCATCATCACACAAGACAACATACAAAAGCCAACCCCAGGGTTTAGACACGATTGTTAATGTTTGCTACAAAATACTTCCCCAAATAGGACAAATAGCTGATTGACCCCAGGAAATCTAACCTCGTTGTATCAAGCTGAAATAAGTGAAAGTAGACTGTGTGTTGAACATGCTGTAAGATTATAGAGAAGAACAACATCAATTAAAGCACTGTGCTTTTGTAATTTCCCAACATTACAAGAGAACTCACCACCAACTGGAAGCTAGTAATCAGAAATTAGAGAACTATTTTTAAGCAAATTTCCTACCAATTAGTCACATGAATTCTCTTCTCTAGTCCTGCTGGTGTGCTCTCTATGAAGCCCCGCCCCTCCTCTCTCAACTCTCTGATCATGACAGCCTCAAGAATCTTGCTGTCTTTCCCGAACTACAGTAGTGTTTCTGTGCCACGCAATTTAATACCTAATTGTATACTTATTTGTGTTAGTCTTTAATTGTTTTACATGTGTTATATATTCTTTTGTCAACTAGATTGTAGTCCCTGAGGCTAGGACCATATGTCAATGCTTTTTATGCTAAACATGGTAGGCACTAAGTAATGTCTTCTAGGAAAATCTAAAAAGAGCCTTTAGGTTCATGCAACTATGCCTAGAACTCAAACCAAAAAAACTTCATGTCTGTGTGGGGTAGAAAGGACACTCACTGGGCACTGATGTTTTTAAATTCATTCAGATCCTCTGGTTATAGTGAACATAAATCTACTCTCGTTGGCTTAGCTAGATACCTATTATAAGAAGACAGGATAATTTCATGGAGCCCAACTGCAGATTGGTGATTAAGACTGAACTTGGAAATTAGAAGGTCAGAAACCAGGCAGCGTCTTTTTCTGAACATGAACATGTTTTCTCTTTTTTCCATTTCTCCCTCTAGCTGCTTCTATCTCACTCGGTAGGTGGAAGCCAGTTTCCCTTGCTGTCATGTGTCTTGGCATGTGGCTTCTCCAGCATCAACCTTCCATAGTCTTACAAGTCCAGGACCCTTGGGTAACTGACACAGTCTTCACATTCCGTGTCCAAATTTCTGACAGAAAAATACAATTGGCCTGTGGTGGGTCAGATAGTATTCCCTGGCCCAATCAGCTGCCACCAGGATAGCAAGGACCACGTGCTTTGACATTTATTCTCAGCAGGGATGTGGAAATAACTTTCAAAGAAGAGGAAAGACAGAAGGCACGCAACTTGATTGGTGCAACAATTACAGTTCAAATCCACAGGAAATCGCAACAAAAGTTTTGTAGGTGTCTTCCTAGCTCATAACTCCCTTCTCCTGAGAATTACCTGCCCCTGTGGGGTGGGGCTCCAATGAACACATTGGCACTAAAGGACACTATCCTTCTGGTCAGCTGACCGCTGACCAGGTGATCACTCTTCCCTGGTTTTCTCCTGTGAGGTTTGATTTGAGGCCAAGAAACTGCCCCTCAGGCTAGGCTGCTCTTTTGAGAGGAAGGGCTGTGGACTCAACTGTTTTAGGACCATCTTTCCCCTTTCCATATGTAGGAAAGAGAATGAAGCAGATATCCTTAGGAAGCAGGGCCGAGACAAGGGAGCAAGCCCTGCCTGATTCTTCAAGGCTCGAACAATTTCCGCTTCCAGAAACCCACTTGAGTTCTTCTCTTGAGTTCTGTGAAGCATCTCCATGTCGTTATTATTATTATTATTATTATTATTATTATTATTATTATTTTGCTTGCATTAGCTTGAGTGGTTTCTGTTGTTTGCAACCAAAATAGCTGTAACCGAGACATCCAGATTAAAGGTAAGAGTCTTTCCTATACTTTACCACTGAGACAAGTCAGTCATGTTAAGATGCCAATATTTTGTTGCCATGAAAGCTTTCTAAATTTATCTTGTAGACTCACATATCTGTGTGGCTATAGAGTACATCTGTTGGTGACTCATGAGGATTAAATAGTATGGGAGGCTGATTTTCAGTTGGGTACTGTATGATATCTTGAAAGAGAACAATTTATGAAGGAAAATTAGCCTTGAAATTTTTTATCATTTACTGTATGTCTGTTATTACAACGGATGCTTGTTACCATTTTCAAAGCACAATTACACACATTCCCTTATTTGACATCCACAACGTTCCTCTGAGAAAAATATCACTCCTATCTCATAAATGCAGAAACTGAGGCACCAAGAGATCAAGTGATTTGTTCAGTATCACTAATCTAGGAAGGATGCAACACAAACTCAAAACCAGTGATCTTCGTATACTTCTGACCCGCATGGTCTTCTTACAACCAGGGTGTGTATGTATGGATGTGTGTACATATGTATGTATGTATGTGTGTTTGTATGTATGTATGTATATGTGTGTGTAGGCATGCACATATAAAAATTCTCTTTCCTATTGAAGTGTTAAATAGGTACAGAAAAGTATACAAATCATAAGTGTAGAGCTCAGTGAATTATCACAAAGTGAACACACCACATAATCACCAATGGGTCATGAGAGTGGATATGACCAGCACTTCCTTCTGCCCCCTCCCAATCTATTCCCTCCCTCTTCCCCCAAAGAAACCAGTTTCTTGACTTTTAACACTATCGATTTGCCGGTTTTCAAACTTTATACACATGGAATGGGGCAGTGTGGGTACTTTTGTGTTCAACATTTCTTACTCATGTGAGATTCATCTACTTTGCTGTATGTAACTGTAGTTCATACATTTCTATTCTTATATAGCGTTTCGTTTCATGAGTATACCACAATTTAATGTATCTATCCTATTATCTATAGATATTTGGCTTGATTTTAGTTTAGGGCTATAACGGATGCTGCCGTTATGAGCATTCATGAGCATATCTGTTGGTGTGCCACATGCATGCCCTATTGAGTAAATACCTAGGAATGAAATTGCTAGGTCAAAAGTTCAAATTTAATGACTACGGCAAGGCAGTTTTCCAATGTGGGTGTATCAACTTACGCTTCCATCCCACTGGAAGAGGAAAATTTTGGCCGGTCCATATTCTCATCGACACTTGTTGTTTTCTACTTTTAATTTAAGCATTCTGGTGGGGTGCCTGGCTGGCTCAGTCAGTGGAGCACACAACTCTTGGTGTCAGGGGCGTGAGTTCGAGCCCCACATTGGATGTAGAGATTATTTAAAAATAAAATCTTAAAAAAAAACCACACATCCCGGTAAGTGTGTATAGTACAGATCATTGTGGTTTTAATTTGTGGTAACTAATGAGCTTGAGTAGATTTTTATGGTTACTGGTCATTTGCATATCTTCTGTGAAAGGCCAGTTTAAACTTTTGCCAATTTTTCTATTGATTTGTAAGAATTCTTTACGTGTTCTAAGAAACATGTATTATGTTCAGCAATATGCATTGCAAATATCTTCTTCCCCTCTGCGGTTTGCATTTTCAACCTTGACTTTTTTTTTTTTAAGTTTTTTATTTATGTAAGTAATCTCTGTACCCCTCATGGGGCTCAAACTCATGACCCTGAGATCAAGAGTCCCATGCTCTTCCAACTGAGCCAGCCAGGTGCGCCCCTCAACCTTGAATTTTTGACATGAAAGAAATTATAGCATCTTACTTGCACTTCTCTGCTTCATTAAAAAAGGTAATGATTTTGGGGTGCCTGGGTGGTTCAGTTGGTTTGACCATTTGACCCTTGATTTTGGCTCAGGTCATGATCTAGCAGTTCGTGGGTTTAAGCCCCACATTGGGCTGCATGCTGATAACTCGGAGCCTGCTTAGGATTTTCTCTCTCCCTCTCTCTCTGCCCCTCCCCCACTCATTCCCTCTTCCTCTCTCTCTCTCTCTCTGAAAATAAATAAACCTTTTCTTTTTTTTAAAGGTAATGATTTCAAATAGGGATAAAATCCAACCAAACAAGATGTTCAAATGGCACTTCTCTCTCCGTTTTGGCTAGGCTCCCAAGCTAAAACCAACACGATGGTCGATCAGTACTCCCTAGTCACTCTGGACCTGCTAAGAGTATGTAAACGCTTCTGGCTTTCATGAACCCACCGTTGACCTTGAAAGTATAAGGAGGTTGATGTAGGACAGAGGGGTGAGAATTTCTTTGGAAAGTGCTTTCTCCTCCCTCCACCTTCCCATGGGGTCAGGGAGGAGTATACACTCACTTAACCTCAAACTAAATGAGAGGAGCCTCAAGACCTCCCAGAATTCGTCCCCTGGAATTTCAGGAAGAAGGACTTGGGTCTGATCCTCAACAAATGTGAAGGTTGCAAAGTATGTCTGAAGCCTCACCTGCTTGCAGGATACATTGTATGGAAACTGGACTTTCACTCACAGGAGGCAAAGGGGAGTAGGTCCCAGGGAACAAAGTGGAATCCTGGCATCATCTGCAAAGGAGTCTTGCCTCTTTGCCCTGCAGTGGGGGAAGGAACCACCAGAAGCCCAAGTTTGAGGGGGTTATTAAAAACTGACGGCCAGAGACATGTTGTCTGCATCAGGGAGCTTACAGTCAGTCTGTGGAGGGAAGGGGGGCACTTCTGAGAAAAAGGCTGGAGAAAAAGAGGCAGCCTTGGAGAATCTCCATACCCAGAGGGGACTGATGCCAGATGACACAGCAGCCGGCATACAAAGACGGTTTCCCTTTTCCCCTAATCCTCTTTTCCCCCTGGCACGGGGTGGAGAGGTCAGCCCTAAGCCACAGGGGAAGCAGTGTGGGAGGAGAGGAGCCTCTGACAAGGCACCTCCCCCACTCAGGTTCTGAGGCTGGGGAGGCAGAGGAAGTTTAGCTCTGAACAAGTTTGGAATTTTGAAATTGCCCTTGATGAGACTGGGGTTATGTGATTATAAGCCCGGCCTGGAATCTTCTCCAAATCTCTCCTCCCCGGTTTCTACTCTGATGCTTGATTCGTCTACTGGGTTTTCTACTTCAGTTATAAAAAGTTTCATCTCCAGAAATTCCATTTGGTTCTTTATCAATTTGTTTTTGTTTCTTTTTTTTTTTTTTTTTTTTTTTTTTGGTAGTCTTTTTGTTCCTCACTCAGATTTTGGAGCCACTTTTTTACTTCTTTAAATACATTACAAATAGTACTTTTCTGTGGGGTCCGACCGTTGCCATCTCTGAAATCTTTGCAGGTCTGTTTTTCCTGTTTTGTTTCTGCTAGCTCTTGCTCCGAGTGCCTTATTTCCTTGTGTTGTTAGACTTTCTAAACTGTGAGCCGAACCGTTGGCTTGGCGTTTTATCTGTGGAATTTCTTTGAGGTCCAGGTTGAAACTGTAGACCGCCTGCCTGTTGCCTGGGGGAACTACCAGCCAGAGAGGACTTCGAGTTCAATGGTCATTTGAGGTTTCAAACCTCACCGAGAACATGCTTTGGGTTTGAAAATCAACTTGAGGCCAGTTTGTGCTATAATTGCTCAGGGGAGATTTTTCCACGGTATTGTCCTCAACCAGGGACAAGTTCAAGACAGGCCAGTATCCTGCTGTCTACTTCTGAGTAATAAGTGTGTTTCTCTTTGGGATCTCTGCAGTCCCAGCTTTTTCCAGATCTTCTAGTAGATGATCTACTTGGGTAGGCGTTAGGCATTATTTCCTGTCCCACAAACTCTGTGCCGCTATCAAAGTGGAAGCCTATGGTCACCAAAGCTCTTCAGAAACCTTAAAGCTAAGCCAGCTTTGGTGACTCAGTCAGTGGAGTATCTGCCTTGATTTCTGCTCAGGTCATGATCCCAGGATTGTGGGATTGTGCCCTGTGTTGGGCTCCACACTGAGCGTGGAGCCTGCTTGAGATTCTCTCTCTCTCTCTCTCTCTCTCTCTCTCTCTCTCTCTCTCCTCCTCTGCCCCTCTCCCCTGCTCACGAGTTCTCTCTCTCTCTCTAAAACTAAAAAAAAAATTTTTTTAATATTGTTTTCAATAATTTCTTCCAGGTTAAAACTCAAACTCACGTGGGGGGTTTACCAAACTTCTTAGAGCCTTCTGTTTGCTCACGAAACCTATATTACTTTCCCCCTGGGTGCACATACTTCTGGAAATCTGGACAAGACCCCTCTACGTTTGACAGAGATGAAAGGACTTTTTGTTATCTCAGAGTAACTGGATATATGACTGAGTTTTCACCCAGTCAGGGGTGCTTAACTGAAACTGGTGATGACAAATAGAGCTACCTTTTTTTTTTTCTTTTAAAGTAGGTTCCGCACCCAACTTGGGGCTCAAACTCACAACGCTGAGATCAAGGGTGGCATGCTCTACAGACTGAGCCAGCCAGGCACCCCTAGGGCAAGCTACTTTCATTCATTGCTATGGATGCCTTTAACATTTCTAAAGAAACATTAAGAAAGTGGTAGTACTTCACTGGGGCACCTAACTGGCTCAGTCTGTGGAGCGTGCAACGCTTGATCTGGGGGTCTTGAGTTCGAGCCCCACGTTAGGTGTAGGGATTACTTACACACACACAAAAAAAGGTGGTAGTAGGGCCTCTAAGCTATTGAAGTCATCCTGCAGAGGAGTGAGTTTGAGGCCTCACTGAAATGGAGTACTCTCTGACATATATTTAACACAAGTGAAAGCTTGCTGCTCTCATGCAAACCAGCCAAAAACAACAGAGACCATCAATCAGGCTGTGGATGTTTAGTGACTGCACCTTCTCTGGTATATACAGTCTCAGCTTTGCAGGCAACCCCAAGTGGAGGGTTAGCAAACCTCCTACAGCCTCTGGGGGGAGGCTTTGCTCCAGGGCCACACTTCCTAGCCTCTCTCACAGGTAGGTGTCATCTGAGTTTTGGCCAATGGAATGTGGAGAATATGTAGCACCTTCAGCCTGGCCTATAAAACTCTCCTGCCTAGTGACTGGTGAGCCACAGCTATTGGCTAGATGTCCTTGCCCCTGCTTCTCCCTAGTGGAGGTAAGTCTATGTTGATTCTTTCCATCTGCTGAGACTCTTTGCTCAACCAGACCATCAGCCAAGAAGGTTGATGTGAAGATACAGGACTTATGAACACTGAATAACAGAGAATTTAAGTGGCCCATCCACTCTGCTGATATCTTATCTTAACTCTGGTTATCTGCCTCATTCTCCTTCCTCTTGCTCTAGTGTTTAAAATTGACTCTATAAACCATGTAACTTGAAAACCAAAACCAAAACCAAAACCGAAACCAAAACCAAAACCAAAACCTGCATGATCTTCCTCTTCTGCCTTAGAAGCAAAGGCTGTAAGGCTCCAGAAGATGGCAGACCAGGGGATGGAAGAGACTTGAGAATCTGAGTTACCAAGTGGAAGGCCATTCGTTAAATGCTAATTGGTATTTGACTGAGAGAGAAATTAAATTGTATTAGGACATTGAGATGTTAGAGTGCCTCTGCCACTACAGCTATTATGTTAACAAATATAACCCAGGGCACTCTGAAATTTCAGCAAAAACCTCATGCGGTCGTAGACCCTGTGTTAACAACCCAGGTCATCTGGCTCTAGCAACTAGGACTTAGATATACTGCTTTACTCTGTCACTATTTCCACCTTGCTACATTGTCCACAGGGTTGTGATAATGACTGAGCATCACAAACACATAGTTTCACTGCAACAGGTAACAATGATAAGTCCATGGGCGTGTGTATCATTTATCTATGAGGCCAAGGAGGGACTGAGCTAAGCAAGCCTGGCCAGGGTCCGCCAGCTACACGTACTGATAAAAATTGTGTTTCTACATGTAGCCTGAATAACTCTGGAGGTCCCATATGGAAGGGCATTTGTGCGGTGTATCAATCCCATTCAAGAAACAACACTCTTGGGACACCTGGCTAGCTTGGTTGGAGGAGTGTGCGATTCTTGATCTCAGGGGTAAATCAACTTCAAATAACAACACTGACTCTAGGGACACCTGGGTGGTTCCATCAGTTAAGTGCCGACTTTGGCTCAGGTCATGATCTAGCGGTTTGTGAGTTCGAGCCCCGTGTCGGGCTCTGTGCTGACAGCTCAGAGCCCAGAGTCTGCTTCAGATTCTGTCTCCCTCTCTCTCTCCGCTCCTTCTCCACTCATGCTCTGTCTCTCAAAAATAAATAAACATTAAAAAAATTTTTTAATTAAAACAAAAACACAAACAAAAACAAAACAACAACACTCTGACTCTAGAAACACTGAAGATCATTTTGATCTTTATTCCAGTGAAATAGGAATTTTACATACTATTGTCTCACATTGAATGGGTCAGGGTACTTGGTAGAAAATAACAGAAGCTAATTCTGGCTAACTCAAGCAAAGAAACAAAAAATCTGAATTATAGGGGCAGCTGGGTGGCTCAGTCGGTTGTGCATCCAACTCTTGATTTTGGCTCAGGTCATGATCCCAGCGTCATGGGACTGAGCCCTGTGTTGGGCTTCATGCTGAGTGTGGAGCCTGCTTAAGATTCTCTCTCTCTCTCTCTCTCTCTCTCTCTCTCTCTCTCTCCCTCTCCCCTGATCATCTGCTCTCTCTAAAAAAAAAACAAAAAACAAAAATAAAAACAAAAACAAAAATCAAACAAAAAAACCTGTAAATTATAAAGGATAGCTTACAGACTCAAAAAAAAAAAAAAATCTGGTGAACCATACTCAGTAAATTGGCAAGAAGGACACTTGGGTGGCTTAGTTGGTGAAGCGCCCAACTCCTGATTTTTGTCATGATCTCACAATTCATGGGTTCGAGCCCTGTGTGTGGAACCTGCTTGGGATTCTCTCTCTCCTTTCTCTCTGCCCCTTCCCTGCTCTCTGTCTGTCTCAAAAATAAATAAATAAAACTTTTTAAAAAAGGTATAAACTGGAAAGAATTATAGAAAGTTAGGTTAATGAGAACTCCAAAACCACAACATAGGCTACATGTCTTAAAAGTATTATTCCTCGGATAACTTTTTTTTTTTAATTATTAATCTAGCATAGTTAAAGAACAGTGTTATATCTGGGTTAATATTTGTTAATATAATACTGTAGTAACAGAGAAACTCTAAAATCTTAATGTTCTAACACAATTTAATTTTTCTCTCAAGTACCAATTAGCATTTAACAAATGGCCTTCCATTTGGTAACTCAGATTCTCGAGTTTCTTCCATTCCCTGGTCAGCATCTTCCGGAGCCTTACAGCCTTTGCTTCTAAGGCAAAAGAGGAAGATCATGCAGGTTTCGGTTTTAGTTTGGGTTTGGGTTTGGGTTTGGGTTTTCAAATTATATGGTTTATTGAATCAGTTTTAAACACTATAGCGAGACGAAGGAGAATGAGATAGATAGCCAGAGTTAAGGTATCAGCAGCATGTATAATAAATGTACAATACAGGGATTCAACAATTCTGTATGTCTATCTTTGGCTTCTTGCTCTGTCTCTCCCTGTCTCTCAAAAATAAACATTAAAAAAAAATTTAAGATGAGTGTACTCTTAATCCCCTTAACCTATTTCACACATGCTTCCCCCCCTCCCCCACCCCCTGGATTACACATTAACTATGAAAGAGAAAAGCTGCTTCTACTAAGGAGGGATCTGGCAGATACCAGTTTAAGTGATCTAACTTAATATCACCAATAATGGGCCAAACTCGTATTACCTGTCTTCTGAAGTGATAAAATGAAAGGATACGGCATCATCTGTGTAGTATATTTGGGAAATATTTAGCCTGAAACTAATCTGGGGGAATAATCAGGTAATTCCAGATTATGGGACATTCTATAAGACAACTTGCTTATAATCTTCAACATTATTATTATTATTTTAAATATTTTTAAATGTTTTATTAATTTTTTTTTGAGAGAGAGACAGAGACAGAGACAGAGTGTGAAAAGGCTCCAGGCTCTGAGTTGTCAGCACAGAGCCCAACGCCGGGTTCGAACCCACAAGCCGCGAGATCATGACCTGAGCTAAAGTTGGATGCTTAACCAACTGAGCCACCCAGGGGCCCCAAAATTATTATTTTTTTTAAGTAGGCTCCATATCCAGTGTGGAACCCTAAAATTATTATTGTTATTGTTATTGTCATTATTATTTTAAGTAAGCTCTATGCCCAATGTGGGGCTTGACCTCACTACCCCGAGATCAAGAGTCAGATGCTCCTGACTGAGCCAGCCAGGTGCCTCATCTTCAAAATTATTAATGTCATAAAAGGCCAAAGAATGCAAGGGACTTCTCCAAATTAGAGAAACATGAACATTGATGAAATCCTAGTTTGGGAAAGAGAAAACCAAAACTCTTTTAAAGGGTATTTGGGGAATATTTTTAAAAATCTGAATGTATATTAGACATACAGTATATTATATTAATGTTACATTTCTGGAGTGAGACAATAATATTGTAGTTATATAGCAGAATGTCGTGGTTCTTGGAAAATATATACTAAGTATTTAGGGGTAAAATGTCACGGCATCTATAACTTATTTCAAGTGATTTAGCAAAAATTAAATATAGGTAGGTAGGTAGGTAGTAGGTAGACACAGACAGAGCAAGCAAATGTCTCCCAAGTGCATGATAGGTAAATCTAGGTAAAGGATATATGGGGATTCACTGTACTATTTCTTGAAAAATGTTTTGTAGGTTTAACATTTTCAAAACAAAAGCTTTGGAAAGTCTCAGCAATCTTGTCATGCTTCTGAATTGTGCCGAGGAGTTGACACTGAAGGTGTGGCAATAAATTATACAGGAATGGGTCTGTGGGCAACCACCATGTTGAATGTTCATGTTAGCCTCTGACAAAACTCATGTAGCTTCTGGTAGGTACGGCCTAATTCAATAGAAAGTTTTAAAAATGAGGGGGCGGGGGGCGCCTGGGTGGCGCAGTCGGTTAAGCGTCCGACTTCGGCTCAGGTCACGATTTTGGGTCCGTGAGTTCGAGCCCCGCGTCAGGCTCTGGGCTGATGGCTCAGAGCCTGGAGCCTGCTTCCGATTCTGTGTCTCCTTCTCTCTCTGCCCCTCCCCCCTTCATGCTCTGTCTCTCTCTGTCTCAAAAAAATAAATAAACGTTAAAAAAAAATTTTTTTTTAATTAAAAAAAATAAAAATGAGAGAGGGAAAGAAATCACCAAAGGCCGCATAGCTTACCAGTAGCAGAGCTGGGATATACGCTCATTTTCACACTTTTTTTCCCTCTCTGGACAGCCGAAAGTCCAGAGGCTTGCCACACTCCAAAATCAAGCAACTTACTCCTCAGTTTTGGAGAGGCCAATCTTGAAAATCATTTTTAAATCATTCCCAAGGGCTAAAGATAGTTACAGAATAAAAAGGAAAGAATGCTTCCAAAATACTGCTTTATTAGGCCAAGCCTGAGAGTACATTTGGGATTTATAAGAGGATTTTGAAGAATTTAATAAAACCGTTATTTAAAAACAAGAGAACAAGAAGCTCTTTGACAGGGATTTAACAAGAGTTTTAGGAACAGTTGGGAAAGACTCACTTTCAGGTAGTCTAATTAATGTGTTGGATTTGTTCGGGAGAAATTAAATGCGAAAGTGGAGAAATATTCTGAAAAATTATGTTTCAGAAAAGTCGCTAAGTCTTACAGTAATGGACCTTTGTCCCCCCCACCCCCACCCCGGGTCTTTCAAGCTTCTGTTCTCAGACCTGCTCTCCTTCCTCTTTGTCAGCACCCCTGTCTGCTACCTTTTCTTTAACCAAGAGCTCAATGTAAATATCTCCAAAAATCTGGATCTCTGGTCTTAGCCTCTTGCCAGGCCCCACAAGTACATTTTCAACTGCTTCTAGAATTGTGTGAAGGTATCTACTTAACATCTCACACTCAAAATAAATTATTCTCCCTTAACATTTGGCCCTCCTTCTGATTTCCTTGTTCCTGGCATCATCACCTTCTCAGTTAGCTGCTTCATACTTCGGATTTTTTTTTTTAATCTTTTTTTATTTTTGAGAGAGAGAGAGAGAGAGAGAGAGAGAGACAGCATGAGAGTGGGGGAGGGGCAGAGAGAGAGAGGGAGACACAGAATCTGAAGCAGGCTCCAGGCTTTGAGCGGTCAGCACAGAGCCCAACACAGGGCTTGAACTCATGAACCGTGAGTTCATGACCCGAGCCGAAGTTGGACGTTTAACCGACTGAGCCATCCAGGCGCCCTGGATTTTTTTTGTTTTTTTAATCCCACCTTCTCCTCTGCCCTACAGTCCTGTTCAAAATTCTGTGTACTCCACTTCCACAGAACCACTTGTATCTGCCCCAGTCTTTCCCTTCTTGTTATCTGTTCTAATCACCTCTTACCCAGATTGCTCAAGCAGGATACTAGTGACATTTTGGACAGGATAATTTCGTTGTTGTGGGAGTTGTCCTGGGCATTGAAGAATGTTTAGCAGCATCCCTGGTCTCTACCAACTAGGTGCCAGTAACACTCTCTCACTTATGAAAACTGAATATGTCTCTAGACATTGTCAAATGTCCCCTGAGGGGCGAAATCACCCCTAGTTAGAACCACTGCTATAACAGCTATAAATGATCGCCATAGCTTTCTATCAGAAACATCTTCTGGGGCACCTGCATGACTCAGTCGGTTGAGCATCCTACTCTTGATTTCAGCTCAGGTCTTGATCTAGCAGTTCATGAGTTCAAGCCCCATGTAGGGCTCTGTGCTGACAGCACAGAGCCTGCTTGGGATTCTCTCTCTCTCTGTCTCTGTCTCTGTCTCTGTCTCTCTCTCCCTCCCCTGCTCATGCTCTCTCTCAAGATAAATAAATAAACATTTTTTAAAAACCTTAAAAAGGAAGGAAACATCTTCCCATCTACTAGGAGAGGATATTCTAGGCATTGCTACTGGTTCACTCTTCTTATGGTTTAGCTCTGATCATACTATTTCCCTGCCCATAAATTTTCAGTGGTTCCCTACTGCCTACAGAGTAATGCACAAATTCCTCTGTTTAGCCTTTAAGCCACCCTACCATATGGCCCTAACTTAGGTCTCAAACATATTTCCCACTGTTACTCTCTATATTCCTTGTTTCAGCTTTGTGACCTCTGAAACTTTGTTAAGATTTATTCACTCATTCAAAACTTTATTCATTCAACAAACCCTTATTGAGCAACTACTAAGTATTAAGTGCTATGCTGGGCACTGAAGCTACAAAGGGAGACACCACCCCATCATCCCTTATGGAGTTTAACATAGAGAGCGAAGATTAACAATGGTCTGGCTGTCAGTTGTTTTGGCCTGCCTATTAGCCCCTTCTACTTCTTCTAGCAACACAGCCTCCCTTTATTGTGGGGACCCTTTCCATGAGATTCAATAGGGCTGATTCATCATTCACCATTTTGGAGATGAGGAAACTGAGGCTTAGAAAATTTGATAAGGAAATTCAGACTTGGGGGAAGTTCAGTGTAATTTCCAATTGACTGGCGCAAGATCACAGTGCTGGTTAATTACAGAGCCAGAACTTGAAGGCAAGCATTTGAACGCCAGAGTCCATATTCTTGGCCATCATGCTGCACCGATTCTCAATTAGAGAAATCAGAGGATTAATGTCATGACTGAAATCTACTGGGCACCAATATCTCAGCTGCCAGAGGGCTCAGCCCATGCTTGAGTTGGGGAAACGTAATTAAAAACAAAATCTCCCCTCAATCCAGAAACGCTCTCCACAAAAATAGAAAATAAAAAAAGAGAGAAACTCTAAATTTGAATAAACAGTAAATCAGAATCTGATGAGCAACACAGGTAACCCACTACGGGGATTGCAAAGACAGAAAGGAATCTCCCTCTTTTGTACAGCTAAGTGGGTATAACCCATTCACTACCATTAAGTAGGTTTTGCGATTTGGAGTCCGGTGACAAGTTAGCCCCTCTCCTTCCAGGAAACGGGGAGACTGAGTTTTCTCTTCCTTGAGGATACAGAAACATTCCCTAATTGTGAGGTTGGGGCTCGGTTAGCCATTAAAAAGATTTACATACCGGGGCGCCTGGGCAGCTCAGTCAGTTAAGCATCAGACTCTTGATCTTGCGTGGCTCGGGTCATGATCTCACAGTTCATAGGTCTGAAGCTCCACATCAGGCTCCATGCTGACGGCATGAGCCTGCTTGGGATTCTCTCTCTCTCTCTCTCTCTCTCTCTCTCTCTGCCCTTCCCTGCCCGCTCTCTCTTTCTCTTAGAGTAAATAAATAAACACTTTGAAAAAAAGAAAGATTTACATGCATTTGAAAAAGACAGAGAAAGAAATTCAGAAAGAAAAGGAGAAGGGGAAAGTCTCCTTCCTCAGTTTTCAGCAGGGGAGACAATTTGTGTTTAACCTCATCCTTTCTAGTATTTAAGATTAGTCAATATTCTCAGCTGGATTTTATGTACTATTTTTTACTCCATTTATTTACACTTAATTTTCTGTTGCTTTGAACATTTTTGGAAGTGATTTTCTTGGACCAATATAAACTCCCTTTCTATTAACTCACAATTTTTTTTTTTTTTTTTTGCCAAGAAGAGGAATTCAGTAAGTCTTGTGAAATGATCGACAGCTGTCAGCTCTAAGGACTTGAGAGCAACCTCGAAGCTGTTGAATATTGTCCATCCCCCACCAGATCAGCATCAAGCAGGAGCTAGGCATCAGGGCCCAAAGATAAAAGAGGAATCTGCCCTCTCGGAGGTTGTGAACAATCATGTCCCAAAGGAATATGGAGTAGAGGATATATTCAAGTCAGTCTTAATACTGGTTTAAGTTTATAGGTAAACCTTAAAATAATGCTTAGAATATTATCAATCCACCTGCTGTTTTGTTTTTAATTTTTTTTAATGTTTATTTATTTTTGAGACAGAGAGAGACAGAGCATGAACAGGGGAGGGTTAGAGAGAGAGGGAGACACAGAATCTGAAGCAGGCTCCAGGCTCTGAGCTGTCAGCACAGAGCCTGATGCGGGGCTCGAACTCACAGACCGTGAGATCATGACCTGAGCCGAAGTCGGACGCTTAACCGACTGAGCCACCCAGGCGCCCCTGCTGTTTTGTTTTTATAGTCAACTCTACTTTTTTTTTTTCTTTTTGTAAGTAATTTCTACACCCAACATGGGGCTTGAGCTCACAACCCCGAGATCAAGAGCTGCATGCTCTCCTGACTGAGCCAGCCAGGCATCCCTAGTTAGCACTACTCATAAAGGAAGTATAAATGTATCTGTTAAACGCTGTCCTTGGGATTAATAACTGACAAAAAGAAAACAGCATTCGCTCTGAACAAACGAATGAAAAGTCATTTCCAAGGATAACTAACACGCAATTTAACAGGTAAAACATGAGGCCTAGGACAGAGACTTGAGATACTAACATTTAACCTTTGTTAAAAGATAAGTTGGGGCACATTACATTTTTTTTCAATTAACTTCGATTAAAATCAGGCGGCATCAAACTGGGAGTGGTTGAGAGTGCTCTACCAATTGGGGGTCCAGGAGAGACTTTCATAGAGAAAAGAGAAAAGCAAACTAAGGAAATTATTAACTGGCTATAGCTTAGAACTAGATGGCTGTTTGTGACTGGTTGTCCTTAGGTTTTCATTTCTTAACTTTGAGGCATTTACAGATTTAGACTTTAGTTTGTTTACATAATGCCACTTAGGCATTACAACCACCTCAGTCTAACCTCCTTGCTTAATCAATGTAACACCTTTCAGGGTAACCTTGAGGCTGGCATTAGGCTGGAGTTTAGTGCGCTGATCTGAAAACCCTTTTTTTTTTAATTTAATTTTTTTAATGTTTATTTATTTTTGAGAGACACACACACACACACACACACACACACACACACAGAGTGCGAGTGGGGGAGGGGCAGAGAGAGGGAGGCAGAGAATCCGAAACAGGCTCCAGGCTCTGAGCTACTAGCACAGAGCCCAATGTGGGGGCTCCAACTCACCTACCGTGAGATCATGACCTGAGCCGAAGTCGGATGCTTAACTGACTGAGCCACCCAGGAGCCCTTCATCTGAAAACTCTTAAGAGAGTCCCAGGCTCCTGTGTTAAAATGCAAACATTTCCGGCAGGGATCTCACTCTGAGCCTTTACCAGTGTAGTCTTCCTTAACACTTTTTGCTATCAATTAATAGCTTTAAAGAGCGGAAAGGTCCTCACGTGACTTGAGAGTGTGGGGTAGTTGTGATAAATCAGTGATTCTGAAGGAAAGATGGCTACCTGAGACGATAATAGGCTGCCTGCCAAGGACAAATTGCTGCTCTGTTGAGAGTCTGACCTAAGAGAGAAATAGTCTGAACCAGGCAGCGTGTCTAGGGTTAGTGGTAGGCCAAATTTTTATGAGAATGGAACTTGTGTTCCTCACCTCTCGGGTGCTCTATATTGATTTTTCCCTCCCTTCAAAGCCCCAGAGCCCTCTCGCATGGCTTCTCCCCAGCCTGCTACCCTGGCTGATTCAGGTACCAGAGCCTTGAAAGACCTAATTCTCCCACCTTCCCACCCGCTGACTTTGTGCCTTCTTCACATCATAGCTTAACTATCTACTTACACAGGGATCTGATAAATCAGGAGCCTGATGGATCCTTTAGATGGTCAAGATCTAGTTTTATTCATTTATGTTTCTCTAGCACCTAACACCTGGAGGCTGCGCAGGAATGATGCTGGCTATGTTGATATAGATTAATGGAAGACAGTAGCTTAAAGTGTTTCCCTGTTGAAAGCCAATATTTTGGAAGAAGGTAGGCCGTACCATTCTCCACATCTCCTTTTCAGGAGAACTACCGACTCCATCCTTAATTGTTCTGAGGCTGGAGGTGAGTTGGTCGCTGCCTGGATGCGAGTAATAAAAAAGGGAAAGGCAGTAAGCCCCTGCCCCCACCCCCCAGGTTCCCCATATGGCAGGGGGAGGGGAAGTCAGGCAGGAAGGCTCGTGAAATAACGAAACTGGCATTGCTCTAGAGATCAGAGCCCAGTCAAGTACTCTCGGTAACCTGATTCCAGCATTCACTTTTAATTTAGCCATATTACCGTAAATTTGTTAAAAGGAACCGAAATCTTCAAATCGGTGCTTACTTACACTCAACTAGAATTTGACCCATGATACTCTTAGTAAAAGGAATTTAAGTAGTTATGTTGAAAATGTGCTTACATCTACTTATCCAGAATTTGACCCATAATACTCTCGCTGCTCTTGTATCTCACAGAATGTCCTAGAAATACTGTGATCTTATTTCTAATAGCTGAATAAACTAATCCCTGTAAAGCCACATGAGTACTTCACCGTGATGTAGTACAAGAATTAGGATGTTCTCAGTAGGCAGCCGCAGTAAGCTACCTGCTGAGTCACTGAGCTGATCTATTTTTAATCCAATGAGCAAAACTTCTATTTGGTATGACCTTATCTGAATGATATCCTCGGTAGAGCTTGTAAAAACTACACCACTCAAAAAAAAAAAAAATTGAGGAAATGTTCATTTTCATTACTCCCTGACAAAATAATTATGCTGCTTATTCAGTTGGGCATAAATCTTTTAACTAGGAATCAAATAAATATTGCCTTAATAAAGACAGACTGGAAGCCAGGTTGTAAAAACAAAACAAAATGAAAAAAGCTCAGTAAAACTAAGTTTCTATTTTTCTTTGAGAATTTATCTTTACAGTAATAATTACTGGAAATGCATTAGTCATGGTGAAAATTATAATCTTACTTTACATATACTTCTCTACTCGTACGGGAAAATGAAAATGACTAAGGTCACCATGTCATAACCGCTTTTGATAGTCTTAAATTAGATGAACAACTGGTTTTGTTATCGACGGAAAATGTTCCATCAAATGTTTGAAACTCCTGAAAAAGGAACCCAGAGTGTTTGTAAAAACCACTGCTAAATAGAAATACTACCTAGGGGAAAAAAAATCTTGTAATTGGCTACCACTTGTTAGTGATTTCCTTTTCAATTTCCACAAGAAATAATTTGATGCTAATTGTTTGGAGAGGTTGAGAGAGGGGTCAATGTCCGGTGTTAATTTACTCTTGGTAAGAAAATCATGCACATTAATACTTTTAGATCAAGGAGAAAAACCTCCTTATAAAATTGTGCAGGATGAGAGGACATTAATTTTATCAGATCTGAGAGTTTGGGGCCTATGGAAATAGGATTCACTATTGAATCACTATTTTAGATGGATTTCTTTTAATAGGCTTCAGTAAATTCACCTAATCATTATGCATCTTGTGGCTGAGAAACACAACCTTCCTGGCCGTAGTCTGTGAGGTCTGGTTCTAGGAACTCTATTTCCATTTTTGAGACATACCCACCAGCAGTATCGTTCTTTCCCTACTGATTTTCTAGAGTGAAGACTAGTCTTAAACCTATGGGCAGTAATTTCTCAGGAAGGTAGAAGACCCCGCGGGTAGTTAATTAAGGCTAACAAAAGGGGGAAAAAGGCTAACAATGGGAAAATCTTTTGAATTCTTTTTTTATTAATTTTTTTAACATTTATTTATTTTTAAGAGAGAGACACAGAGCATGTGTGGGGGAGGGGCAGAAAGAGGGGGAGACACAGGCGCTGAAGCAGGCTCCCCGCTCTGAGCTGTCAGCACAGACCCTGACACGGGGCTCAAACTTACAAACTGTGAGATCATGACCTGAGCCGAAGTCGGACGCTTAACTGACTGAGCCACGCAGGCACCCGTCTTTTGAATTTCTTTCACCTTCCAAATTCACAGTGCATGTTTGTGAGGTCAAACACAATTCAGGATTAACATTGAAAGTTACTTTTACCCTTCACGGTAGGCTCTTTTCCCAAGTAGACTCTTCCCTTCCTCCTTCCTAATGGAAATAATTTGTTTATTGTGTCTGAGTACCCAAATTAAAAATACTCACTTCCCCGTTCATCTTTGAAGCTAGGGGTGGCCAGGCAGCCCAGTACTGGCAAACGAAGTATAAGTGATTTCTACTAGATGGGAGTTTTCCGGAGAAGCTATTGTTTTCCTGAGTCTAAGGGACATGTGTTTAGAGGCTACTGTTTTCCTGATTCAAAGGGGTCAGACTCAACTGGCTAAGGACTACTGTCTTCCCCTTCCCCCTTCCCTTTCTCCCATTCTTCCAACCTGGAACATGAATTTGATGCCTGGCAGTAGAATATCCATCTTGTAACCCCTGAGGACAAAATCCCATCCTACCATGTAAGGAGGAGCTAGCAGACATCTTCAGGCAGCCGCATCTGCCGGGACAGTCAGCTTCTACGATTGCCACATCAAATACAGCTTACCCAGTTAAGTGTGTGCATGAGACACCTCACACTGAAAAACACTTCATTATCCATCTGAAATTCAAATTTAACTAGACGTCCTGTATTTTTGTGTGGCAGCCCTACCTGCTTCTAGACTTCTTGCTATTTGAAAACATTAAAATCCTATTTGGTTAATGTAGTCAAAGCTCCACTACATGCAGCTGAAGTCACCCCCTAACTAAGGCACTTTTAAGAAATAGGAAGGAAAGAAGAAAGAAAGAAAGAAAGAAAGAAAGAAAGAAAGAAAGAAAGAAAGAAAGAAAGAAAGAAAGAAAGAAAGAAAGAAAGAAAGAAAGAAAGAAAGAAA
>NW_024412441.1:16054667-16121510 GCF_014898765.1 Herpailurus yagouaroundi
AAAGAAAGAAAGAAAGAAAGAAAGAAAGAAAGAAAGAAAGAAAGAAAAGAAAGAAAGAAGGAAGAAAGAAAGAAGAAAGAAAGAAAAAACAAAAGTTATTTGTCTTAAATTAACTTAGACTTTTTCTTAAAGTCCTAATTTTAGGTTTTAACTATTTGGAATTATGAGCTGCATAATATCTTCTTTCTTAGAAAATACAATACATACACAGTAATTGTTAAATTAACTAAACAAGGAGGCCATTACCCTACAGTGGTCTAATGCTTTATTGTGGCATTATGGTAACAAACCAAAACCCAAGCCCATAAATGCAGCAGGATTAAGATATCAAAACCTAAGGGCAACCAATCACAGTCAACAAGTCTTTCCCAAATAAGGCAGCTGCTTAAGCTATAGCTGATCAAATAGCATTGTTGTCTTGCTTCCACCCCTTCTCTATACGACTTTTTTCCTTAGGGGCACCTGGGTGGCTTGGTCGGTTGAGCACCTGACTTCGGCTCAGGTCATGATCACAGTTTGTGGGTTTGAGCCCCGTGTCAGGCTCTGTGCTGACAGCTCAGAGCCTGGAGCCTGCTTCGGGTTCTGTCTCCCTTTTTTCTCTCAAAAATGAATAAACATTAAAAATATTAAAAAAAAAAATTTTCCCTCTAGCTCCTGTCAGTGGAGAACTTTCTGGTTTGACACTCCTGATTGATTTTAGCTCAAATAAGGTCTTAAAATTTTCACTCTGCCTCAACCTATCTTTCAACAATTTAAATGATTGGGTATTTTTTCTACCAGTAATTGGTTCTTGAAACTTAATAGCATTAATAAACAGAATTCAAATTTGTTTGTCCATATGATTTACCAATTACAGGCACAAAGATTTAAGGCAACAATCCCAATTTCAAAAAACTATACATATGATGGGAACTCAAGCTGGTGCAGCCACTCTGGAAAACAGTATGGAGGTTCCTCACAAAACTAAAAATAGAACTACCCTACGACCCAGCAATTGCACTACTAGGCATCTATCCAAGGGATACAGGTGTGCTGTTTCAAAGGGACACATGCACCCCCATGTTTATAACAGCACTATCAACAATAGCCAAAGTATGGAAAGAGCCCAAATGTCCATTGATGGATGAATGGATAAAGAAGATGTGGTATATATATATATATATATATATATATATATATATATGCACAATGGAGTATTACTCAGCAATCAAAAAGAATGAAATTTTACCATTTGCAACTATGTGGGTGGAACTGGAGGGTATTATGCTAAGTGAAATTAGTCAGTCAGAGAAAGACAAATATCATATGACTTCACTCATATGAGGACTTTAAGAGACAAAACAGATGAACATAAGGGAAGGGAAGCAAAAACAATATAAAAACAGGGAGGGGGACAAAACAGAAGAGACTCTGGAGAACAAACAGAGGGTTACTGGAAGGGTTGTGGGGGGGGATGGGCTAAATGGGTAAGAGGCATTAAGGAATCTACTCCTGAAATCATTGTTGCACTGTATTGTAACTAATTTGGATGTAAATTAAAAAAATAAATTAAGGGACGCCTGGGTGGCGCAGTCGGTTAAGCGTCCGACTTCAGCCAGGTCACGATCTCGCGCTCCGTGAGTTCGAGCCCCGCGTCGGGCTCTGGGCTGATGGCTCAGAGCCTGGAGCCTGTTTCCAATTCTGTGTCTCCCTCTCTCTCTGCCCCTCCCCCGTTCATGCTCTGTCTCTCTCTGTCCCAAAAATAAATAAATGTTGAAAAAAAAAATTTAAAAAAAAAAATAAATAAATTAAATTAAAAAAATAAAAAATAAATAAAAAACAGAAAAAAACTATACACGTGAAATATACGTTAGTAATTTCAAAGGGGACGATTATTCATGGAATAACTGATGTATTTCTAGATTTGCTTATATTCTTTCCTGCACTTATAATACCAAATGAATCAAATTACTGAAGTCAAACCAACTAATTCAATTGAATTATTAGCGACTATACTTATCACCATGCATAAGAAAGCTTCGATCATAAAGAAACTGAAAATAATATGATGTCTACCCTCTAAGAGATATAATCATTTGAAGGAGAGAAAACTTAACAGGAATCGAATACCTAAGGATGAAAAATTAAAGAATAATATAGAAAGATAAATTATGGTTAAAATGGAATATTTTTAAAATAACAAAATACAGAATGCATATAATGGGCTGTTAGTTTTGTTGTTGTTGTTGTTTGTTTGTTTGTTTTGCGGGGGAGAGGAGCAGAGGGAGGGAGAAAAAAATCTCAAGCAGGCTCCACCTTCAGCGCACAGCCCGACAGGGGGCTGGCTCAATCTCACAACCCTGAGATCGTGACCTGAGCTGAAATCAAGTGTCAGAAGCTTATTAACCCACGGTGCCACCCAGGCGCCCCTATAATGGGCTGTTAAGACAGAAGTTTTTGGGGAAGATTTCATGGAGGAGGTGGAATTTATAATGCAACTTGAGACTGACGCTGGCCAGCCAGGTCTGAGCACCCAGACGGGGTCCCACAGAACAGCCAAGGGTGTCCCTGGCTTCTATAAAGATGGAAATCAGACACGAGCCAGCAGGAAGTAAAAGCAGAGTTCGTTGAAGATACACAGTAAAACTTGGTTTGTGGGCATGATTCGTTCTGGAAACATGTTTATAATCCAAAACACTCATATCAAAGCAAATTTCAAGAACCATTGGCTCAGCTGTGATCATTTGACATTCAGCATCACGTGCTACTGCATTGCAAGACATCGCCTGTTTATCAAGCTAAAATTGACTAGAAATGTTTGCTTTCTTGCAGAGCAATCATAGAACAAGTTACTCGTAATCCAAGGTTTTACTGTGTATATATCTACATCTATATCTATATATCTATATCATCTATATCTATATCTAATCTGTATCTATATCTGTATGGAGAGAGAGAGAGAGATACGGACACAGCTTCCTGGAGACTCCGGAAAGGAAAAGAGTGTGAATCTTGTCTTTGCTTGGGGTCTGGGGTTTTTATCGGTGGTTGTGGTCTTGTGCACATGTCCTCTCAGGCATCCAGAAACTGGTCAGCACAAGGACAGGGGCCAGGTGTCCTTTCTAAGTCATTCATTCCCTGAAGTCAGGGGTCTTGGCATCAAAGTTTTTGGTTCCAGTGATTATGGAGAATGTTCATGACCAATGTACCTCAGGTGGGGTCACTCACCTAAGGTCACTCCTTAGATGCTATCTATTGTGTTAGAAGACTGAAGACTCCAAAGATGGCATCTCCTCTTGGTCCCTTACAAGGAGGACATATGCTATTTGCATTACAAGGCACGTGTAGAGTGGGGTGGGGGTGCAGGGCCTAGCAAGAACAGAAGCCAAGAAAGGAGCAAAGGAAAAAAATGGCTTTTCTAATGGGGTTCCTTCAGTTTCCCTGTCTCAAGATCATCTGATTCATGCCTGTGATATCTTTTTTTTTAAAGTGAGCTATACACCCAGCATGGGGCTTAAACTCATGACCTCAAGATCAAGAGTCCTCGAGATCAAGAGTAACTTGTTCCATCAACTGAACCAGCCAGTGGCCCCCCTGTATGTGATATCTACATAGCATCTCTTACTTAGGGCCAAGAATGTGCTTTGCTAATTGTGGGGCATAACCACCACTTATATCTAATGCTACGGGGATGGTGTCACCTCCATGTGAATGGTGTCGCCTGGAGCTGTGCAAGGAAGCATCACTGTCAATCATTCTATGGCATGCCAGGGCATGCAGGCCCAGGGTCTGATTAATCTAACAGAGGTTTATAGAGTTGTAATAAATATAAAGCAGCAATAAATCTGTCATTTCCATGAGTATCCCAGTTGTACTCTCTGTTCCCTTGTTCTCCAGTCTTTTCTTTTTTTTAAGATTTTATTTTTGAGTAATCTCTACACCCAAGGTGGGGCCTGAACCCACAACCCTGAGATCAAGAGTCGCATTCTCCACCGACTGAGCCAGGCAGACATCCCTGTTTTCCAGTCTTAACTAGCTCCCCAAATTGTATGAACCAGCTACCGGTTTAAGTTGTCTCTTGTAGCTATTTATATAACACTGTGTAAAATAAAACTCATTCATAAAATGAAGATGATAATAAACCTTGTCCTACTTATCTAAAAATAATTTCCTATCTGCAAAATGGGGCTAATAATACCTACCCTATTGATTTCACAGTGCTGTTCTGAGCATCAGACTGGTTACTACATAAAAACAGATTGAAACTCAAAGTATTACACAAATCAGAGGCATCCCCATAGTTCTGCCTAGCATTGCCTAGCACTGGAACCAAATCATTTTTGAGAAAAGCAACAAGCTGTCCACTACAATATGTCTGGCCATGAGGGGGGTATGATAGATACTAGCCCGTGGACCGACCAAAATATTTGTGCTACATTTTGTGTTTACTCTTCTTAGGAATAGCTATGTTTAAAGGAGTTGGCAAAGCCTATGCAACTGGAGTGACTACTTGTAAACCTGCCCATGGTTTAGTGTTAAAAGCAAGAAGGTGAATTCTATTTCTCCTCTTATTCCTCCCAGTTTCCCATTTCTTTCCACAAAGGGTAGCATTGTTCAAAGTAGATAGAGCACTTTTCTTGCAGATACTTTCTTTTTACCTCTTAGGCTGACTCGAGTTTGAATTCATCTGGTATGATCATTAGAATTTTCTTCTCAGAAGTGAAAGGGATATTGTATCACTATTCCGGGGGATGAAATGTGCTCACTGCAGGAACCAGAAACCTGGGTTCTTGTCCCAGCTTTTATGTGACTTTAGGTCAATTACCTCTCTTTTTGGGCTTTCAGTCTCCTCCTCTACAAAATTATTGCTGTTAAAGTTTTTGTTATAATTTCTTCTACAATGTAATTAGTTGGGGGGGAGCTTTATTGAGATGTAATTAACATACCATTCAAGTCACCCATCTAGGGGGTACAATTCAATGGTTTTTAGTATATTCACAGATAAGTATAACCATCATCACAGTCAATTCTAGAACATTTTCATCATCTCAAGTAGAAACCCCTTATGCTTTAGCTATCAACCCACTACTCCTGCACTCCTCACTGCCCCCTGCCTCCCCCACCCCCCGCCCATTAAGTAATTGCTAATTAACCTTCTGTCTCTATAGATTTCCCTATTCTGGACTTTTGTGTAAGTAGAATCATCTAATATGTGGTCTTTTGTGATTGGCTTCTTTCAGTTAGCTGATATAGTCAAGGCTCATCCATGTGATGGAATGTATCGCTTCTTTATTCCTTTTTTTAAGACCAAATAATATTCCATTACATAGATATTGCTACATTTTGTTTATTCATTTGTCTGTCAATGGACATTTGAGTTTTTTTCGCTTTTTTTGCTATTCTGAATAATGCTGCTATGAATATTCATATACAGGTTTCTATGTGGACATATATTTTCAATATTCTTGGGCATATACCTAGATACAGAATTGCCGGATTATCCCTTAATTCTGTTTAATTGTTTGAGGAACTGCTAAACTGTTTTCCAAAGCAGTTGAACAATTTTACATTCTCACGAGCTGTGTATGAGAATTCTGATTTCTCCTCATCCTCCTACACTTGTTATTATCTGACTTTTTGATTTCTAGCCATTTAGTGGGTGTGAAGTGATATCTCATCATGGGTTTGATTTGTGTATCCCTGCTGACTAACAATGTTGAGCATATTTTTATATACTTATTAACCATTTGTTTTGTTTTGTTTTGTTTTACTTGTTAGCCATTTATATATCTTCTTTGGAGAGACGTCTATTCCGATCTTCTTCCATAAATGTTTTTGTTTTTGTTTTTAATCTAAGTAGGCTTCTTGCCCAGCATGGAGCCCAACATGGGGCTGAACTCACAACCCTGAGACCAAGACCTGAGCTGAGATCAAGAGATTGATGCTTTGGAGCACCTGCATGGCTCAGTCGGTTGAGTGTCCAACTTTGGCTCAGGTCATGATCTCACAGTTGGAGTTCGAGTCCAGCATCGGGCTCTCTGCTGTCAGTGAGGAGCCCACTTTGGATCCTCTGTCCTCCTCTCTCGCTGCACCTCCCCCACTCTCTCCCTCTCAAAAGTAAATAAACATTAAAAAAAAAAAAAAGAATTGGATGCTTAACTAACTGAGGCACCCAGGCACTCCTGTGATTATTTTTTAGAGGATAAATAACAAGAGAGAGAAAAAACTATCTAATAGACTTTCTAATGCTTGAAAACAAAAATATAAATAACTAAGCTAACAATAAAATCTCTGAACTTTTGACCCTAAGTTTGTTTTTAAGCACGTTTATTGGAAAAGCTAAATTAGCACGAAATCCTTTTGTTTTCTCATCTGTGATTTTTATAGTAGCGACCCTATTAAAGGGGCATATATAATAATCAGTCATCTACTCCAACATTCTGTTTCAGATATCAAGGATTCTTTATGAGGAAATATGGTTATTTTCTGTGATGGTGGTTCTCAAACAATGCTCTGCCTCCCCTGTCACCAAAAGCCTTTCAAGAGGCCTATGAGGTCAAAACTATTTTCCTAATAATATTAAGATATTATTTGCCTTTTTCATTATGTTGACATTTGCACTGATGGTACAGAAGCAATGGTGGGTAACAATGCTGGTGTCTTAGCACAAATGAAAGCATTTGTATCAAAGTGTATTAATAGCCACTATATTATTCAGTGCTAAGCACTAGCAGTAAATAAGTAAATTAAATTTAAGACACTTAAGAATGTCCTTGGTGAAGGAGTAAAAGTCCCTAATTTTATTAGATCTTGACTCTTGAGTACATACATTTTTTTTCGCATACATGTACTTTTATTTATTTATTTTTGTGAGAGACAGTGCAAGCATGGTGGGGGAGGTGGAGAGGCGCAGAGTGAGAGGGGAGAGAGAGAGAGACAGAGAGCATGCACAGGGAAGGGAGCATGAATAGGAGAGGGACAGGGGGAGAATCCTAAGCAGACTCCACGCTCAGCAAGGAGCCTGACTTGGAGCTCAATCCCACGACCCTGAGATCATGACCTGAGCCAACATCAAGAGTCACACATGCAACTGACTGAGCCACCTAGGGGCCCCTGAGTGATTTTAATACTATGTGTGATGAAATGGGAAGTGGATATTAAGCCCCTGTGCTTTGTACTTAAATAGGGGGATATCTTGAGGGATACACTTGTTCTTTGAATTGCAAAGAACCAACTGCTTTTTTCACAGGGCTCTATTTTGACTTAAAAGAATAACTGGTAGACAAATTATAGTATTCAAACTTGGGTATTTGGCAGACATTTTCTCAAAAATGAACAAAGTGGGCCTGTCACTTCAAGGAAAACAATTGAAAGTATTTGTTGCCAGTGATAAAATTTGAGCTTTCACATGAATATTAGAATTTTAGGAATCTTCTTTCTGCCACTGTGAACTTGACAGCTTTCTGGTATTTAAAGACCTTCCCAGTGACATCAGTGGCGATATTAATGAATGTGATTTTTTGGGGTTTTGTATAATGTTACGTGTCAGCATTTGGAAGATATCCATAACTCAATGAACCAATATTGTCTGAATGAAAATGCATGATGTTATAGAATCGTGCACTGGTAAAATATCCATTCAAAGGATGAGATAGGTAAATTGACTTTTTAAATTTTTTTCTAATATTTATTTTTTTTTTAAATTTTTTTTCAACGTTTATTTATTTTTGGGACAGAGAGACAGAGCATGAACGGGGGAGGGGCAGAGAGAGAGGGAGACACAGAATCGGAAACAGGCTCCAGGCTCTGAGCCATCAGCCCAGAGCCCGACGCGGGGCTCGAACTCACGGAGCGCGAGATCGTGACCTGGCTGAAGTCGGACGCTTAACCGACTGCGCCACCCAGGCGCCCCCAATATTTATTTATTTTTGAGAGAGAGCATAAGCAGGGGAGGGGAAGAGAGAGAGGGAGACACAGAATCTGAAGCAGGCTCCAGGCTCTAAGCAGTTAGCACAGAGCCTGATGCAGGGCTTGAATTCAAGAGATCATGACCTGAGTCGAAGTCAGACACTTAAACTGACTGAGCCACCCAGGTGCCCTGTGATTTTAATATAACAGAGCATGAAAAGGTCAGATCTCAGATTGCAACTAACCTTTAAGAAATTACCACTTGTCAAGTTTTGGTGTAATATCAAATAAGAATATCCATAATAATCTGAAAACACTATTAAAATCCTCCTCTTTTTCCAATTGCCTATGTGAGGTCAGATTTAAAAAAAAATCTTTTTAATGGTTATTCATTTTTGAAAGAGAAACAGAGCGTGAGTGGGGGAGGGACAGAGGAGGGAGACACAGAATCTGAGGCAGGCTCCAGGCTCCCAGCTGTCAGCACAGAGCCCGATGTGGGGCTTCAACTCACGGACCACGAGATCATGACCCAAGCTGAAGTCAGTCACCTAGCCTACTGAGTCACCCAGGAGCCCCAGGCCAGAGGTTTTTATTAGTAGTAGTAGTACTTGATTAAGTAAGCTCTAGGTGCAACGTGGGGCTCAAAATCACAACCCTGAGATCAAGAGTCACATGCTCTACTGACTGAGCTAGCCCGGTACTTCTTTAATGGTCCTTTTAGCGTATCTATGTTTTTTTCTCTTGTATTTACCGTTTTTTTTTTTTTTTTTTAATGGTAAACTCTACTCCCAACGTGGGACTTGAACTCACGACTCCAAGATCAAGAGTCGTATGCTCTACAGACTGAGCCACCCAGGCACCCCTGTGTGACTTCATGTGTTTGAACGCAAAGATTTCACAGCAGATTGAATGAAGAAGCAGATCTTAGAATCTGTCTTCTATTAAGCATGACATTATGAAGATTAGTAAAACAACAGCAACCACAACAAAACCAATGCCATTCTTCTCTCCAAAATTTGTTTTTGCTTTGGAAATAATTATTTTTCATAAGACATTATTTTTGTTAACATATAATAGATTTATTATTATTTTAAATGAATGATCACATATTTAAATTTTTTCAGTTTTAATTTCTAAGTTTTTCCTTAGTAACTTAGAATAGATCTAAACCACCATGGTCCTTAAGCCTTTTATCTTCAGTAACATACCATAAACCCCTAAGTAATGGTGGCTGGGACCTACGAGGCAAGGAATGGCATATCAGCTTAGCCTGTACTGTATCCCCAGCACTCCGCACAGAGCCTGAGTAGTTACTTGGCAAATACATTGCTGAATTGAATTGCTTGGAAGTACAGCATTGATCCTCAGCTCCCATGGTGTTTTCTCATGTATTGGGGTACATTACTTTTTCAGAGCAAGGATTTTAATTTCTTTCAAAACCAACACAATCATTCTTGAAAGGCATCAAAGAGAAAACTTGACTCAACCACTACATGGGAGACATAAAGGGAAAAAACTAAATTACAAATCCAGCCATGAAGTTCACAGATTAATTTTTTTTTTTTTTTTTTTTTGCTTAAAAATGGCAACGGCTGTAAGTGCTACTTCAGAAAGATTAGAATCGGGTTGCCTAGTTTCAAATTTTGGCTCCATTATTTGTCATCTGTGGAATCTCGAGAAAGTCTTTAACTCATCAGTGCTGCTCAGTCTTCTCATCTGCAAAATGGGATGGTACCATTATCCTTTTTGTAGGATTATTTTGAGAATATGATGAGTTATATACTCAGGTAGAGTTATACTTATTAGAACAATGAATTTAGAACAGTTCTTGGCACTCATTTTCTCAATAAATTTTCCCTATATTCTCTAAAATGGAGGAAATTCATAAAATGCATGCTGACATGATATATAATTATTCACAGTGGATGAAAGTACTTTTTAACCATTTTAAAAACTAGTGCACACTTCGTGGGGCGCCTGGGTGGCTCAGTTGGTTAAGCATCTGGCTTCGGCTCAGGTCATGATCTCACAGTTTGTGAGTTCAAGCCCTGCGTCAGGCTCTGTGTTGACATCTCAGAGCCTGGAACCCACTTTGGATTCTGTATCTCCCTCTCTCTGCCCCTCTGCCCTCTCTCTCTCTCTCTCTCTCTGCCTTCCCCCACTCACGCTCTTTCTCTCTCTCGCTCTCAAAAATAAACATTAAAAAATATTTTTAAAAACTCATGCACACTTGGAAGAATATATTTACACTGGTACATGAGGAGCCTGCTCATGACCTGGGTTGAACAGTCTAGAGGCTCCCACCTCCCAGCACCTACCCAGGTATTCCGAAGGATAAGGGGAATAATACCTTGGTATCTTGTAAGTCATTCAGAGACTGTGATGTTCTGTAGAACACATCCACACACATCCACACATATCAACATATATAAACATAAGTTCATGTGTTCAAAACAAACACATCTTCATTCCTGTTCCCAGGAAACTGTATTAGTCAGGATAAGCTAGGGTGCGCTGTGCTAACAAAACAAATTCTGGATTCTCAGTGACTGTTAGGGATGAATGTGTCCCTGCAAAGTGCATATATTGAAGTCCCAATGCCCAGTACCTTTGTATGTACCATATTTAGAGGTTTGTAAAGAGATGATTAAGTTAAAGTGAGGCCATTAGGGTAGGGCCCTACTCCAATATGACTGGCGTCCTCATAAGAAGAGGAAGAGATACCAGATACCAGGAAGAGACATCATATACCCACATGACGAGAAGGCCATGAGTAAACACAGAAAGAAGGTGGCAATCTACAAGCTAAGGAGAGGACACCAAATCTGCCAGATATCTTAGTTTAGACTTCTAGCCTCCAGAACCACAAGAAAATATATCTCTGTTGGTTAAGCCACCCAGTATGTGGAATTTTGTTACGGCAGCATTCCCAAACTCGCAAACTAATATAGTGACTTAACATCACAAAAAGTTACTTCCTTTTTTTTTTTTTTTTAAGATTTTCTTTATAGTAGGCTCTGTGACCGACATAGGACTTGAACTCACAACTCTGAGATCAAGAGTCATATGCTCTACCGACTGAGCCACCCAAGACTCTATTTTTAAGTAATTTCTACATCCAACATGGGACACAAACCCATGACCCTGAGCTTAAGACTTGCACACTCCACCGACTGAGCCAGCCAGGTGCCCTGAAAAAGTTATTTCTTACTCAAAGTCCAAAGAAGGAGGGTGCTGTGTGGGTCAGTAGGTTAAATGTCCAACTCTTGACTTCTGCTCAGGTCATGATCTCACTGTTCGTGAGACTGAGCCCTACATCAGGCTTTCCACTGACAGCACAGAACCTGCTTGGGATTCTCTCTCTCCCTCTCTCTCTGCCCCTCTCCTGCTCATACATGCTCTCTCACACACATATAATAAATAAATAAACTTTAAACAAACAAACAGGGGCGCCTGGTGGCTCAGTTGGTTAAGTGTCTGACTTCAGCTCAGGTCATGATCTCATGGTTCTTGGGTTCAATCCCTGCATCAGGCTCTGTGCTGACAGCTCAGAGCCTGGAGCCTGCTTCGGATTCTGTGTCTGCCTCTCTCTCTCTCTCAGAAATAAACATTTAAAAATTTTTCAAACAAACAAAGTCCAAAGAAGGTTGGTGAAACTCTCCTACATTTGGTGACTTAGGGATCTAGGCTCCATCTCTTGTGACACTACCATCTCAGCATGTGGTTCCATCCCCACTACTCCCAACCTCAGACCAGAAGGGTCACACAACATATCGCTTCTCCTTGGTCTCCTGCAAGAACTAGTCACATACATGGCCCTAACCTGACAACAAAGGATGCTGGGAAATTTAAAAAAGCAATGGGATATTGGGTGAACTCTTCCTCCGACACAAAAATAACTTTTCAAAAACTTGGTTAAGACGAATAAGTGTAGTTCCCCTGTTACACAGATTGCCTCTTAGTAAGAGTAATAACAGACCTATTTATCCCTTTGTGGAAAACAGGACTTTATTAGTATTTAATTGCAAACAAATGGGAATTCTTCCCATTGTTTAAAAAATACATGCTGACTTCTTTCCTCGTGTTACTTTTAGCCCTCTTGAGATTTCTTTTATGGCTTTGCTTTCATCATTGAGCATGGAATTACTTTACACTTCTGTTAGAATATAATTTCCAGTGAAAATAAACTCTTGAGCAACTTAGGAAAATATTGGAGAAAACTGAAAAACTTATTACTTGAACCATATCTATTCCAGAACACTTTTTGTATCAAATCCCAACTCTACAGACTATCCCTTCAGACTCTCCCTCAGGGTGCCTGGCTGGCTCAGTTGGCCGAGCTGGAGCGCGCGACTCTTGATCTTGGGGTTGTAAGTTCAAGCCACATGTTGGGTGTAGAGATTACTTAAAAATAAAATGTAAAAAAAGAAAAAAGATCCTCCCTCAATAATCATCCCTTGTACCACACACACACACACACACACACACACACACACACACACACACATACACACACACACACATACACACACACACACACTCTTCTAGGCTAGGGTTGGGTTTTTTTTTTGCCCCCACCAAAGCTATTCTCAATGTAAAATAAATTAATAACCATTGATTGGGATGCTATGCCATTTGTTTTTACTACTTGGTAAATTATTAGCAATAATAATAATATTCTAGATTTTATTAAATACTTTTTATATCTTAAAAGCTGCAGTTTTTTCTTTATTTTTGAGAGACAGAGAGATTAATAGTGGGGGAGAGGGGCAACGGGAGAGAAAGAATCCTAAGGAGGCTCCATGCTTAGCTCAGAGCCCAATGTGGCGCTTGATCCCACAACCCTGGGATCATGACCTGAGCCAAAATCGACAGTCCAACACTCAACTGACTGAGCCACCACCCAGGCGTCCCTAAATGCTGTAGTTTTCTTATTGTTAGATCATAGATGCTCATCTTAGCTTTTATCCTTGACCCTCCTGCCTGGGAGGGATTCTCGTCTTGGATAATTCAACTCTGTCTTACTTACTAACGAAAAACTGAGGACCACGTAAATTTCTAGTAGTAAGGGCATACATAGCCAAGTAAGCTATACAATACTGATATTATATAGCTAATGAAAATGCCAGCAAGGGGACTCTATCACCATATTACATAGATATAATGACAATACTCTGTAGTTTATTGACTGCTCACTGTATGCATGGTGCTAAGTGATTTTATATCCATTACCTTATTTAATTCAAGCCATAGTCCTTTTCATTGGTTAAATTATCATACCCAGTTTACAGATGAAGAAACTGGGGCTCAGTGAAGTAACGTGCCTAAGTTCAAACAGGCAGAAAATGATACTGAACCCAGAACTGACTGACTCAACCACCATGCTATTCTCTCCTACAGGTATAGGAAATAATGCAAAAAACACTAAAAAACACTAAATGTGTACAGTGATTGCTAGCAATTGAACTCAAATGTATATCCACTAAAAAAGATTGAAAATATTTTTAAGAAATTGGGAGGAAGTACAGAAAAATATGCAACGGGAAAAAAACCTAGCCAGTATTCTCTCGTCCTAAATCAAAAAGTTAACAACTTGGTGTATTTCTTTCCTATTTATATCTTCCATGTATTTTTGCATACACAATTTTGTCTCCAGCATTGTTTTCACTTCTATCACATAAGCCTTTCTGCATTAAAAACTTAAAGACAGCTTCAAGTTTTGTAAGTTAGTTTGTATTGGTTAGTATTCACTTCAGCTGTGAACGGAGGGAAGCCAAACAACAGTGGATTAAAGTTTGTGTCTCAAATAAACATAAGACAATTTGGGGCTGGTATGGTGGTGGTCATGGAATCATCAGGAACCAGGCTCCTGGATTTTTGCTGCTTTTCTATCCTCGATATACAGCTTCTGCACCACGGCCTAGGATGATGTCTGTAGCTCCAACCATCAAGGTCCCAGTCCATCAGCCAAAAGGAGAAAATGGTGACAGACAGTAGGCTCCCTCTCCTTAAGGATCTTTTCTGGGGGCACCTGGGTGGCTCAGTCAGTTGAGCGTCCAACTTTGGCTCAGGTCGTGATCTCGTGGTCTGTGAGTTTGAGCCCCGCGTCGGGCTGTGTGCTGACAGCTCAGAGCCTGGAGCCTGCTTTGGATTCTGTATCTCCCTCTCACTCTGCCCCTCCCCTGCTCATGCTCTGTGTCTCTCTCTCTGTCAAAAATGAATAAACATTAAAAAAAATTTTTTAAATAAAAGGATCTTTTCTGCAATCTTCTCATGCTATATTCATATCCCATTAGTCAGAACTTGGGCACATGATCACATTTAATAGTGAAGGAGCCTGGGAAATGTAATCTTTTTTCCAAGCAGCCATGTACTTGGCTTACAATCAGGAGTTCACCCACAGTGGAATAGGGAGAGATGAATTGTAGAAAACAACAAGCAATCTCCTGGTAGCTGAATTCTTTGTTTTTCTATAAAAATTAATAAAGTTGAGTTATTAGCTTATAATCCTTAACACATTATAAGCTGTTTTGAAACAATATCTCTTGAATAAGAAGGCATTATTCTATTATATTATTCTATACATTATTCTATGTATTTTTTTGCTTTCCATCCCCAATAAGTAATAAAATACTTGACACACAGTAGTAACTCCATAATAGTCTAAGCTCCTTTCTAATGATAAATGAGAAAGAATAAGCACTTTTCACCACCCACTATGTCTTACACACTTTATTTCATTACATCCTCTTTTCCCTCTATGAGTAGGTATATTATTTCCTCAGCATACGTAAAAAGACTTTTCTGACTCACATAATGAGAAATTAAGCAGCCTGCTTGAAATCACACTGCTGGTACTTGGCAAAGCTGAGGTTTGAGCCCAGGACTGTCTAACTCCCAGATCAATCCATCTATAGCACAGTGCATCAGAGCTCAAAACACCATCAGGAAGAAGTGAAAAGTTCAGAGGTCTGTAAAACTACAATTTACCATATACGACCATCTATTAGAGAACAGCACAATTCCCTCAGTTTAAGAACTCCTTTTAATTTTTAACTCTTGTATCAGATTATTGTTTTCCTAATAATATCTGAAAAGTGTGCATGTGTTGGTTTAGTCACACATTCACAAATACTTATTAGGGACCTCTACATTCCCAGCACTCTGCCAGGCTCCGGAAGGTGGCTGTGGTGGGGGGCGAGGGGGGGGAGGGGGGGGCGGGGGGGCGGGGGCAGAGATGAAAGAAACAGCCTCTATTTGCGCACAGCTTACCTGGTCGTGGGAAAGACAGATAACTGGCGGCAACAATAACAAACTGCAATTCTTTGCCTTTAAGGGCAACGCAGCCTAGGGGAGTCAGGGCAGGCTTCCTAAAGGTGATCCTTAAAGAGCTTTTAGAACAATTCTAGAAGCACAGTCCAAATTTAGCAAGGCAAAGAAGTGTGTCTGCGCAGGGTGCAGAGACCAAGATATAAAGAAGAGAGAATGTGGAACACTGAAAAAGTAGTTTGGAGGGGCACCTGGTTGGTTCAGTCGGGTGAGCATCCGACTTTGGCTCAGGTCATGACCTCATGGTTCGTGGGTTGGAGCCCCATATTGGGGGCTCTGTGCTGACAGCTCAGAGCCTAGAGCCTCCTTCAGATTCTGTGTCTCCCTCTCCCTCTGTCTCTCCCCTGCTCATGCTCTGTCTCTGTCTCTGTCTCTCAAAAATAAATAAAAACATTAAAAAAAATTTTTTTAAGTAGTTTGGAAAGGCTGCCGGCACCTACAAGACTGCCGTGTTGCCTGAGAATCACCCCAAAACTTAACCACGCAGATTTCTGGCCCCATCTCCCACAATTTTTGATTCTGTAGACCTCAGACAGGACCCAGGAAACTACAAATTTAGTAAGCAGTGATTTTCTTAGGTATGGTCTAGGGACTACACTTTGAGAAACCCTGAAAATAAAGAAAGAGGGTGAAGGTGGAGACAGGGCTGGTGAAGTAGGCAAAAGCACAACCAGGCTGACTCAAGAGTATAAAGCGTCCACTGATGTCAGTGGGACAGAGGATTTTAAGTGAAAGAGAACTGGCTTGTTGTTTTAGAAAAATCATTCTAGATCTGGTTTACAGGAGAGAAAGGCTAGAATACTAGGGACCCTAACCAAGGCAGTGAGGAGAAAGATGGAGAAATGGAATGGTATTTATGTATATATTAAGTAATCTCTACATCCAACATGGGCCTCAAACTCATGACCCCAAGATAAGAGTTGGATGCTCTACTGACTGAGCCAGCCAGGCACCTTGAGAAGGGTTTTGAATGATATATATATATATTTTTATTATTTTTTTAAGTTTTAAGTAGGCCTCACGCCTAGCACCGTAACCCATTGTGGGACTTGAACTCATGACCCTGAGATCAAGACCTGAGCTGAGATCAAGACTCAGGCACTTAACCAACTGAGCCACTCAGGCACCCCTGAAATATATTTTTATTTTTCCTTTTTAGAGAGAGAGAGAGAAAGAGAGAGAATCTTAAGCAGCCCGAGCTCAGCCTGAGCCCAATGTGCAGTTTGATCTCATGACCCTGGGATCATGACCTGAGCTGAAATCAAGAGTCTGATGCTTAACCAACTGAGTTACCCACAAGCCCCTGAAAGATATTTTGAAGGTAGAATATCCCAAATTTGTACTGGAATGTGGTGGTGGTGGCAGTGCTGAGCAGGAAGACTTCAGGATACCCTCAGAATTACTGCAAAACTGGAAAAGGGGCAGATAGATCAATCTCAAAATAAAGGGGCATTGAAGCATACAAGAGGCTGGTAAAAATATTGTAAAATTTAAAATTTTAGTACATTTTAAAATATTTTTTTTATCTGAAAAACCTTTTCAAAACCTGCATTTGATTTAGTTTCTGAACGTTAACAAATAAAATCACCATTAGGATTCATGAGAGTTTCTGAAAACCGGACATTCTAACCTCAGGTTAAACATTGGTCCCAAGTAAAACTTATTTTTCAGGGACTGTCTGATCACTCCTTCTGGCACTGTAGGGGAATGAAGGAGAAATTAATTCTTAGCTCAGGAGCAGGCCCTCTGACACCTTCTTTCAGGATTATGTGAACACATTGCCAACTTGTTATGGAATCAGTCTACAGGTATATAAAACATATAAATTATTTGCATTAGTGGGTCATGCATAAAGGTAAGAGGATAAAATCCACTCATTTTAAAAATACACATGCATTAAGGAATTTCTCAGAAATAAAGAATACTGCATCTAGAGGCTAGGAAGACTGTTTTCACATGCTTACCTAAGGAAAGAATGTTGTAATTTGTAAGCCAGGCCTCATCACCCTGCCGTGGTCATAGCCTCAGCAGCAACCCGGGGCAGGGTGAAGCCATGGTTATGGAGTAATAACTGGCACCAAAAATAAAACCGACTCATAATTGGAAGGGTCTCAATTATACCTTTCTGAGTCAGACCAGTCATTCTGGTTTGCCCATTATGTAGTGATAGTACCCTGGTCAGGCTGGCAGTCACAGGAGATCGGTAACCTTGATCTTAGCAACTGAGTGTTGTCTCAGTCTTATTTATGAGAGAAAACGATAGCCATTTGCTCTTTCTCAAGAACATTTCATTTGCTTTTGTTGATAGAAAATTCTTGAAAACCTGGCTTGCCTGCCACCTCCTCTGACATTCCCATACTCTTGGAAGGAGAAACTGTAACAAACTGATTCTTTCCATCATGGAGCTCACCATCAAGGGGCATAAGGAAGGTCAAGGACACAAAGTGCCAGGCAATATGTGATATCTATCTCCAGAATGATAGAAATGAAGTCCTATAGGATTAGAAAGGAGATAAAGATCACTCTGGGATGATCAGAAGTTTTCACAGATAATTAGAACTGAGTTGTGAAATATACAACCCCTGCTTAATTGAATTCAGGTATCCATTTATATTTGTTTTCTTTTTTTTTTTTTTAAGTTTATTTATTTGTTTTTGAAAGAGAGAGTGTGTGTGCATGAGCAGGGAAGGGGCAGAGAAAGAGGGAGAGAGAGAGAATCCCAAGCAGGCTCCATATTCTTTGTGAAGCTCGAATTTATGAACCATAAGATCATGACATGAACCAAAATCAAGAGTCAGATGCTTAACTGAGCCACCCAGACACCCCATTTATATTAGTTTTCTATTGCTAAATAACAAGTCACCACGAACTTAGTAGCTCAAAACAATATTCATTTATTAGCTCATAGTTGTGTAGGTCAAAAGTCTGGGTAGCCCAGCTGGGCTCTTTGCTTAGAGTTTCACAAGGTCAAAATCAAAGTGTTAGCCAGACTGGGCTCTTTTCTGGAGGCTCTCTGAAAGAATCTGTCTCTTCATTTGGGTTGTTGGTAGAATCTGGTATCTTATGGCTGAGGTCCCCATTTTCTTGCTGGTTGTCATTGGAGGCCACTCTCTGCTTCTAAAGTTTATTTCTTTAATTTTTTTTCAACATTTTTTTTTTTTATTTATTTTTGGGACAGAGAGAGACAGAGCATGAACGGGGGAGGGGCAGAGAGAGAGGGAGACACAGAATCAGAAACAGGCTCCAGGCTCCGAGCCATCAGCCCAGAGCCTGACGCGGGGCTCGAACTCACGGACCGCGAGATCGTGACCTGGCTGAAGTCAGACGCTTAACCGACTGCGCCACCCAGGCGCCCCTAAAGTTTATTTCTTTATATTGAGTTAGAAAGGGCACAAGCAGGTGAGGGGCAGAGAAAAGGAGAGACAGAATTCCAAGTAGGCTCCGCACCATCAGCACAGAGCCCCATGTGGGGCTCGAACCCACAAACCACAAGACCATGACCTGCGCAGGGATTGAGTCAGACGCTTAACTGACTGAGCCACCCAGTCGCCCCCACCCACCTTTTTTTTTTAAGTTTATTTATTTATTTTGAGATAGAGTACAAGCAGGTGAGGGTATACTGTCTGCTTCTAGAAGCTACCCACATTCCTTCTCACACGGGCTCTTTCATCTTCAAAGTAAACAATAGCACACAGATTCCTTCACTTCCAATCTCTCTGACTTTTTCTTCTGTTACCAGCCAGAGAAAAAACCCAGCTTGTAAAGGGCTCTCCATATCTTCAGGTCAACTAACTTGGGACTATAATTATATTTGCAAAATCTCTTCACAGAATTACTAGATTAGTTTTGATTGAATAACCAGAAGACAGGAATCTTGGGGGCTATCTTTAGAATTCTGCCTACCATGTGGTTATTCTGTGAACCTGCCTTAAGGTGTTTATCAATCGGTCTATCAGTTTGATCATTTATTGGCCACTTATTAAGTGCATTGTACCAGTCACTGTCATGCTAAGTGGAATCTTAATTTTAGTCTGAAAGGTTTACAGGTGCTTCAAAACTTGAAGTCTATCCGGGTTTGAAAAAAAGGTCAAATATTTTCAATAAACAAATTTTATCTTTCTATATTTCTATCTTTCTATCTTTTTATCTATCTATCTATCTATCTATCTATCTATCTCCACATCCAATGTGGGGCTTGAACTCATAGCTTTTTAAGCTACACACTACTTTCTACCTCATTCCTCATTTCCACCCAGGGAGCAGAAGGTTAACTCCCTATTTCTCTCATCCTTTCTCCCTCCCTCCCTTGTCCTGCTCATGGAAAGTCACCACCATAATGGATCATTGTTATCCGTTTCTTCACTCATGATGATCTCCCCTCTGATCCTCACATGTGCTTCATTCTCTTTTGCCTCAGGAACTTCCATGCATGTAATGCATTCCCAATCATTATGCCTCTCAACACTTCGCCCACACTTCAAGACTTGGCTCAAACCCTGCTTTCTCCATGCCTTCTGACCATACCTAGACTTTTTTGTGCGTAATCCATTTGGCAGTCAACAGTATCATTGTACTGCATCACTTCTATTTCAATCTTAATTGCATATTTACATATATATATTTAATTTTTTTTAATGACAGTATCTTTTTTTGTATTACCCCAAAGTATTTAGCATGAAAAAGGTATTGAAAAAAATGTGTTGGTGTGATAAAATTGCTCTGATTGAAAACTTCTGATTAATAACTTCTATTAATATTATTTATCTAGTTGTCACATTTCTTAATATTTTTTAAAAAATTAATCAGGATTCTGACAAACAAGTAATATATAATCACCTGATCATAGTCCCATGTTTCCCATTTATGAATCGGCTTCTATCTGAAAAATTTTTTTAATTTATGTTTTTATTTTATTTTTGAGAGAGAGAGAGAGAGAGAGTGTGTGTGAGCAGGGGAGGGGCAAAGAGAGGGGGAGACACAGAATCCAAAGCAGGCTCCAGGCTCTGAGCTGTCAGCACAGAGCCTGATGTGGGGCTTGAACTCACAAACTGTGAGATCATGACCTGAGCTGAAGTCAGACACTTAACTGACTGAGCCATCCAGGCACCCCTTCTATCTGAAATTTTTAAGGGTATATGTGGTCAGGTATTGACATTAGCAAGCAAGTAATTATAAAATGTTCTGGAGCTAGAGGCAGTCTTATTAGTTATGTTCTTAGATATTTTTGATGGTTCACTTTCTTTCCATTTATGTGATGAGGACAGTAGCTGCCCACCAAAATCTTCCTCATCTGTGTCAATAGAGTTGTGGCTGGAAGCATCTGCTCAGCCTGGAACTACATTTCCCACCAGCCTCAGAAGCCATATGTGACAAAGCCAAATCTTTGTCAATAAAACATGAAGAGGACTAATTTGTGCCAGTCCTGGGTATAGCTCTTTAAGAAGGTGTTCACTCTTACTTTTCCCTTCCTCTAATTAGACACAGAGAGACAGAGGCCCTCAGGAAATGAAATCTAAGAGAGAGGAGTGATTCCTCAGGTGGAAGATAGCTGTTGATGTCTTGGACTATTCGCCCTGTTTCAGGAGTGATATATGTTGCTGGATTTCATCCATTATATCTTGGAGTCCATTTGTTTCAGCAATTTGACCTGGTACAAATTCATTTAGTCCAAATTCATAGCTAGTACAGTTAATTCTTGTATTGTTTGTCAAGCGTCTACTAGCTATGTAGTGTGGCTCTCATAGCATACACTTATTTAGAAATCCTGCACAAGAGGCGAGATCTAAGTAATTACCGAGGAAAACGCCACCAGCTCTGATTCTGAGGAATAGCTGTTTTCATCTCTATGAGAAGAAATAATCTTAAGAACCTATTCATAGTAATTGAAAGCAGAACTTCTAGTGAGCAACACCCTTGAGGCAATGCGGTCTGGGTTCATCTGTTTGTGGCTTATGGTCAAGGAGCCTTGCTGGATGGCCCATCTCTGCTTCATCAGAAAAAGTAGGAAGAAGCTAAATTCTATTCTACTTAAGGCTAGAACAATGCCCTCTGATGTCAATCTCCTTGAATCTGAATTCTTCTCAGAGGTTATATCTGCCAGGAAGATTACCTGACGACGGCACTCTCCCCACCCCGGGCAGGATAAGATGTCGGTTATCAAAGTATCCCCAGGACTCACTGTAATTCTCTGTCACTATTCTCACCACACTAAAGCATCTGCCACTTCACAACCTACTCCAGTATGTCAGCTTCTTGAACGCAGGGACACTGTCTTCTTCATCTTTGTGGTCCCTCTGTCTAGTATAGTGCCCGGTAGAGAGATGTTTCCCAAATGATGGCTGAACGAATGGATCCTTGAATTTAAGGCCCTCATGGGACGGTATTCTTCTGCTTACTTCTGTAGGAGACAACTTCATCATAGTCATTACTGACATCAATTTCAAGCCCCTCCAAATCTTTTTAAATGATTTGGTACCACGCCTCATTACTTTATACTGGTCACCATGCCTCATTACCACTACCTTTGCTTAGATCAGCCAGACCTATGTGCCTTCCTGAGATATATCTTTGACAAAGATCATATATATATATATATATATATATATATATATATATACATATATATATTCATATATATATTCATATATATAGGTATATATAGTTAATTTTATAAGATTTTTATAATTTTATAAGACCATATATATGTATATATAGTTAATTTTTAATTTTCTCAAAATTTTACTACATTGGACACATTGTGTCAAGAGATAGGATTGAGGAGTAAAGAGAGACCTGGGCCAGAACTCGGGAATCATTGTGTCTCTTTTATCTCTTATGGCTCTGGTAAAATGCCCCCCCCCAAAAAAAGGCCACCGTAAAATGATAGTGAATTAGAAAAGAGTAAGCTCTAGAATTATTCTTCAGACAAAATGCTACCTAGAAATAATAACAAATTTTATAAGAGATAAAAGCACAGCTTGGTATGGGGCTTCTGAGAAGCAGAATTTGCAAAGCACAAGCCTGGATCATCTCAGATACCCTTTCACCTGTAAAAGCCTGTGGTTCTATGTAAATTAATTGCTCTGCATTTTTTATGTGTAAATGATACAATCTTTGGTCCCTTCAGATCTGTCTACTAATGAAGCTAGCACTGTGTACTAGCTGTATCTAATAAAATTATCTCCTGCTGACATACCATTTTACAGGGGCATTTATAGAGGTGGTGGGACACTGGTTACCAGCATGGACTTTAGAGTAAGACTATTCAGATCGAATACAAATCCGGACACTTCTGTCAACTAGCAATGACTTAGGCACATTACTCAATCTCTCTAAGCCTCAGTGTCCTCACCTGTAAATGAGCAGAAAAATGCCTGCATTACTGGGTGTTGGAAGAATGACGTGGGATATAGTACAGACAGCATTCAACACAGTGCTTGGCATGTGGGACATTCTCTATGGAAATTCGCTGTAGTTAATTTCTCATTCTTCATTTCACTTAATCCTCGCAATACAAGTGTTACTATTATCCTTATTTATAGAGAAAGTTGAGACTCAGAGAAATGGAATGACTTGCCAAAATTCACCCAGTAAGAGCAGAACCGGGCGCTCTTTCCACGGCCCTGCTCAGAGTCTAACTGAGACAAGGAACTAAGACATAAGCTCAGGGAGGGGGAAATGAAAGGGGAGGGTGGAGGTGGGGAGCCACAGGAAAAAAACTTGCTGACCACACAGGGATGCCCCCCCCCAAGGTAAGCGTGGGGAGGAGGATTCCAGAGACAAATGGGACTCACTTGTAATAGCGTGTGAGACTGTGACACTACCTGAGCATGGCACAAGCCAGGGTGTCACGGTGACCTCTCCCCCCGTGCAACTTCCAAGTCCATGGCAGAAGTGGGGCTTCTCCTCAGCCCACCTCCGGCTTTTGTGCCTCGCAGGTGTGCCCACTGAACGCTTGCTAAGTGGCCTGGGTAAGAAGGCTTCTCTTTTTATTCCCCCCCTCCCTTAATTTAGAAGACCTTCCTGGTCCTTGAAATCATGAGGAATTAAGGACTCTTCTTCTTCCTGCCTCAAAGCAGAGGGAGGAATCCTCCCTGAGAATTTAATTTTGTATCAAGTAGTTGATTGATCCTGACAATTACCCCATTTACTGTACTTTAAACGGCAACTCTACCTACCTTTCCTCCCTCATCCTCCAGCTCTTCACACCCAAGTCCTGGTGCCTCATTTATTCGCCATCTTGATTTCTACCCTGTGCACAATGATATCATCACAAGCAAGCACAGGCCCCCCGGCTACTCAAAGAGAAAGAGGCAGAGACCCGAGAGGGAAAATTAAGGAGCTTGCTCCTCCCCCCCCCCCCCCCGCCTCCTCTGCCCTGTCCTCTCTCTTACTTACTGTCCTACTGCATTACAGAGCCTGCTCCTTCACAAGAGTATCTGTGGTTCAGAGTACCTTGCAGAGACACAGACTGAAATCCCCTATTGCTACAGTATATTTCACTATATATATTTAAAGCCCAAGAGGAAATGCAAGAGTTGGTCTTCTTCCCTCTAATAGATTTATGTGTTTGGGTTGTTTTCATTTTATTTTTTTAAATTTTTTTAATGTTTATTTATTTTTGAGAGAGAGACAGAGACAGAGCATGAGTGGGAGAGGGGAAGAGAGAGAGAAAGACACAGAATTGGAAGCAGGCTCCAGGCTCTGAGCTGTCAGCACAGAGCCTGATGTGGGGCTCGAACTCACGAGCTGTGAGATCGCGACCTGCGCCGAAGTCAGATGCTTAATGGACTGAGCCCACCCAGGTGCCCGCGTTGTTTTCATTTTAGAGAAAATTACAAAAATAAAGGACCAGAAGGGTTAAATAATCACAGAACAGCCTGTCCTCATTACTTGTGTGAAATCCCCACTGCATCCCAGGGACAGCATGTTAAATCAATAGAGACTTGAGCTGTTAATTTCCAAAAAGGAAGAGATGATTGAACGAAAATAGTCTACGTTGGGTCTCTGCCCACAGGGGATGGGAGACCCTTTATTTCCAGGTCTTTCTACAATTAAGTACCTTCTAGGATCACGAACCACTTTACAAAATTTCCTGCTTTGGGTGGGAAGCAGGAAGCAGAATTTCCTGCTTTGGGTGGGAAGGAGGGAATACTTTGTGGACACAAAAGCTTTAGTTTTGCACAGCACTGAGTTCACAGCAAGGTGGGACGAGGTGAGGTTCGTATGTAGGTGTATGAAGGCGATGAAGGTGGGGTGAGGCTGGAGAGGTGGGGACACATCAAGATCAGTGGCAGGTTAACCTTTGTTACTCTTATTTCAACTTCTCTCGCCCCCCCCCCCCCCGGGCTATGCCTCTGCAGTTAAAGTCCAGGGGAGGAGACTTAGATTTCTTACCGATCCAGGGCCCTCACTTTTTATTTTATTTTATTTTTTCCAGGCAGAGGCTGAGAAAGAGGCTGTTTGCATTGCATGCAACTCTTGATCAATGATTTTTTTTTATTTTTTTTATTTTTTTTTTCCAACGTTTATTTATTTTTGGGACAGAGAGAGACAGAGCATGAACGGGGGAGGGGCAGAGAGAGAGGGAGACACAGAATCTGAAACAGCCTCCAGGCTCTGAGCCATCAGCCCAGAGCCCGACGCGGGGCTCGAACTCACGGACCGCGAGATCGTGACCTGGCTGAAGTCGGCCGCTTAACTGACTGCGCCACCCAGGCGCCCCATTGATCAATGATTTTTTTATCAGGTTGGCATGATCAAATGCTTGTAGGGTCTAGGGAGGACCAGCGTGATAAAGGACAACTTTTTCTAGAAGTCATTTTGCGATGCCATTTCTTGGTGGGGCTATTTCTTGTGAACTGTAATAGGTGTCATCATCCTGATGACCTTTTACGTATACGGATTGTGGCAATCCACAGAGTAGGGAACTAGGCATTTTTCAAGTAAATGTCAGCTGATTGTAATTTTTTAATGAGTTCCTCCCTTACTTTTTTTCTCATTCTTGGCTATGACCTCTTCAAACTAAGAGTCTGCGGCAGCTGGCTGTGGCTTCATTTCTTATCCAAAAAAATTCCCTACATTCTTAGAATGGCCATGAACTCTACACTGCCATCTCTGAGCTGGTCCCCAGGAGAAGGGAAAGGCAGCTCTCCAATGGCTGTTGGAGGGGAGATGAAGGAAAAGAGGATGTTCTACCCTATCACCTCCCAAAGGACTTCCTTCCTCCCAAAGAGCAGCTGGTTTCCTTAGGGGAAGGGCTGGAGAGGTGGGATGGGGTTTTGAGATCAGGAGAGGTGTGTCCATTAGCCTCATTTTTCCTACCCTCATCTATCCCTGTTCCCTGCCATTTGATCTGTGAATGGGCCAGCTCTAATGCTAAGCTACTCCCAACCAGGGCAGGTAAGAGTTGCAGCCCTGCATTCCTTCAGTTACGCCCCAGGGGACACTCTGGGGGCCTAGGGGCAAACTCAGTCTCTTCTGGTCTAGGAAGTGTGGCACTCCCTCCCCTCTCTGGACTGGGCTGTCTTTGCCTTGTTTTATTTTTATTTGAGAGAGAGAGAGAGAGAGAGAGAGAGAGAGAGAGAGAATCTTAGGCAGGTTTCACATGGAGCCAGAAGTGGGGTTTGATCCTACGACCCTGGGATCATGACCTGAGCCGAAATCAAGTGTTGGATTGAGCCACCCAGCTGCCCCGGGCTGTCTTCATTTTAGAGTAGTGATTCTCAGCCGTGCCTACACCTGAATTTTCTGAAGAGCTTTTAAAGATTCCCAGTCTTGGGTCTACCTTAGGGTACTTGAAACCAAACCTCTGGAAGTGGGGACCAGTCAAGTGTGTTTTCAAAGCCCCAGGGTGAGGGTGAGAATGTGCTTCCCACTGTCTCATGCCAGCTTATGGCACTTGGCAAGACGTGGCAAGACCCTTTGAGCTGGGCCTTCAGCAATGGCCCTGTCATAGTCAAATGCTGCATGCAATCTCACGGAGACCTCCTGCATTCACTGTTGGTCTTCCTTGTCTTGCTCTCCATCAGCCTGGATGTTGCTCACTCCTGCTCAGTTAGCTTTTCCTCTCAAGATGGCGTCTGGCCTTAATGCTATCCAACCCAGCCATCTCTCTGCACAGTGACCCACACAGGTCTCTCTCACAACTGATCATGAGCCTATAAGCTTATTTGCAGCTTCTCGCCCTACCCTCCCTTCACCTGAAATTTATTGAGTATCTATAATGTGTCAGGCTCAATGCCAAGTACTTTGTAAGTTTGATCCTCACAACAGCTTAGAAAGAAGTGTTATTATTGTACAGCTAATGACACAGAGATTCTGAGAGGATAAAAATCTTGGCCCGGGTGTCTTTTTTTCTTTTTTAATGTTTATTCATTTTTGAGAGAGACAGATTGTGAGCAGGGGAGTGGCAGAGAGAGGGAGACACAGAGTCCAAAGCAGGCTCCAGGCTCAGAGCACAGAGCCCAATGTGGGGCTTGAACTCATAGACTGTGAGATCATGATCTGAGCTGAAGTTGGACGCTTAACCGACTGAGCCACCCAGGTGCCCCTTGGCCTGGGTGTCTTACACCAGGCAGGTGTTACACCCTGCCTGGAAGTGTTCACAGCCTGGTTAGGAAGATACAGGAGACAAGCAGGAGGACAGAGGGAAACTGAGCTGTGGGAGCAAGTGGAGAAGAACTTACCCAGAGAAGCAGTCCTTGAGAAGATGATAGTTTGGTTTTTTGTTTTTAATGTTTATTTTTGAGAGAGAGAGACAGAGTGCAAGTGCAGGAGGGGCAGAGAGAGAGGGAGACACAGAATCTGAAGCAGGCTCCAGGCTCTGAGCTGTCAGCACAGAGCCCCACACGGGGCTCAAACTCGTGAACTGTGAAATCATGACCTGGACTGAAGTCGGACGTTTAACCGACTAAGCCACCCAGGTGCCCCCGAGAAGATGATACTTTGAATTGAATCCCAAAAGATGAGCAAAAGTTCCTCGGCTGAAGAAAGTGAGAACATCATGTACACAGCTCAGAGAAATCAGCTCAGAGCAATCACGGACCTGCACGAAGTTCAGTACGGCTGGGAGATGATGCGGAGGAAGGGGCAGGAGGTGACTATAGGCAGCAAGTGGGGCAGGTCATGAACCTTGAAGTCACACTAATAGGTCTTGCAGTTTACCCTGGGGACAGTGGGCACCAGGTGAAGAATTTTAAGCAAAAGAGAGAGAAAATGAACGTTGCGTTCAGGAGGAAGGATTGGCAAAGGACGTTCATGTCTAGAGATAGGCAGCACAGATAAGAGGCTGCAGTGCAAATTCTAGTGAGAGGTCATGGTGACCAGAACTAAGACCAGCGAAATGGCAAGGAGGGGAGAAGATGAGGAGCTGTTCAGACGCAACTGAATTTGACAAAAAACTCACTATGGTCGGTGAGAAGAAGGGATCGAGAGTAAGTGCTCTCCTTGGGACAAAGGACACAGGAAGAGGAGAAGGTTGGGGAAAGCTAGTAAGTTTCTTTCCACGGGTAAGTGTAGGGGTCCCCTGGGCAGCTGGATATAAAGGTCTGGAGTCCAGGAAAGGGGTATAGACTGGAGATCTAAAGTAGGAAGTAATTGGGGTGCCCTGGGGGCTCAGTCAGTTAAGCAGCTGGCTCTTGGTTTCAGCTCAGGTCATGATCTCACAGTTCATGAGTTGGAGCCCTGTGTATGTCTCTGTGCTGATTGTGTGGAGCCTGCTTGGGATTCTCTCTCTCCTTCTGCCCCTCCCTGATGCGCTAGCATGCTCTCTCTCTTTCTTTTTCTCTCTCAAAATAAATACACTTAAGAAAAATAAAATAGGAAGTCATCAAAACCATCCCTGACACCAACGATGTTGTAAGGGGTCCAGAGGGAGTGGGTACGATGAGAAGAGCTGCATCATCAATGGCCACTGGGAAGGATCCCACCTTCCCTCTAGAACTTGAGAATTATTCTGACCTCCGCTGCTGTCTGGACTCTCTCCCTGTCATCCAACACCATCCAAAGAGAGCCCTGTGGTACCACTCCATTCCCAGCCTTTCTTTTCTCTTTGGGCACTGTGTCTGAAATAGACCAAACACCATTTTAGGACCACTGAAATCAGGTTAGTTCCGACACCCTAAGTTGGGAAGGGTCCTCCTTGTTTCCTCTTTTTCCCCTTCGGCCCAGGGCTGTGGCCTGATCCAGCGTGCCTCACTTCACAGCCCACAGAACAGGCATGCGGGCCCCCGAAGGTGCTGAGCCCGAGGTGGATGAAGAAGCCTGGGACCGGGTGGCGGTTCCCCCGTCTATCCAGCCACATGGAGCAAGAGGAGAGGAAACACAGCAGAGGCTGACAGCACGGAAAAGTGGAACACCAGAATTTGCTCCCAAGGGAGACTGGCTGTGGAATACCTTAAATTAGAAGTCTTAAAAAATGTGTTAGGGATCCCTGTTGCCCTGGTTGGCTTTGGGTGTGGTTCTTTCCAAAGGAGAACGATTGGTGGAGTTTTTCCAGCCCTATAATTCTACTTGTGATGAGGTGGAATTAAAGCTGAAATGTGAGTTCATAAATTGCCTAGTTGGTGAATAATAGAATTTAAATCTCCTCAAAAAAAAAAAAAAAGAAAAGCTAAATACGAAATCATATTAAAATTCATAGCCATCTGCCTACAACGATCTAATTTAAAAATTGAGCACAATTAATTTTTAATCCGAGGTCAGTTTCCCACCCCCACCTGTCTCTCTCCTCACCGCCTCCCCCATCAGACAGTCAGTGTGTGCTCAGAGAACTCGAGACCATTTTAAATATTAACCAGAGCCACACATACCTAGGAAGATGAATCCACACACACACACATCTTCTCCTCTTCCGTCTATTATTACGAGCATAGCTGCTCACATATTTCTACACGTAGTTCTGGTTAAAAATAAATTCTGTAAACTGGGAATGCGGGGTGTGTCTGCCTCCATAAAATCCCTTTGTTCTCTGTTGAGAAGTGAGCAGAGATGCAGACGTAGAAAGCAGGCTGTATTTCAGGAAAAGATCCTGTGCCAGTGTTTCAGTATCCACCTTTCTGTTAGTGGTAGGGGTCACTGAGTTTGAGGAGAGATGTGGATACTTCAAGGTTTTACGGCATAGACCGTTTGACTTCCTTCCCCGGCTGCTCAGTTTGGATGGGAAGAGATTCCGTAAGAGAGGGTACAGGAATAGGCAGAAGCAGGGCAGGCTAAATAAAGCTGGTTATCACCAGGAAGCTGACATGATCAAGCATCCTCCAAAAGCAGGCAGGCCAGGGCTGAATCAGCGAAGTCCGGAAGCTGTTTTCAGCATCTTGAGAGACCAGCACACTTCGGGAGAAGAGCTCTTCTGACGGAGATCCCCTGTTGAATGAGGCCTTTCCTCTGGATGAATTGAATCATGCAAAGTTTTGTTGTTTTTTTTTTTTTCCAACGTTTATTTATTTTTCGGACAGAGAGAGACAGAGCATGAACGGGGGAGGGGCAGAGAGAGAGGGAGACACAGAATCGGAAACAGGCTCCAGGCTCCGAGCCCTCAGGCCAGAGCCCGACGCGGGGCTCGAACTCACGGACCGCAAGATCGTGACCTGGCTGAAGTCGGACGCTTAACCGACTGTGCCACCCAGGCGCCCCAAATCATGCAAAGTTTTAATGGGGTTTCCTCTCCTCAGCATTGGGGTCCTCATTTTCTATGACAGACCCCCTCACCCTTGGGGGCAGGAACACCAGGGCTCCCTGTATTGGCAACAGCATCGAGCCTTGTAGAGAAAGACGAGGGGCAGGGCGATGAATCCTGGGGGTATGGTAGACCACACTCGGTGAAAGCAAAAACCAGAGAGGGTCGCTACTTACTTGACACCGTTCTAAACAAACCCTTGGATTGCTCACAGCCCAAGATCATTAGTGAGCTAACCTAAAGGTCGTGGACCCAAAGGGCAGCAACAGTATAGAGCCCAAAAGGAGAAAACAGAGGTCCCAGACGCAACTGTGAATGTTGCCATGTGTTTTGAGTTTTTAGAAGCTACTGAATGTGTGACCACGTGTGTTGGAGCAGTACTGGCCCCTAAGACCTTCTGAAGAAATCAGTGTTGGCTGTGTAATAACTGATCTCAGATGTGTGACGAGGGAGACTATGGTGTCAAGGCCTCCAGCAAGAAGCCACGGAAGGTTAGCTGGAGCTAGGTTCTTTTTTTTTTTTCCCAGGTGAACTCTATGCCCAAAAAGGGGCTTGACTTACCACCTCGAGATCAAGAGTCACGTGCTCTACCGACTGAGCCTACCAGGCGCCCCAGGAGCTAGGTTCTTAAATGGAGATGAAAAGCTGTGATTGAAGAATGACCCATTTGGGGAAAATAAAGCCGATGATGGGAAATGGGCTGCATCTTAGATTAGAGTCTCTTTTTTAGTAAGTCCTGAGGTAGAGGGCATTCGGGGGCTGAAAACCCAGAATGTCAGCTAAATTTGGCCTCAGCAAAGGGAAATTAGGTCATAAGTGCAATACTTTGACCAAAGGCACTGCAAAGAAGGAAATCTAAAGTAGTTGCCAGTGAACAAACAAGGCAATTATCAATATCAGGAAAAACAAAAAGTAACAAAGAAAAATAATAGTGCACTACAATGCTCTGCTTTCCTTGCATGTATATAATCATGTAAACACCAACAGTAATCTAACCAATAATTATAATACATGACATAGGGAGGACGAGGGAGAGGATGGCTAAAAAGAGCACTAAATCCTCATTTACCAATACAGGAAGATAATACATCTAAATTGTTGAACCAAAAGAGAATAGCACGTGTAGATTATTTAAAATATGGCAGTTCTCAGGGCACAGTTGGTTAAGCATCCGAATCGATCTCAGCTCAGGTTTTGATCTCAAAGTCATGGGTTCAAGCCCCGGGTTGGGCTTCATGCTGGCTGTGGAGCCTACTTTCAATGAATGAATGAATGAATGAATGAATGAATAAATAAATAAATAAAATATGGCAATGTGTAAATGGCAAAAAAAAAAAACCAAAACACTAAGACTTGGGGGTTGTGAGAGGGAATGAGGAAGGAAACTGCTGAAGTTCATTGGACTTTTAATATTATTTGACTTTTTCAATTATGTGCACGTGTTCATTAAAACAATTTTTAAATGGTCTTTATCTGAAAGGAGAAGACAGAACAGAACATCTTTACAGTTAAAAGTATGTTGAAAAGACAAATTAACTTCAAGCTCCAAATACGCTGAATAACAGAGGACAGTCAGGAAGCAAGAGTAAGGCCTAACTCTCCCTTAGTTGATTTAGGCACAGTTTGATAACAGTTAAGTTTAATAAAAAGAGTCTTTAGTTCATAGCTAGATCTTACATAATTTTATTTATTTATTTATTTATTTATTTATTTATTTATTTATTTATTTTTATAGAGAGTGTGTGAGCATGCAGGGGAGGGGCAGAGAGAGAGGGAGAGAGAGAATCCCAAGCAGGCTTTGCTCTGTCAGCACAGAGCCCAATGTGGGGCTTGAACTCATGAACCATGAGATCATGACTGGAGCCGAAATTGAGTTGGATGTTTAACTGAGACACCCAGGCACCCCAAATCTTGCATAATTTTAAAACTTGCTATTGTTTATGTAGTATTTATAAGACAATTAATTAAAACTTCCCTTAAAAAGAGTTAGTTTGGGGACATACCAAGTGGATCATATTCTGTATATCTATGTCTTTAATTGTCCATGCAATTAAGAAGAGTGCCTAACCAGCATTAGGTTAACACCACTAATGTTTTGGGTCAGGTGATTCTCCTTTGCGGGTGTCTAAACTGTGCATTTTAGATGTTTAGTAGTGTCTCTGGCCTCACACCGAATGTGATGCCAGTGGCATCCCTCCTGCCTGGTTGTGAAAACCAAAAAATGTCTTCAGTTGCTCATCAAAGATTTAGGCTTAGTCCATATTACTAACTCTGCATCACAGAACATCTAAACAGTGATTAAAATTTATTATACCATTCTGCATCTGATAACTGAGACATGTTAAGTGAGAAGTTTCTCCCTAAAGTATAATTAGGCTATGTAAATTACCTAAGTATTTTTAAATCTGAAATAAAATTGAAAACACAAAGAATCTCATCATGACATTCTGACACTCCGGTTAGATCTTTTTCCAGGGAGGAGAACCTTGCTCCAAGCATCTTCATAATCTGCCCCTCAACTGAGCTTGCTTCAGCTTTCAAGAAACCTGGAGCAGAACCCATAAGGGGTTTGAGTGGGCAAAAGGCACTCCAGAAAGGATTCCCTGGCCAGAGTGGGGAGGACTGGGTTTGGGACATAAATAGCCGCTTCATCATCAAAGCCTCCTCCTGCCCAAGAGAAGGCTTTCATGAGAACTCAGGCTCGTCGTGTGAAAATTCAGATGACTGAACTATAATTAGCTCGATTAGTCAACATTTTAATTCATAGGATTCTGGCTTTGATGTGCTCCTTTCTCACAGAATCAAAGCTAATAATTCTGGAATCATAATTGGGAGCTGAGTGCCAGCTTGAAGCTTGGGGAGCTCCCTCACCTTCTTGGCAAGCCCTGCTTCCAAGACTGATGCTTCCTGGCCGTGAATGAACCCAGCCCAGGCATCTCCACCTTGCCCTTCGGCTCCTTGCTTCAGAGGACATTTCCTGAGCATCTTCTCTCTGTGAGCCAAGATCTCCAGCATTTAGGTTCTAAATTTGCAGTGGTTGGCATTAAACTATGATGTCAGTACCTCCAAAGCCTGAGCACATAATAGGTGCTCCATAAACCTTTTTTTTTTTTTTTTTGATGTTGCTAAACAAATAGTGGAGCAGATCATTGGTTGGTTGTCTATCTAATAGCCATTCTTCCTGCTTCAGGAATAAAACCTGATTGAAACAACCAATTGTGATTGGTAGTGATTGTCTTCTTGTTCAAATATAAGCACATGAGGGGCGCCTGGGTGTCTCAGTTGGGTAAGCGTCCAACTGTTGATTTCAGCTCAGGTCATGATCTCACGGTTCCATGGGATCAAGCCCCATATTGGGCTCTGCACTGACAGCGAGGCGCCTGCTTGGGATTCTCTCTCTCCCTCTCTCTCTCTGCCCCTCCCCCATTGGTGCACGCACACACACTCTCTCTCTCAAAATAAATAAATAAACTCAAAGAAAAAAAAAAGAAAATATAACCACACAAGATAATTCTGGTTGATGAGATATGATAGGCATTCTGGGTGGATTTCAGAAAGATTTCCTTGCTTAAAAAGGCATACACAGGAAGAGACAGTTCTCTCCTGCTATTGAACATGCTTGTGTTTCCAAGTGACATCTAGAATCAAGTGCCCACCATCTTGAAACCATGAGGAAGACTGTCAGGGGACGAAGCAGACAGGCTGAGGATGCAGGTCAGAGAGATGGAAGAATGTGTGGCCCTCTAGGACATTGTTAAGCTATGGATCAGCCAACTCGGAAGCTAGCTCTGGATTTCTTAAAGCAGATGACACATTTCCCTTCCTGTTAAGCTCAGTTGGATTTTCTGTGCTTATTATGGTTGAAAGCATCCTAACTGATATAAGTGATTCACCAGATATTTTTTTATAAGAAGGGATTTAGGTAAAAGGGTGGCCTAGCAGGAACTTTATTTTATCAGCCACTGCTTACTGAGCACCAACCATGCACATCGCCGGAATCGTGTGAACGTTGACTCTAATCCTCGCGATAACTCCATGAGGTGATTTTTGTTATTTGCATTTCAGAGATGAGGCTCTGAGAGCATAGGGAAACTCACACACAAACCATCCCGTTACTATGCAGTCCAGAGATGGATGCCAGCATCTGACTGCCGTGAGCTCCCACGGCTGCGGTATGGGACAGACTGGAGCTCATCCCTGCACCATATCCAATGCTTCCCTTTGGCCACCCTCCCCTCTCCAGCGCCCATCAGCCTCATGCTTCCAATGGTCGGCAAAGACGCAAGTTTCCTCACATTTCCTCAGGCGCTGCAAAGAACCGATAAAGGAGTTAATCTCTACACACTATACACCCCAAGAGCTCTCCCTGAGCAGGCTTGCTGGCCTGGCACGCTGACAAAACTGGAGAGGCAGGAGGAGATCCAGGCCTCCTGGATCCGACACATCCACGGAAGCAGAGGCAGGAAGATGCGTCAACACAAAGCGTGTTGTCTCAGAGGGCCAAATGTGGCTGAGAGGCTGAAAAAGATAGAAAGGTGACCGGTGGATGTAGCAAATGTGGAAACTATTGGTGAGAAGAGAGGTTTAGGGGAGCAATGGGGGCCTGAAACGCTAATGGATCTATGGAGGAGAGAACAGGAGCGGAGGAAGTGTCTCCAGACAACTCTTTGAAGAAATTTTTGCTATGAATGGGATCAGAGAGCTGAGAGAGGATGTAGAATCAAAGAAGAATTTAAGATAAGAGATACCAGAGCATCTTTGTCTGCTGATGAGACTATTCCTTTCCAGAGGAAGAAACTGACAATGTGGGAGAGAGAAGCGATACCTACACAAGGGGGGCCTTTAGGAAGGGGAGAGGTGGGGGGAACCTGGTTCTCCCAGAGTGAGATCTTTCTGGAAACTTCACTTGCTCTGGTCTTCTAATGGACATCTGCTCTGTGTGCCCTCAAGAAGCAGCCTAATCCAGGACAGGGCCAAGAGGTACTGGAAGGATTCCACGCCTCCCTTAGCTTTCCATGCTGGCCTCGGGATCCAAGCTGTGGCAATCTGCTGCATGGTTGGCTTTCTGATTTCCCAGGGCATCCTCCCCAAGGGCTGGGGCAGGTGAATCTGCCCAGCATTTTTCAAAGGTCGAAAATGTTGAAAGGACTGATCTCCCCCAAGTAATATAACCTTTACTATGGGCCAGACATTGCATTTATGGACTCCCTTTACTGTTATCATTCAACCTTCCAGATGGGGAAGTTTAGGCATGGAAATGTTAAATGAACTGCCGGAGGTCACACATCTGGTAGGTGGAGGAACTGGGATTTGAACCCAGGCCACATGGCTGTGAGCCCGCCTCTTCCATCCCCCGTCCCGCTCCATTCTGATTCTTCCCTTCAGCCCTTCTCCAGTAAGGCCTAGGCTCCTTTCAACCAACAGAACCCTTGTGGCCTGTCTTGACCCAGAAGGTCCTAAGTCTGGGGGGAGTCACACTCACTCTGCAGTGCCAGGACCCCCTCCACGCCCCTCCCCTCCCCTAACACACATGCAGAGACCATCCTGAAGCCCTTCGAGTGAGAGGTCATTCTGATTCCCCTGTGACTGGTCCTGTGCCCACGAGGAATGCTGCCCACACAGGGAGGAAGACGCAGAGCTGCTACTTTCCTGCCTCCCTATTTATATCAGGCCAGACCTGGGCAGGAAACAGATGGCACACTCCAATTGGGTAACTTGAAGAAAGTTGAATAAAGGGGCTATTTACAAAGGTGTGGGCAGGATGTAGGGAAACCACAGAGGCAGTGCAATAAGTAACCGCTGCTTGACTACCCCTAGGCCCGAAGGGGCAAGGGGAGGTGCGGTCGCCAAAACCTGGAGAGTGCGCCCTGTGTGCTTACAGCCACCTGACAAGAGCTGTGGCCAAGAGAAAAGGGAGGCAGCCAGCCTGGGAGTGCCACCACCCCGGGTCTCCCTCCTGCTTCTCCCTCCCTCTGATCTTCCACCTAGGACTCCCTCTGGCCAGGGCAAACAGAAGTATCTTGCCCACTAACCAACTTCTTAGTCAAGGTGGTGGCAAAGCGTGGGGCTCTGCAGACAGGCCGCCTGACTTCAAGTGCCGACTGCCCCTTACTTGCCGAGTGTCTCTGGGCAAGTTACTTAACCTCTCTATACATCAGTTTGCTCCTCCGTAAAGTGGGGAGTATAACCCCAACCTCACAAAGTTACAGTGAGCATTAATGCTTAATTTATCTCACTCAGAGATAACATAAATAAAGCACTTAGCATACAGTAGGTACTCAATAAATGCTGGTCCCTTTCTTCTCTCACCTTATTCAGGTAAAGCGTGTGGGGATGAGGCCCTATACTTGGTATGTGGCAGGATTATACGATGCACTCCATAAATAGTGCTTGGTTGATGGTTGAAGGGCCCTTCTGTTCCTCAGAGGCTTCAGAACATCCTTCAAGTGACCTGTCTGGTGTGTCCTTGGAGCCTGCAGCAGTTACCGAGGCTTAAAAAGTTCTTGTTGGAAAAGAAAAAGAAAGAAAAAAAGTTGTTGTTGGGATTGCTGGCATGGTTCTCTCCTTTCGTGGGTGGTTGCAAGGTTACTAAAGTATTTGCCTTATGATTTATTCATTCGTATGTTTGTTTTATGCTGTTGCCTGTTATTTGTTTTATAGTCAACAATTAGAAGGTTCTTGAAAATCTTTTTAAAATTTCATGTAACCATACAAAAAATGTCATTGTTTGCTTTCTCTCCGTTTGCGCTTCCCCGCGATTAGGATGGATCTGAGTTATCACCAGATTCATGACAGAAGGCATTTCAAAAGGCAGTTTCACTGGTGACAGGTGGACCCGGGGCTGCTTACTTCTTTCTATTCACGTATTACTGCCTATTCACAGATGCAAGAAGCTGAAGCGGGTCCAAAGGTCGTCCTACGGTAAGCAGTTATAGGGAATGCTCCCTACTCCTGAACTTTCTTTGGACAACTCCGTGGTTCTTGGTGACTGGCTCCAAATCCGTGCCCTTCGATGTACCATTTGACCCTGAGCAAGTGTCTTCCTGTTTCTTGTTTCCACCTCCTTCGGTCTCTTTAGAGCCCCTGAGTGCCTACGGTGTGGGGCTCCTGTTCTCCACGGAACAGCTCTGCCATTGTCGTCGGGCCCTGCCCCCAACCCACTCTTAAGTAGACACCAAAGTGGAGGTACACTTTTCCAAACTATTTACCTGCCGCTCTCCTCTTCTATTGCAATCTCTTTCAACCCCTCTTCCATCATGTGCTTTTCCAAAAGGAGCCCAAATCCCGTAGGACTATAAGCACGACTAGACTCAAAGTTCTGCTGTGGCAGTGACCGTGACTTTTCATGTTTTTATAACCTATAGTGCCCGTCTGAGGCTATCTGATCTGACACAGATCAGGAGCTCAAGAAATGGTCGTTGAATCGAACTGAACTGGATTTCCTTTCCTTTCCTGCCTACGTGAAAACCGTCTATTTCTCCAGGCCAGTGTGATCATGTCACTGGACTGCGCGTGACCTGGGGGAGAGGACTTTGCCCTCTCTGGGAGGTGGTTTACACGCGGTAGCAGCAGCAGGAGTGCTAAAAGAATGAGATGGGAGGTGCACAGAGAGGCACTGGCACTTAAAAAACTTTGAGGCTCATTTATTTTTAACATTATAGATTTTCTCTTTCTTTCCTTTAGCATAAGACGTGTCTACCCTCTTCTTGTAAAGGATTGCGTAACTGGAGAACTCTATTTGTTTATTTTGCCTCTTGCACAGTCACTGGCAAACTCAGTGCCTTCCATCCCCTCGTCACCAAAGCTGTGCAAGAGAGAGCAGAAACTCCAGAGCTTTTGATGTTTTTACTTGTGCTCAAACTACCCAGGCCTGGAGATGAGAGAGTGAGCTTGACCATTTACCTCCTCTGGGACTCACCTGTCCTCATCAGTACTGGGTAGTGTGGGAGTAATAAATGAGTAGTAAATAAGTGAGTGGTGCTTGTTGTTGTTGGCATGAACAGTTCCAGCCTGTGAAATGTGTGATTTATGAGACATTCAGGTCCAATTCCTGGGTGAGGGCATCTGAGGCAGGTTCTCCTGAGCCCCTGAACTTCAAGGTGTCTCCCCACAATGAGTCAGGACACAGATTGGCCAAATCAGCTGTTTTCCTTATCCCTCCAAGTTCCGAAGTCCAAATGTTTTCCTGCTGAGTAATTATTTTATAAAGTGGAAAGGGAATTAAATGGCAGACGCCTTTTGCGGACTCCCAGCTGGCTCTGGCAGTGTCTCCCAGACACCCTTGTTGTATCTGGCCTCGCCACTCTGCCTAGTTCACACCACCCTCCTTTCGGCTCCAAAACTAAAGTGACCCTGAATCAAGCCCGTAGCACATACCAACGCGCAGCTTTCCCACCTCCTGAAGATGAAATTCCAAGTGTTTGCAAAGAAATACTCCCCGTAGCAAAATTTCATTGTCAAGAAGGACATCGTGCTTGTCCCGACGCCCACATGAAGGGCCTTTTGCCAAAACGAATGGGAAATCATTGGCCCAATTAACATCCTGTGATCTTAGATCTAAAAATGACCCGGAGCCGGGTAAACAAGGTGACGTAAGCTGCAGGGCAGGGAGCGGCTCTCTACTGCCACCTGGAGGAGAGCGTTTGCAATGGCGCGGAGGCTCTGGGCTGCCGGCAAGCAGACCTCTGCCCGCGGTCAGGACCTGGGTTACAGCGGGCAAGAGCTGAGCAGCCCCGAGAAGGGGAAGAAAAACAGGGAGGAACCCAAACAGAGGACAAGGACGCTCCTCCGTGACCTCAGCCAGAGGAAAAAGAGGTCTGTGTGAGCCGGGCCGTTGGACCTTTGTGGCGATGACCCTTGCTGGCGTCCTTCAAGGGAACGTTCCTTTTATAAAAGGGCTCGGGTACCATGAACGGCCGCTGGAAATAATCATGGCTAAAACTAGTGGGACAGGATCCCCAACGCTGGAGACCCCCCCCCCCCCGATAAGGACAGTTGGCAGTTTCTGAAAGGAGAAACAGTGGCTTGGCTGTGCTAATTTAAACACAGAGCCACCGGATTTTCTGTCTTACTCTGGACTTGGCAGTGACTTAAGTGGGGGAGGGAGTGCCGGAGTGTAACAGTCCTAATTTACTTTCTTGTCAGGCCGATGTGAGAATGAGGCCGCAGAGTTTTCTGCATTACGCAACCGGCATGCTGGGAGGTGCCCCAGAAATATGCTGGGGGCTAGGAGAAGGTCAATGCTGGGGAGCGTTATGACTTTCCCCCCTGTAGATGATCCACAAAAAGAAAATGAGGAGTTGCTTTTTAGCTTGATAAAAACAAAAACAAAAACAAACCCGCTGTACTTTCGGATTAGTCGGTTTTTGCTTCGTTGCAAACTACCTGAAATTCTCAGTGGCGGAGGCTAACAAGCATTTATTTTTCTTGCTAATGGGTCTGCAAGTCAGTCTCGGCGTGAACTCAGCTGGCCTCCAGCCTTAGGGTCAGATACGGGTTCCACGTGGTTCAATTTCCTGACCCAGGATGAAAGGACAAAGGCTACCTGAGGCATGCTCTTGTAGCAGAGGGTGTGCCCCGTTCAAGAGGCCAAGTCAAAATAAGGGAGCACAATTGAAGTGTGTCACGTCAGCTAATATTACATTGGGTAAAGCAAGTCTAATCAGTGGGGGTGAGGTCATGGTCAGGGGTAGCGGGTTATACTCTGCTTACTCTACTGAGCTGACCTAGCCCGGGATTTAACCAATGGGTCACTGTCTGCTCACTACAGACCATTTGCTTCTTGTGGAAGAAATGGAAAATGAGGATGGCCTAGATAATCGTTATACAGTATCTGTGGTCCTCAACATGAATTCAGTTTTGCCTAATAGAAAACTTTTTTAAGTTATTTATTTATTATTTTTAGTACTCTCTACACACAACAGTGGGGCTGGAACTCACAACCCCAAGATGAAGAGTCACATGCTCTACCAACTGAGCCAGCCAGGCACCCTGCCTGATAGATGCTTTTAATTTCCTTTTTATTCACATCTATCCCTCGTGACATTACGTGCTCATAATGGACAAGGGACACAATACCCTTGTCTACATCTGGTCTACTTCGTGACATTCTGTCTCATGACAGGGTTTACGCAAAACTCCCTGTGCCACAGAAGGCAGAGTTAGCTATGTAGGTGTCACCTGTGGAATGAAAACGCAAAGAGATTCTTTGCGGAGGCAGTGTGGTATGCTGAGAAGACTTGAGACTCAAGAGACCTGGGTTTCTAGTCCTGATTCTGCCAGTGTTGGAATTTGGAAGGGTCAGCGGGAACCAGAAACCAGGTGTCTTTCACGTCTTGCTGAGGAGCTTGAACTTTATCCTGTGCACTGGGGCACAAAAGGGTCAGATCAGACGTTTTGTGTGTTCTTTTTTTTTTTTTTTTTTTTCAAAGCTTTTTGGCAACAGTGTGGAGGGTGGATTGAAGGAGAAAAATTGGATTGGAGACGAGGAGATGAGCTAGATACAGTCCAGGTGAAAGGTAATGAGGGCATAGACCAGGAAGGAAGCCCTGGAGAAGAAAAAAGGGATGAATAAAGAGCCTTTAGAAGCAGAATTGAAGGAAGAACTTAAAGACAATCAGTTATGAGAAGGAGAAAGAAAAGGGCAAGGGGGAGTCAAAGATGAATGTAGGGACCAGAGTGTTAAATGTGGTTTCCCAAAGTCTTTCTTACAGCTGCGTACATGTATGTATGCATGGGCTGGCAGGCTTTATAAAATGTATTTCTTTCCAGAACTGGTCCAAAAAATGACACGAAATGGACTACATCAGTGTTTCTCAAACTTCAGCCATTTGCGAACCTTATTCACAATCTTTGCTGTATTCAGACACCTGCACTATTAATACTCAGTGTTGTTCTTTCTCAATTTTTCCAAGATTTTATTTTTGAATAATCTCTATACTCAACGTGGGGCGTGGCCTCACAACCCCAAGATCAAGGGTCCCATGCTCCGCTGACAGAGCCAGCCACGTGCCCCTAGTATTGTTCTTTAAATGAAGTCATTTTTTTTTTAAACCTAAACACTTACGGCAGCCTCATCTTTATAAACCATATATGTGAGATCATGACTTTGTTGTGCCAGTTATGTGTTTATACATAATGAGACAGATACCAGGCCATTAAAAATTTTAATGTGTCTGTATCCTACCTAAAAGTATTATTTCCCATGGCCATAGTTATTTGCAAGCCAGACTTAGGAAACCCCTGACCCCGGCGTTAACTAAAGCCACTGGGATTATACATATTTGTTTCTCTGCCCTCCTCTTAGTTTCCATTCAGATTGTATCAGCATCCAGTCCTGGACGACAAGTCTGGTCTTTGCAGCCATCGTTGGCAAGGCCTTGCCCTGCAGGCAGTGACCTTTAGCAGAGCTGGGCGAGTGGTTGTCATCCAAACAAATGGGGGCTGACCTGGACTGTCTTTTTAACTCAGTGTCTCACATCCTGAGCCTCTGAAAGCCACTGCCAAGAGCAGCCAAGCCAAATGATCTGGGTCCCTCATCTTCTGCAGACAGGAGTACAAACAGGACCCTGGGGTCCCCCTTTGCTTCTCAAGCGTTTTCCCTGATGATCTTCCAGAAGCCACACATATGGGTCTGAATGTGGAGGGCAGCAACTTCTTTTGTTCACTTCTGATGTATAAAGATCTCTAGAGACCATTCTCAAGGTAAAGTTGAATTAATTCTACATGGCTGACATAAGGCATGTCACTGAACTTCTTTACATTTCCCTCTGTAAAATGGGGGCTTGGGCTGGTGATCTGGAGAGTGTCTCCCTTTAACATCTTAACTGTGCTCAACAGTGTGGGGACACTATGCTTCTCCTTTGAACTCCTTATTCAAGTCTTTGTCCATTTCTTATAGAATTGTTTGTTCCTATATATAAAATTTATTATGGTCATTGTAAGTGTTTTATGCATATTTTATCTCAGCGCTTTGTCATTAATATTGCAAAATTTCCAGGGCGCCTTGGTGGCTCAGTCGGTTAAACGTCTTACTTCGGCTCAGGTCATCATCTCGTGGTTCATGAGTTCAAGCCCCTCATTGGGCTCTCTGTTGTCAGCACAGAGCCTGCTTCAGATCCTCTGTCCTGTCCCCCTCTCTCTCTGCCCCTCCCCTGCTTGTGCTCTATCTCTGTCTCTCTCAAAATAAATAAGTGAAAGCTTTAATTTTGTCAAATATTGCAAAATTTTCCCTATTATTCAACCTTGTTTCTGTAGGATAAGGAGACATTTTTATTTCGCTCTGGAGATGTTTTAAGGTCAAAAGAAAAAAAAAAAAGCCCCAACTGACATTCTTTTCCTTGAGAATTTCTACTTAAAAAGAGCTTCCTTACTCTAAGATTATAAAAATATACACTCAATTTATCTTCTGGAATTGTAATGTATTCATTTATTTTATTTTTAAATTTTTAGACCTTTTAAAATGGATTTTATATGAAGAGTGAGATTGAGATTTTATTTTTCTTTATTTTCTTTTTCAAATAGGTACCCCATTTATTGACTAATCTCTTTCATATTTGAAAATATGATCTTTATGAAATTTTTAAAAAATGATGTTATATGCTTATAGTAGTTAAAGGTATTATCAATTATACTATGGCATATTTTAAGTATTGTACTAATGGAATTACTATTTTTATCTTAACTCTTAAAACCATAGCAACAATATTTATTTCCAGTCTTACTACAATCACTTTAATGCATTTAAAAAATTACCATAAATGGTCACTATAATGATTGTTAATTTATAAAAGCTCTCAGAAGGAGCAGACTTCTCTTTTCCATCATGGTAATTAGTAATGGTAATCATAGCAATTAGTAGAAGTCAAATATGAATCGTAATCGGAAAGAACTCAGTTGCTGTGATTTAGGGTAAAGTAGGACTTGGCCCTAGGCAGGTTATTCCAGAGACCGGGTTCCCAGGCAAACTAGGAAGTTAGAGATGTTTCTCCCCAGGGAGCCCCCTCCCTGCTCCAAGTACCCACTGTTCTCTCCTTCTCTCTACCTCACTTCTCTTAGCATCTACTCTCAGATCTTCATTCACACTGAGGTGTTGATGACTGGTTACTGTCCAACACAGCTATTCTCATTAGAGTGTGAGGTATGTGGAAATTAACTTGTTACTAATAATAGAATGCTGAGTTTCAAATACTTCACTTTTTAATAAATGTGAGTTGACTCAGTGTTTCCTCTGAAATGAATTACCCTGATGTTATTTGCAAACCTCTTTTGCAAGAGAGAGAGAGAGAAAGGTGTGCTGGTAATTGTAACTTCTTTCTCACAGCCCTTTGGGAGATAACAATGTCCCATTCATTGACGAGGCCACTTCAAACTGCCACTGAGTTGAGTTTATATCTTTGTTTTCATTTTCTCTTTAGTGTTGTCCACGGGTAGGTTTTTAATAATGTCGCCGAATCTGTATTGCAAGTGAGGAAGAATGATGCCAGAAACATATCTGTTAGTAAAATTATAAAAATTGTGATTACTTAATGAAAGACAGATAAAGTGAGGACACAATGTACTCTACTGTTATTCACCCTGGGTGCTCAGTAAATATTTGTTAAGTGAATGAATATTTAAAACTCATTAAAATCTGTGTTTATGTGGTTAACAAATGAAATAGGGTTTGTTTGTACTTTTTTGAGATATTTACTCATTTTTTTCTACTCACTTTTAATACCATTGTGATACAAAAACAATAGTTTCAAACATGCTTTTCAAAATGAAGTTTAATATTCCTTTAAATGTTATTTTTATATATTTTTCATCATAAAATCAGCTGTTTTAGAATAAAAGTCTGAGTGATAGAATAAAACCTAGGGGACAAAGCATGGTAATGTTTGAGGGTATAAACATGTGTCAACTGGCCTCTAAATTTTGTCTAGAATCTTTGGCCTCAGGAATATCTTGCCTTAACCATTGAAAAACCCTTTTATGAGTACCTCTGTACTTTTGAAATATTGAGTTAAACTAAACCGGGATCTCTGATAAGAGTAAGTCTGTGCCATCCAAAGTGAGGGAAAAGTTTGAGAAAGAAAAATTTGAGAACTGGGACGATAAGCTAATGTTCCCAGTGTCACGCACAAACACACACACACACACACACACACACACACACACACACACACACACAGCACTTGAAAGCCTTAAACTAGAGGGAAGAAGGCCCCAAGAGTAAAATGGAGGCATGAGCAACATGGAGGACCTCTGAAACCAGGCCCGTGGGCAGCATCCCCTCCACGCCCCCTCCCTCTGCCCCGTCCACTTGCAGGGTCAGCCCTGCTGTGTTTTTGCATTCCATGTGCCATTTCTGATTGCAGGAAGGAAAGTGGAGCTGGGACCACTACCGGGAGCCACCGACCAGAAGTGCTGCTCCTCCCGGTTGGGTAGAATATAAACAACCCTTCCTTCCCCAGCTTGCTCCCCCTGCCATCAAAAAGGAGGATAATTGAGGTATCCTTGGTTTGTAGGAGGCAGCAAGCATTCACCACAGGGTCCCTTCCAGGGGATTCAGTGACTTGGGACTTCAGTTCCTACTCCCCAAGCAGTTTTCTCAGTACAAAAGGTTTTCAGTTCTTTTAAATTCATCTAAGGACACAAACTATGCAGAGCAGTCAGGATATAAGCCATGTGAACAACAAATAACAAAGCATAATTGCATCTAGTGGGCATAGAGTTTCAGTGACTTCATGTTGGCTAAATATAGGCAAACACTTGGCGTGTTGTGCACGCCAGGGAGAACCATGATGCAATTACCCCCTCCCCTCGATGGAGGGGGAGAACCAGGATCAGAAGGCAAGAATGAGATTGCCTAATAAACGGTCACTTGTCATGACCCCCAACTCCACTTGCGTCCAAGGTTTGTACACACACACGCGCGCGCACACACACACACACACACACACACACACACTAAAACAAAGCAAACATTACTAGATGGATTTAAATAAAGCAACATAAATACTCAGCTTCTGACCATGGTTAAAAACAGCTGCTTTATTTTAAAATTTAATTGTTTCAATTTTCTTTTTAATATTTCTTATATAAGATTCACATCCATCTTAGAAAATATAGAAATAAGAATAACCACTAATTCTTACTGAGCACTTAACAGGTGCCAGGCACTCCCCTGCTATAGATGCTTTCCATCATCAACTCATTGAATCCTCACAGTAACTCTGTGAGCTAGGGACAATGAATATTCCTGTTTCACAACTGAAAAAGAACAAAGGATGAGTTCAGTAAATTGTTCAAGGTCACCTAGCTAGAAAAGTGAAGACTGGGAATTGACTCAAGTGTGCCCAATAGCAAATTTCATGCTCTTAAACTCTAGACCAGTGCCACTCAATAGATATATACTGTGAGCTACATATATAATGTAGAATTTTCTAGTAGTGACATTAAAAGAAGTAAAAAGCAGCAAGTGAGATTACTTTTGATAATATTTTATTTAATTCAGTGTATCCAAAATCCAATCGTTTCAATATTTAATCAATATAAAAAGTAACTAAATGAGTTATTGCACATTCTTCTTTTCATACTAAGACTTAAAAATTCAGTATGTATTTTACACTTACTTCTCAATTAGGACTAGACAAATTACAAGTGCTCAATATACACACAATGACTGCTGGAATTGGACAGTGCAGCTATAGAACATTTCCATCATGGCAGTCAGTTCCATTGGACAGTGAGTGCTGCCCTACATTATATTGACAGTCAAAAAGAAAAAAGTCACCTATAAACTCACATCTGTTTCAATGTATCATTGAACATTCCTGTGTTTTCTTTATGTATTTACAGGTATAAATATGTTTTCCAATAGATGAAGGTCATATTATAAATATAGTTTTAATCAATTTATCTCTATTTTTTTCTAATTTCTCTCTTTAATGAAAGTATCCACCCCTCCCATGGTCTTGTCTCCCTGTATATATGTGAGGCAGTGCTGATGTGCTGAAAATAGCATGGGACTTGGGAGAGTTCGAGGACTCTTGGATTTTAACTACAAGGGAAGAAACCAATCATGACTCTCCACCTCTACAGATGGATGGGACAGCAGCACACACTCTCCAATCAACAAGGAATCTACAGGGGTGCCTGAGTGAATCAGAAGGTTAAGTGTCCAACTCTTGATTTCAGGTCAAGTCTTGACCTCAGGGTCATGAGTTCAAGCCCTGCATTGGGCTCCATGCTGGATGTGAAGTCTATTTAAAAAAAAAAAAAAGCCTAAAAAAACAAAAAATCTATGAAAATCTGAATTTTCATTGGGTCAGGTGAAATGAATTTGGTGCGGTTCAAGATATGCTACCCCCAAATATGGCACTTTGGTACTCCAAATATTTTAAGCTGAAGGATTTTGAGAAAACAGCAGAAGAAGGCAGGTCTTTTTGACCTTTCTCTTCCCAACTCCCCTGAGGCAGGTCATAAGATCCTCATGTGAGGTGCACTTCCTATACCTGGAGGAAAGTGGTACTTTTATATCCTAAGACAGAGAGATGCAGAGAAGAATATGAATGAACAGGCCTTGCTAAGTTTCCCATAACTTACTACCCTTAGCTCACCCCCTTTTTTTTCCCATCATGTTTTTCCACCACTTCTCACTTTTCATCAAACCTCATATAAAAATGCTAAGATTTAACAGCCATTTTATTTTGTGTGTGTGTGTGTGTGTGTGTGTGTGTGTGTGTTTTGTTTGTTTTAAAGTTTATTTCGAGAGAGAGAGTGCACACATGTGAGTGGGGGAGGGGTAGAGAGAGAGGAAGAGAGAGAATCCCAAGCAGGCTCCACACTGTCAGTGCAGAGCCTGATGCAGGGCTAGAACTCAGAAACTGTAAGATCATGACATGAGCTGTAATCAAAAGTTGGACATTCAACCGACCAAGCCACCCAGATGCCCCAACAACCTCTTTGGATCTTTATTTCCCTATGAAGGCTCTCATATCACATAACACTTACACTAAATGTGTATGCTTTTATCTTATTAATATGCCTTTTGTTTCAAACCCCCAACTGAAAACCTAGAATGGTAGAAGGAACAATATTTTTTTTCCTCTCTAAATGTTGTCAGAGCAATAAGGCCCTGCTGATTTTATACAGATAGTTGAGTGGACAAACTACTGTGGTTTCCAAGGTAGCTTCCCAGCAACATTACCAAAAAGAGGATAAGCATAGGCTTCTAGACAATGAAGAAAGCCTTAGATAATGGCTTGGCATCACTAGGTGATGCAAAAATATCTAGCTCCCTATAATGCTAAGTAAAATAAGTGAGTCAGAGAAAGACAAATACTATACTATTCACTCATATATGGGATTTAAGAAATAAAGAAAAAAAAAGACACAAACCAAAAAAATAGACTCTTAACTATAGATAACAAACTGTTGGTTTCCAGAAGGGAGGTGGGTGGGGGAATGGGTGAACTAGGTGAAGGGGATTAAAGAGTACACTTACCATGATGAGCACTGAGTAATGTATTCAGTGATGCTGAATCTCTATTTTATACACCTGAAACTAATATAATACTGTATGTTAACTGTATTGGAATTAAAACAAAAATATCCAGCTCCCAACAAGGTAAAATTCACAATATCTAGAATCCAATCAAAAATTTCTAGGCACGGAGGGGCGCTTGGGTGGCTCAGTCGGTTGAGCGTCCAACTTCAGCTCAGGTCATGATCTCACAGTCTGTGAGTTCGAGCCCCGCGTCAGGCTCTGTGCTGACAGCTCAGAGCCCAGAGCCTGTTTCAAATTCTGTGTCTCCCTCTCTCTCTGACCCTCCCCCGTTCATGCTCTGTCTGTCTCTGTCTCAAAAGTAAATAAATGTTAAAAAAAATTTAAAAAAAATTTCTAGGCACAAAAAAAAGCAGAAAACACAACCCATAAACAGGAGAATAATCAATCAAAATTGATCTAGACTGACACACATGTTAGAGTTAGGAGAAAAGGACACGAAAGCACTTTTAGCTATATTCTACATAATCAAAAAGTTGTGTGAAGAAACAGAAGATATAAAAAAAGACACAAATCAAACATCTATGAAATGAAAACGACACTATCTGAGATGAAAAAATACACTGGATAGGAAAAATGGCAGATTGTTAGATATTACAGAAGAAAATATTAATGAATTTGAAAATACAGCTAAAGGGGCGCCTGGGTGGCGCAGTTGGTTAAGCGTCCGACTTCAGCCAGGTCACGATCTCGCGGTCCGTGAGTTCGAGCCCCGCGTCAGGCTCTGGGCTGATGGCTCAGAGCCTGGAGCCTGTTTCCCATTCTGTGTCTCCCTCTCTCTCTGCCCCTCCCCCATTCATGCTCTGTCTCTCTCTATCCCAAAAATAAATAAACGTTGAAAAAAAAATTTAGAAAATACAGCTAAAAAAAAACCCAACACAAAGTACCTAAACAAAAAATAGAGAGAGAGAGATAAAAAGTGTGAAAATAAATAACAGAATCAGTGAGCTTTGGGACAACTTTGAGCAACCTAACAAATGTATAATTGCAGTCTCTGAGAGGGAGTGTGGGGGCACAAAAAATCTACTTGAAGAAATAATAACTGAAAACTTTTCAATTTGATGAAGAGTTATAAACCCAAAGATCCAAAAAACTCAAGAAACCCCAAATACAAGAAACATGAAGAAAAAATACCTCTAGAATGTTTCAAGTAGAATAAATATGCATTATTTACCCTATATATGTAAGACTGGACGTGAATTTAAAATTAAAAAAATAAATCTCTGCTAGCACAGAAAAGCTTAAAGCGCCCTTGACTGTCTTCATGGGTATTATGGAAGACTCCAGAAAATGCACAGTGTCTGTCCTCAAGTAGGTTTAAGCCACCTGGGTGCACTAATGTAGGAAACACTATTCCTTAACTCTACAATATCCATGCTGGCAGACCCCTAGTTGTATCCAAATATCCACCTCTTTCCTACATGACTCCAGGAAGAAAGACCCTATCAGAGACCCAGGAATACATGAGGGTCTGATTCCCTTTGACAGTAATTGACATGGGGGTGGCTGGCTGACCCATTTCTGGCAAAGAGCCAGTGGGGGGAAATGCTGGAGGATTATTGAGAAGGATTCTTTTTCTTCTAAAGAACATAAGAGGAAGAGACAATCTCTTCTTCCTTTGGACACTGACATGTCTGACGCCTGGGACTTCTGCGCACTCAATTTGTGACTAAGCAGGGCCAATCTGAGGTCAGAGTCAACATCCTGAGGATGACAGAACAGTGGAAAGAATTTGGATCTTTGACGATATTATGGAGTTGCTGAATTAAGCAAGTCTGAAGCTCCTGTATGAGTGAACTTTTTCTCATGACATGAGAACATTTCCTTATTGTTTAAACTAATTTGAATTAAGTTTTATGTTTTTTGTAGCTCCAAATATTCTATTAGCAGTAATTAAATATTTACATAACTAATTCTAACACTTTGGGCAGATAATTCTAAGGCTCACATTTCTCCTATGGAAAGTGAAGAATGTGGACAAAACAAACTCTACAGTCCCTTTGGGCCCTAACCAATCCACTTTAAATGTAACTGATTAGTCTAGGCAGTCAATAAGAACCGTCATGTGTGTGATTCAGAAAATAGGTGCTCCATGACTCAGCATTCATCTCCTAGGGATATACCCCAGAGAAACTAGTACATCTATCCACCAAAAGACATATATGAGAATGTGCGTAGAAGCTTTATTCATTGTAGCCCAAATCTGGAAACAGAGAAACAGAACGAATAGGATCTATATATACACAGATATATGCATATTTATATGTGTGTGTGTGTATGTGTATATATGTGTGCATGTGTGTGTGTATATATCTATATCAAAATTTAAGAAATTGGCTAATGCAGTTGTGGAGGCTAGCATCTCTAAAATCTATACAGGAGGTCAGCAGGCTAGAAACTCAGGAGTTAATGCTGCAGCCTTTTTTTTTTTTTATGTTTATTTTTGAGAGAGAGAGAGAGAGAGAGAGAGACAGAGTGTGAATGGGGGAGGGGCAGAGAGAGGGAGACACAGAATCTGAAGCAGGCTCCAGGCTCTGAGCTGTCAGCACAAAGCCAGATGTGGGGCTTGAACTCACGAACCATGAGATCATGACCTGAGCTGAAGTCAGACACTTAACCGACTGAGGCACTCAGGCACCCCCATATACTTTAATACTTATAAACGATAGTCTATCAAAAAGATGTCAAGAAAAATGTGCTACAGGAATTTAGAGTGGAAGAGACCATTCTGATCTAAGAGGACAAGGGAAGTCTTCATGGAGACTGTGGACCTGATCTGGCCTTTGAAGGGTGAGTGGAATCACACTTTGAAGGGTGAGAGATAAAGAGAAGTAAACAAAGTTATGGAAGAGGAAATGCGTAAGACATGGTCAAGGGATGATGATATTTTTTCACTTAAAAATTCCACTTTTACCCAGAAAACACAGTGAAATACAGTACATCAGAAGCAATGTAGAGGAGCAGTTACAAGAATAGGCTTTGGGGTCAAGATACTTATGGAGTTGAGTTCTGGCTGTGAAGCTTTCTGGTTTGAATGAGTACTTTGGACTGCTTTCTCATCCCTGAAATAGAACTCATGCATCCTTGACATGGTCGTGGGGAGGATTAAACTGAATAATGTGCATGACATGATTAACACAGTCCTGTGGACAGAGAGTTAAGCTCTCAATAAATGGGAACCATTGCTACTGCTATTATGTCTGTAATTGCCGGTCTGGGCCATCTGGTCACCTTCACTTGAGGGTGGTACTGCCCAAAGGAAATGGAATGGCCTAATGATCACTTGGAGTTCTTTCAAGCTCTCAAATCTATAATGCCTAATAAAACCCAAATGACTGAATCAGAGCAAACGAATGACTGAAGTTTACCCTTCCAAACCACCTTGATATCGTTTCCCCCCTCTACCTCCCATAGTCTACTCTTTGGTCTTTCCTAACTACACTCCTTGATCATGCCAGCATACGTCTCTGTTCCAGATAGGAGAGCTTGTGCTCCAAACGATCTTATATGTTAGTAGTCAAATGATTTCAAACATTCAACCCAGGCTTTGTTGCTGAGCCTGGGGCTACCAGTACTCCCAGATCCCTCTGAAGGGGGTAGTCTCTCCATACTGACCCTTGCTCTGCCCTCCAGTGATGGACTCAGGACAGAGTGAGGCGGTGCATATCAGCACTGCACTTTCGTTCTGGCCTAGCCTCTAAGCAACTATTACACAGAGCCCATTCCACCACCAAAACGATGATCACCTGTGGTATATGTTACCTGTATGTGTCTGCCTTCCCCAGCAGAGTGTGAAAACTGGATGCAACATGAACACAGTAGAAGGCACTCAACAATTTAGGGTAAAAACAAACCAACCTAAACAAATATGGCCAAAGAGATCCTTCTCAGGTAGGAGGTAGAAATTGCAGTGAGAGAAATAAAGGCCACCAGAATGGGGACACTTCAGAGCAGTGCAGAGGCAGGTGTGGGGAGGCAGAGGATGGGTCCTGGGCCTTGACTGTCATGTGCTCCTTTTCCTGTGCAACAGGCCCCCTCTAACCTGGTCAGACCTGATGTAACCCCCGCTTCCCTACCCCAGGGGTGGGGGGTGGAAATGTGTTTCTCTCTTCAAGTGTACTTGTTATAATCTTTGCCTCAAGAGACCAAAGAAAATTGTAGCCAAGCCTACACACCCATGAGCAGTCTTGTGATGGAAAACCTCAGACAACTCTTTTGTACTTTGGATTTTGATCCACAGTAAAACTTTCTGCCAGAAGCCAATGTTGACTTCTCTCACCAGCATCCAGGTCAATAAAGCTTAATGAATCTTGACGTGACCTGCTCTTTCTCCACTCCTTTTACTCTACACTGCCTGCCACACCCATGCATATGCATTCACATTCAGCCCCTTCCCAGCTGATTAATTAGAGCATCTTCCTCCTGTCCTTTGAAACACAGATGGTAGCACTCAGATGTCAATCTGGGGGCCTTGTTGTTCTTGCAGTCATAGTAACGTCTGCTTTTGGCAGGCTCTAGGGGCACTTGGCAGAAGCTCCCATGTTGCTTCAGTTCCAGGTAGATCGTGTGGTTTGCTTAAGGCAGCCTCTGGCCACTGGTAAAAGGGATGGGAGGGAGTCTCTAGGCTTGTACCCTCTGATCTGGAGAGCTAATGGCCAAGTTGCCCTGCACTGATCTCACATTGCTCTCCTTCTGCGGATGTATTCCTCCCACTCTATTACCTAGTAATCGGCACCCAATCATGCTGGAAGAGCCATGCACCATGGCCTTTACCTGTGTTATCTTCTTTGTTCTTCTAGACAGATCTATAACACGGTATTACTACAACAATCCCCATTACCGACAAGAGAGTGAGCCTGGGAGAGCTTAGTTAATTTACCCAAATCTGCACCAACAGTAGCTTGCTGAGTGAGGTGAGACTAGTTCTGCCTGACTGCTAAACCCTGGCTCTTCGCCTCTGTGGCATATGACCTAGGCCATGTTGCTTCTCATGTTAGTTGGGTTCTTATAGTCTTAGTTTAAAGATGAGGAAAAGTGAGACTCAGAGAAGGTAAATAACTTACCCAGATTTGTCCAGCTTATAAGAGGTGACACCAGGGTTCAATGCCTGGTCCAGATGTCTGCAGTACCTAGCCATTGTTGGCATAGCATCTTTTGTTCATGCCTTTGCTGACGTTAGTCCCACTCCCACCTCCATTCCCCCCCCCCCCCAGCCCTCTCAGCTTTTAGCAAAACATGTCCCTCCCTCCCACCCTTGACTCCTGTTTTCTCTGCCTAGGTAAAATACTCTCATTCTGGCCCTACTAAGTTCTGTCTCCTCCAGGAAACTCTCCAGAAGAGAGCTCCTAAAGTTCTACTTGACTCAGCCATCCATTTGTCAGGCTTCAATATCACTGTGTGCCACTGTGTACATTTACACTGTGCCCCACCATGTGCATTTATTGCCATGAGAATCAGTAGTGGCGATGCCTGAATTCCTGAGCGGGACCGCATGCTCCTTGGTCTTGTACTTCTTTGCACCGCTCACTTCCTACTATGGCTGGCACTCAGGACGAATGAGCATCTGAGAGCGGTTAGTTGAAATGGTGTCAGCAAGTCTAGCAAGTATTTAATGTCCACCCTAGGCCCTCTCACACATGTCGCCACACTTAAGTCTATTTGAACTGCTCCCATGTGCTCATTGGTTTCTCTCTTGACACAGTGCACAGGATTATGGCTTCTGTGTCCTTACGGGGCAAAAACTGGTCTACCTGATGCTAATGAAAAACAAAAACAAAAGAACATGTTCCCTGAGTTTCAGAAGCAGATGCTTAAAGAAGAGTTAGACAACATTCCTCGCTTCCAAAATGTCCATCCCATTGATGGCCATTATGCCATCATAGCTTCATTCTCTTAGACAAAAATTTTATTTCTCTTCTGAGGTTCCTTCTAAAATAAAATGCACCCTGTCCCTGTCTCCCCCATGAGTATTAAGCCTTATCAACAGACATAACAACTGGGAATGAGGAAGAATAGGGCACAGGACAAGTACCTGGGGGAAGGGAATATAGTCCAACTCCCTAACATGGCTCAAGATACCCATCGGGATCTGGTCCCTGCCTGCCTCCCCAACTTTTTCTCTTATCACCTTGCCTTTGTAATTCTCCAATCCTGACACACCCAACATCTTTTGTATCCTTCTTCATTCCCTGCTCTCTTCTGCTTTCTGGCCTTTCAACATACTATGCCCACTCCTTTGGCTGCCTGACTCCTATTCATCCTCCCAATTACAGTCAGACATCACTTCCTCCAGGAGGCCTTTTCTACTTATCTCATGGCCCTGCCATGTATCCCCATGGCTCCTTGTGTTTTCCTCATCATAGCACATAATGCACTGTACTATATGATTGTTTATTATCCATATACCTGGTTGACTGTGAGCTCCAAGGGCTCAGGTTCCATATTGGATTTTTCACTATCCCAGCACCAGACACTGCCTGGCACATTGTAGTTACTCAAGGAACACCCACTGAATGAATCAATAAGCTGGGCCTGAATGGGCAGACGGGAGTACTGGTGACAGATTTCATCTCCCTCACATGTTGTCAAGGACCTGCATTATTGGAGCTCCATGTAGTTTCCCTAACTCCAGAGAAGCCCCTCCTAAAAAGCATACTATAGATCACAAAGGATTCTGAGAATGTGAATAATTCTGTATGGCCCATTCCCAAGCCTAGATGTACAACTTGGAGCACACATCATTTTTTTTTTTTTTTTTTGATGGGAGACAATGTGCCAATGTTCTTGGAAGTCTATGTGCCCACCTCAGAAGCTTTAGACATCACCGTAGGCCACCAATACCATATCAGCATGAATAGGGTTTCCAGGGTCCTTGGGAAAATTATTAAGGTGATCTTGGAACCAATGGTCAGATTCCCAACTGTACGAAGATTGGAAGACAAAGACTGTCTTTTAATCCCTGAGACAAGTGCCTAAGAGAAGCCAAGAACTCTGCCTGATTCAGGAGAGGAATGGAGACAAGGACTCCGCCTTGAGTAATGTAGGCAGCACAGGTCATGCTATGCTTAATAGCTTCCAGGGAGGCATGCTCCATGTCCCTGGGGGGAGGAAGAGAGGAACTCAAAAGAGCTCATTTGAAGAGTTGAAAGAGATATAATTACAAGAAGCCAAGCCTTCCAAGGTTGACTGAAAGGCTCACTCAAGGAACACTTCTTTCCATTTGAGGTAATAATCATGGTAATAGTCACAGCTGGCCATTTTTGAGAGCTTACAAAGTGCTCACTTCCTGATTTTGGTGCTGTACAAATATTACCCAACTAATCGTCACCATGCTCTGTGATGAGATAAGTCCTATTCTTACTCCTGTTTCACAAATGAGGACACTGAGGCACAGATGTGTTAGGTGACTAACCCAGGATTGCACTAGTAAGTGGAGGAGAAGGAGGTTGAATCCATACCCTCTGGCTTCAGGGCTCACGGTCTTGGCTGAGATCCTTGGCAGGAGTAAAGGGCACCGGTCATCAGTGCAGACAATGGGAATGATGACCCAATGGGACTAAGGCTGGCTGGCGGGGGTTCCCACGTTGTATTCTCCTATGCAGTACTCATTAGCCTCTTCTGTGCTGTGTGTGTCTGACACAGGGTCTGGTATTGGACACATGAGGGTAAGTAGAACACGGTCCCTGTCCTTGAGAGGCTCTCAGTCCCTGTAATGGCTGAGATGTGGGAGTCAAGATGGGGAAGCCCCCTGCCTGGGGGAACTGATGGAGAGAGGAGGCATTCACCCAGCTCTGGAAGAGTGAGAGCTGTGATTCTGGCTTTATCTTTTTGCTTCCCGGTTCTGTCCAGGAAATACCTAAAAACCAGGACAGTGTTTTACTTACCTTTGTGTCCTTAAGTGCCAGCATGATAAATGGCATGTAGTAGTTGTACAATAAGTATATATGGAATAAATGAATGAATTAACTGATTTTATAGAATTGATTGTAAAGAACTCTAATTTGGGAGCAAATGCAGGCAAACCAAACTTTTAGGAGCTCCAGGTAGACATAAAACCAGAGTGAGTAAGGCAGAATAGGGAGGAATAAAACCTCTACATGCAGCTCGTTGGAGAGTAAGTCTGCTGGAAGTCTCTGCTCTGCTCTCTGTCCTGTCTCTCTTTATTGTCTGGAAGGGCTGAGGGCAGAAAGTGGTTGTTCCCTGTAGGGTCCTCAATGGTGCTGCCTTTGTATCTGGAACCTGGGTGGGAAGGCTGCTTTCCAGAGAAAGTTAGCAGAGCCTGGAATCAAGTAACATACATCACTCCAGAAAGTCCTCCAAACACCACAGATTTCATGGCTACTGGCAGCTCCTGGATATCCAGCAGCCAGCCAGTAGAGTGGGACCTGCGTGATTTTATCACCCTTCCCAGGTCACCTCTGGGCCTCTGCAGATTATTCTTTTTTTTTTTTTTTTTATCTTTTTTAACGTTTAGTTTTGAAAGAGAAAGAGAGACAGAGAGTGAGCAGGCGAGGGGCAGAGAGAGAGGGAGACACAGAATCTGAAGCAGGCTCTAGGCTCTGAGCCATCAGCACAGAGCCAGACGAGGCGCTCGAACCCACGACCGCAAGATCATGACCTGAGCCGAAGTTGGACGCCCAACCAACTGAGTCACCAGGTGCCCCCGCAGATTATTCTCAAGTGGAGAGGGAGTGGCAAAACCCTAGCATCAAGTTCTCTGCTTTTAATATCACCTTTGCCACCAGGACCATGTAAGGGACTATGAAAGATCTTCTTTTTTTTTTAATTTACCAATTACCACTACCTCAAAATTTTAAAATCTAAACTAAAAAGAAAAATAAAAAGTAAAAACCTAAGTAACAAATGAAGACTGGTTAAATAAATTATGGTATGTCCATGCAATGAGATATTTAGCAGCCATTTTTTTAAAAGTTTATTTATTTATTTTGAGAAAGTGTGAGTGGGGGAGGGGCAGAGAAAGTCAAGAGCTGGAATCCCAAGGAGGCTCCACGCTCTCAGCACAGAGCCCGATGCCCGGCTGCAACCCATGAACCGAACCATGAGATCATGAGCTGAGCCAAAGTCAGATGCTTAACTGACTGAGCCACCAGGCACCCCGATATTGAGCAGCCATTTAAAAACGTGTAGAGTTTAGGGGTGGTTCAGTCGGTTAAGCATCAGAGTCTTAACTTCAGCTCAGGTCACCATATCATGGTTAGTGCATGCAAGCCTCTCAAGGTGCTCTGCACTGACAGCACAGAGACTGCTTGGGCTTCTGTTTCCCTCTCTCTCTGCCTCTCCCCCGGTTGCTCGCTCGCTCTCTCTCTCTCTCTCTCTCTCTCTCAAAATAAATTAAAAAAAAAAAAGGTGTAGATTATACTGTTGGTGGGAGAGCAAAGTGGTGTAGGCACTGTGGAAAACAGTATGGAGTTTCCTCAAAAAGTGAAAAATAGAATTATCCTGCAATCCAGTAATCATACTACTGGGTATTTACCCAAAGAATACAAAAACACTAATTCGAAGGGATACATGCACCTCTATGTGTATAGCAGAATGGGTAAAGAAGACGTAATTAGTGTGTGTATACACACACACACACACACACACACACACACACACACACACAGTGGAATATTACTCAGCCATAAAAAACAATGAAATTTTGCCTTTGCAATGACATGGATGGAGCTAGAGAGACTAATGCTAAGCAAAATAAGTCAGAGAAAGACAAATACCATATGTTTTCACTCATATGTGGAATTTAAGAAACAAAACAAATGAACATGGGGTGGGGGGGAAAGAGGCAAACCAAGAAACAGACTCTTAACTATAGAGAACAAACTAATGGTTCCCAGAGGGGAAGTGGGTGAGGGATGGGTTAAACAGGATTAAGGAGGGTGATTGTGATGAGCACCAGGTGACGTATGGAAGTGTGGAATCACTAAATTCTACTCCTGGAACTACTATTGTGTTGTATGTTAACTAGCTAGAATCAAAATAAAACAAAACAAAACAAACACTTGGAAAAAAAGTAAAATGGTGTCGATTTTTATTGACATGAAAATTTATTTAAGATATATTAATAACTGGAAAAATATGAGTGAAATAAGTTATGAAACAGTTTGTAGATATATATGTATATGTGCATAGCCACATACACAGGGGGAGAAAAGCCTGGGCAGTTGCACATCAGAATGTTAAATATTGGCTATTTCAGGCAGCATCCTTGTGGATAATTTTTATTTTGATTTCTATCTCTATTCTTAGTTTGCATACAATAAGCAATCAATGAACAATCATAAAAGGTCTGAGTGAGTCTCTGGGATGATTTTAAAAGCAGAGAGTTTAACCCTGGGGTTTCATCAGCCCCTCCCCACCTTGCAAATAATCTGAAAGGCCCCAAGATGATCTGGAATGGGTGATGAGATCATGTCAGGTCACATGCTGCTGATTGGATGCTGGAGTGGCAAGAAGCTGGCAACTGAAGTAAAATCTGCTGTGCTTGGGAGGTTTTTTGGACAATAACATATAGTTCTGATGGCAGGTGTCGCTAATTCTCTCCATTCTGTCGTAGTTTCCCGAGTCAACGGCGGCATCATCAGGTGAATGTACTTGGGACTCGGAGGTGAGCACCCCTCCAGAAGACAGAGATGGTCCAGGTTAATTCTGATAACGCTCTAGCACCTGCCAGTTTTATTTCCTCTCCAGTCTTTTCTCAATTCAGTCAGGGGGTGAGCCTGGGCTGGGAGCAGATCACTTTACTCACCATTATTTCATTGTCTGCATTTACCTCCTGCCCAAGAGGCCAGCTCACTTTTCCACTGTAAATTATTTATATACAAAGGCTCATAAAAGATCCTTGATCTTCTCTTCCCAGTTCCTCTGGGGTCTTGCTTCCAGCATTTTAACTCTCTCCTATTGTCCTCCTGGACATCCTCCCTAGCTCTGGTGTCTGTCTTTCCACTACATTTAGGACTGAAGTTTGGGGGACATGGAGAACTGAATCAAGGGTATAAGTTCCTGAAGAACAAACCCTTTGGCAATTTAGTAACATGAAGGCTCCCCTCTCTGGCCAGGATTAGAATGGCCTCCATAGTCATGCTGAACTGCTCCATCAGAGAGAAGGAGAGGGGAGCTCTTTCCCACTCAGCCCTTTTTCATAGATGCTAACAAGTGTCTCCATATATGTGTACATAGAGGAATATACCACACCCAGAAATGACATGCACGCAGCTATGTATACACACACAGTCCGTATACACATCCTCAGACACATTTGACAGACCGTACATGTGTTCCCCCAGGCATCCACACCTATTAGTATATACACATAGAACACACACAGGCACTCATACAGGCACTGGAGCGCACACAACAACATGCAGGCACGCACAGACACAGCTGTGCATTCTTACACACCCAGACGTAGATACTCACACACATATTTAACCACGCAGACGTGAGCACACATAAATCTACTCTAGGCAAAGAAGAGAGTTGACAGAGCCTCCCTAGACAGAGACCATTCTCACTCACCCTGACACTGGCATTGCTTTGTTTTGTAGGAAGTTTTGTAGAAAGTTGGCTGTGCCTTTGACAATGAGTGCAGCCCTCTTCTGCCTCCTGCTCCCCAGCCAGCTTTCTCTTTCCTGCCCCCTTGCAGCCCCATTTTTCATCCATTGCTGTGCCTGGCCAAGGGGAATGCTAATCGCCATGACAGGAACTGTTTCCACCTGTTTACATCCTGCTCGCCTCCCCTTCATGCCATTTTAGATTCTGCCAAGCAGTGGAGGAAGCCTGCTGTGCAGGCCATGGTGAGGGGGGTAAGGAATGAGCGGGAGGACAGTTGGAGTGTGAAAAGGACCCGTCGCTAAGTGACTCCCCATTCCAACAGCCACACACAAGATGCACATAATTGCTTTTAGCACAGTGGGATGGATAGAGATACAAAAGGTCAAATCAAGGATTTGTCCCATAATATCTTTGCTAAGCAGCAGCGTCAGACGTTGGAAAAGCATATTCATGAATTGAGTTGCCAGAGTGTGGGGCAGGCTTTTCAGAGGCGGCTGTGTGTTCCCTCTTTGAGGTGTGCCTGCCGTGGTGATTGGATTCACACGGAGCAAGTGACTTCTCAATGCTCAACAAAGCTCTGCCTGTGAATTGGACTAAATAGACGACTTGGCAGGCAGCTGAGATAACTATGCTAAGTGAATTTCAGAGTTGCCCCCACTCTCCTTATGCCCAAGTCTACTGGAAAATGCAGGATAAAGGCCAAACTCCTGAGCGTGACACTGACGGCCTTCCACTTATCTTTCCAGTCACTCCCCGACATGAATGTTGGATGGCCATCCCACTGGGCCCTTCTCCGATCTCTGAATACATGGGAGCCTTGCTGTTTTGGGGACCCTGCCCGTGGCCTTCCCCAGACTGCACTGTTGCCCTCTTACCCATTCAAATCCTCTTTGTTATTCAGGCTTGACTCGCGTCCTAATTCCACCAATCCTTTCCTTGTTGCCCACCTAGATGTGACCGTGACCTTCTTGAAAGGAGGAGGGCAGCAGGGTATTAGAGAAAGAATGTGCTTCTGGACCCTGTGGTCTGACTTAAACGTGAACAGGCTCACTAGCTCACCAGGGCTGGTGTGTTGAGGACAGTCTGTGAGGCAGGGAGGGACCAGAAACAGAAGGCAGTTTGGAGGTTATTGTGATCATGAGGTGTGGGGGGTGGATGATTTGAACCAGGGAAACAGCAGTGGGGATGGTGAGCAGAGGTCAGATCCTCTTGAAAGTACATTTGAAAGGTATTGCCCAAGGACTGGTTGTGGGATATTAAAACAAAGAAAAGAAAAAAAGTTAAAGATGATTACAAGATTTTTGGCCTAAGTATTAACCGGCATGTGGCAAGAGTAAACTTGGATGGTGGATATTAAGAGTCCAGCTTTGAGCATAAGGTGCTATTGCACATCCAAACAGAGATGCCAAGACTGAGAAGGACAAGTAGTAAAACAGGAGAAAACTAGGGGAAGGTGGGATCCTGGAAGAAAGTCTTTCAAGGAGGAATCCATGATCAGTCATGTCTAAGTTGAGCTAATAGGTCTAGAAGACAAGGACAAAAAGCGACCATTGCATTTCCTATGGTGGAGGCCTTTGGGGACCTTGGCAAATGTGGTTTTGTGAAGTAGTGGAGACAAAAGCCCAAACCTGACAGGTTTCAAGAGGGAATAGTGAATTTTTGAGAAGTTCTGCAGGAAAGGGAAGTAAATCAATGAGGTGGAGTAGGGGGATCAAAGACGAATTTTGGGGGGCACCTGGGTGGCTCAGTCGGTTGAGCGTCTGACTTCGGCTCAGGTCATGATCTCGTGCTTTGTGACTTTGATCCTGGCATCGGGCTCGCTGCTGTCAGCATAGAGCCTGCTTCAGATCCTCTGTTTCCCTCTCTCTCCGCCCCTCCCCCACTTGCGCTCTCTCTTTCAAAAATAAACAAACATTAAAAAAAAAAAAAAAAGATGAATTGTTCTATGGGAAACAAATACTGTCTTCAAGACACAGTTGCCCACACCTTCTGCTCCCTTCTGTCCTTCTCATCCAGAGACAGTTAGTTGGTGTTTCAATGTTGTTCCAGAATAAGGCACACCACTGGGTTCTCGGTGACTGAAGGCATCCCCACCCAAGTTTCTCTGAAAACCAAGGAGTTCCTTGAGTCCTGTCCTGTGACTCTGGCCACATCCACCTCTCTCCCTCCTAACATCATGGCCAATTTGTCATTCTTTTCCAAATTTCTCATGTTCACCCAGGAAGGCAGTGGGACCTTTTTCAGGAGAGTCATAGATTTTCCAGTAAGTAGTACTGGCAAGTCAGTTTTTCCTAGCAACTTAAAAAAGATACATAAATAATTTTAAAATGTAACGTTCTTCTCCGCAGGAAAAAAATGTATATACCTGGCACATCAACTGCAGAGATGTTAAGTGTATTTTCAGTTTTTGGAAAATACACTGTGTGTCAGGTACATAATTTCATTAGCCTATTGCGCGCAGTGAGCTATTGTTAAGGGGTCTGTCATGTCTCCATTATTCCCAACCCCCATTGGGGTTTAATCATATTCAGGGCTATTTGCAACTATGGTTTCCCATTTCAAATGACATTAGGCTAAAATGAAGCCTATAACTTATACTTTGAGATCTAATATGCAACACTTTCCATCAGCATATTATACTGGTTAAGTTGCTTCTGAGCAACGTAAAGGAAAAATTAAATAAAAATATCCAACTTAGCATGAGAACTTGAGAACCATTCATTTTGTAATTTTCCTGAAGGTCATCTCCAGTAGGGAAATAACTGGGAGGGCCACTCATCTTTCTTTGGCCGTGTGGCTGAAATCCTGTCAATCTCATACCAATGTTTGTGAAAAGGTCAGTTGCCCCTCTCAAGGCCGTGAGTTTGGTGTTTTGTTTTGTTTTTTAAGATTTTATTTTATTTTTAACCATATTATTATTATTATTTTATCGTTAAGAAAGCCACTTCTATGACCGTCATGAAGCCCAGGCTGGGTTAACAGTAATGAGTGCTGGAGGTAATTACATCAGACTCTGGACTTTCACTGTCTCTCTACCTCAGCTGAAAACCCAGACTCATGAGGCCTCAATCCCTGCCTCCGTATTCCTGGAAGATGCCAAAGCCAACTATGTAGGAGGGTTTTCAGAGGAGAAGACGACTTTGTCTTCCCAGAAAATAAACACTCTGCTTTTTGAGACAGAGGGCAACCCCAAACCACAGACAGGTTGGGACCTGTGCAGGCCTCAGTAGTTAAAAATTTTAACTTTAAGTAATCTTTGCACCCACGTGAGACTCAGACTCACAATGCCAAGATCAAGAGTCACCTGTTCCAGTGACTGAGTTAGCCAGGCATGCCAAGGCAATGAGTATTTTTGAAATAATGATTTGGGATTGGCTCTTAGGTTCCCCGTGGTCTCCGACTTCACATAGACCTGCCAGTTAGCATTGCATGGGTTGGCAATGGTGCTTTCTGGAGTTGTGCAAGTCTACAATGTACACAATTATGGTCCTGCTTCAGGGAGGACCTGAAGGAGAATGGCAGAGCACAAGTACTTGGAGTTTCTTCAACAGTGGTCCTGCCTTTATGGACACTGAGTCCCTCTCTGCTCCATTCCAATGGAGAGGGCTGAGGGTACTAAATGTGCCACTGCCACCATACCATTCAAAAACGCCCCACATGTCACATTGACTGCAGGGTCTGCAACCATGATGTACCAAAAAATACCCCACAATACAACTGTGAGTTTGCTCTATCCTATGTGCTCAGAAAAATGGCTCCTGGGTCCCTATACAAGAAACACCATAACCCCATGGTAGCGAGAGAAGTCTTGTCCTGCACACCCCCGGCTAAGGCTCAACCAACCGCTTAAGAAGCACCACAACACCCAGGCATTCGGGAGCTCCTTCTGTCACTTCTCTTTTCCTCCTCCATGAGCTCCTTGGGTTTTTCCTATATGTCTGCCCTCCACAGAATGCTGGCTTCATTGTAGAGAGCACTCAGTTCCTTGAGGTCCTTGAGGGGGTTCTGGGTCTTTCAAAGAGAAACATCTGTAAGGTAATGGCCTTTCTCTCATTAATCAGTTGTATCTTACAAAAGACCTTTATTATAGACTGAATATGTGTGTTTTCCCCAAATGCAAATGTTGAAACCCTAAAGCCCAATGTGATGGTATTTGAAGATGGGGCCTTTGGGAAGTAGTTATGGAAGATCAGGTCATGAGAGTGGGACTCCATGATGGAATTAACATCCTTATAAGAAAAGTAAGAGACTTGAGGTCCATCTCTCTCTCCCTGGCATGTAAAGATACAGGGAGAAGGCGACCATCTATAAACAGGAAGCAGGTCCTTGCCAAGAACCTGACCATGCTGGCACCTTGACCTTGGACTTCTAGTCTCCAGGACTGTGAGAAACATGCGTTGTTTAAGCCCTCCAATCTATGGTATTTTGTTACAGAAGCCCAAGCTAAGACAACCCTCTCCCAAGAAGACTGAGGAGGAAGGAAAATCCCATTCTAACCTGGAGAGTTCTTTCTTCCTTTGATCTGAATCTGACTTCTAGAAGGTTTAGGCCCAGTTTTGCTCTGAGGAACAATACCTATGTGACTCACACCTCTCCTACTTTCAGCCTTCACCTTCTGAAGCTCATTGCCATAGTTTTCTTCAGCATTTTCTTCTAAGAGCTGAATTTTCCTAGTTATTCCTCTGTATGGCCTCGTTTCCATATGCTTCACCATCATAGTTAGCTTGCCACTCACGGACCATTCTGACATGCTTTATAAAACTCAGGGCCCAGAAATGACCGCCCCCCCCCCCTCGGAGACACGATTACCTGGGAGTGGTCTCTATTTTTATGTGTGTATTTTATGTGTGTGTCTCTATTTATTTTTATTTTATTTTTATTTTTAAATATGTATTTATTTTTACTTACAAAGTAGCTAGGGGGATATTTAAAGTGCATCAAGATTGGCTTTAAAAAAAAATAGACTAGCGGGGCGCCTGGGTGGCGCAGTCGGTTAAGCGTCTGACTTCAGCCAGGTCACGATCTCGCGGTCTGTGAGTTCGAGCCCCGCGTCGGGCTCTGGGCTGATGGCTCAGAGCCTGGAGCCTGTTTCCGATTCTGTGTCTCCCTCTCTCTCTGCCCCTCCCCCGTTCATGCTCTGTCTCTCTCTGTCCCAAAAATAAATAAACGTTTAAGAAATAAATAAATAAATAAAAATAAAAAAATAGACTAGATTGGTACATAGGAAAAAAAAAAAAAAAGCCTGCATTTGAACTATTACTCTATGGGATGTGTTTTTAAGCCACCCACATGGCTATATTGGGTAATACCTATTAGAAGATCTGATCAGTCCTGTGACTGTTGGCAGGTCCTTTCCCCCATTTGGGTCCCAAAAACTTCATCAGGTGGGTAGGTGGAGGGCAGTGGGAAACTAATCCTCTGAGTCCGGGACCAAGAGACCAAGGCTTATTCTTAGCTCCCTCATCTGACCCAGACTAAGGTAAATTAGGGCAGAAGAAAAAGGCCCTTTTCCCCCACTTCCCTTCTTGTATGTCTGTGCAAAGGCAGGAGGCACTCTGTATAGATGTATTCTATGTGTGCTCCTAATGGGGCAAGTCTCTCTTCTCCCCAGTGATGTCTACTCACACAGGCATTTCGGGGAGGAGAGGGAAGGTCTCCAGCCATGTAAGGAAGGAGTGGCCTCACTCTGCCACAGCCACTTGCGATCACGTGCCCGGGAGAGCTACGTCTCAGTCTGAGCTTCCTCCATCCATCCCGGCCCCCCTCCCATAACGTGACCCAGAATTTCCACTTTATAGAGTGAATTACCTGCAGTCAGTCCTCACAAGACCCAATCCTACCACTATCAAGTGACTCCAGAAGGAGAGAGTACTGCCTTGTTTTACACAGCTCCCCTCTCAATGGTCTCTGGCCTCAAGGTGTTCTGCGTCCACTGAGCTGACTTTTCTTCAGCATTTAGTTTCTCGTTGATACTTCCATAGCCAGCCCGGTGCCTGTCCTTCTCCCCTATGTCCTCGTTCTCAGGTTGGGAGCCTTTCCCAAATCTTCTCTGGTCTAATCTAATCTCTGACAAGCAGTCTCGTGTGCTGCTTTCTCGCTCTGACAGACTTGATTTGTCTTGATGCATCAACCTTTGGGCCACAGAGGCCGTGCTGACCTCTTTGGGGAGCTCAGCTCTTGTGGTGTCCAGGAACCCCCCTCTCCTGAGGACTGTATCAACCAGTTCTTCACTACAGCAGATGATGGGTTTTTCTAAAAAGGACCTAGGAGAACAGCCCACATAGTGACTAAGGCTGTCAACATCTCTCCTTTCTTAGGAGGCCTTTCTTTCTCTCTCCCTCCTGCCCACCCGGCAAGGGCCAGGGGCTGGAGGTGGGGCAGAAACCCAATCAATTAGGCAACAGTTCTTTAGATACTGGACATGCTGACAAAAGGGGCAAAACATTATGTATCCAATCATGTTTGTTATATTTTAATCATATCACATCTGTATTCATTTGCTAGGGCTGCCATAACAAAACACGACTGAGTGGTTGGCTTAAATAGCAGGAATTTATTTGCTCCCACTTCTAGACACAGGAAGTCCAAGATCAAGGTGCCAGCAGATTTTGTTTTCTCTGAAGCCTCTCTCCTTGGCTTGCAGGTGGCCGCCTTTTTACTGCCTCTTCACGTGGTCGTCCCTCTGTGCATGCACCCATGGTGTCTCCCTTGTGTGTCCAAATCTCCTCTTCCAATAAGGACACTAGTCAGATTAGATTAGGGCCCACCCTACCAACCTTAATTACCTCTTTAAAGGTCCTATCTCCAAATGCAGCCACATTTTGAGATACTGGGCGGCGGGGAGGGAGGCCTTCAATGTATGAATTGGGGGTGGGCACAAGTCATCCCATAACAATATTTTCCCCCAATCCTCTCATTGATTTGTGCTGAGGTCATAGCAAAGAGAACAGTCTCAAATTGCAGGGAGGGAGGTTTCAGCTAGTTGTAAGCAAGGTTCAGGCATGTTCCAAATTGAGATCCTGAGGTGGAATCTCACCTGAGGTGAGGAAAAAGGAATAAAAGTAAAGGCAGGCATCCCAGAAAATACACATTCCCATCCATTCGGGACCCTTTCCAGGAGGTTAAATGAAATGATTTTTTTCAGTTTCGACATTCATTCATTCAATCATTCATTTGGCAAACATCCACTGAGCCCTCACCACGTGCCAGTCACCAAGAATCCAGAACTAAACCATGAAAGTTCTTGCCCCCAACAAAGGACTGACTTATTTATTTTTAATTTTTGTTTTAATTTATATCCAAATTAGTTAGCATATAGTGCAACAATGATTTCAGGAGTAGATTCCTTAATGCCCTTTACCCATTTAGCCCACCCCCCACACAACCCCTCCAGTAACCCTCTGTTTGTTTTCCATATTTATGAGTCTCTTATGTTTTGTCCCTTTCCTTGTTTTTATATTATTTTTGTTTCCCTTCCCTTATGTTCTTCTGTTTTGTCTCTTATTTTTTTTTTTTAGGTTTGTTTTTCATTTTCATTTATTTATTTTTTTTTATTTATATATGAAATTTATTGTCAAATTGGTTTCCATACAACACCCAGTGCTCATCCCAAAAGGTGCCCTCCTCAATACCCATCACCCACCCTCTCCTCCCTCCCACCCCCCATCAACCCTCAGTTTGCTCTCAGTTCTCAACAGTCTCTTATGCTTTGGCTCTCTCCCACTCTAACCTCTTTTTTTTTTTTTTTTTTCCTTCCCCTCCCCCATGGGTTCCTGTTAAGTTTCTCAGGATCCATATAAGAGTGAAACCATATGGTATCTGTCTTTCTCTG
>NW_024412441.1:16126510-16161913 GCF_014898765.1 Herpailurus yagouaroundi
CTTTTAATTCCCTTGCCTTTGGGGATGTGTCGAGTAAGAGATTGCTACGGCTGAGGTCAGAGAGGTCTTTTCCTGCTTTCTCCTCTAGGGTTTTGATGGTTTCCTGTCTCACATTCAGGTCCTTTATCCTGTTTTGTCTCTTAAAGCCCTCATATGAGTGAAGTCATGTATTTGTCTTTCTCCTACTAATTTCGCTTAGCATAATATGCTCCAGTTCCATCCACGTAGTTGCAAATGGCGAGATTTCATTCTTTTTGATTGCCGAGTAATACTCCATTGTATATACATACCACATCTTCTTTATCCATTCATCCATCGATGGACATTTGGGCTCTTTCCATAATTTGGCTGTTGTTTATAGTGCTGCTATAAACAATGGGGTGCATGTGCTCCTTCGAAACAGCACACCTGTATCCCTTGGATAAATGCCTAGTAGTGCAATTGCTGGGTCGTAGGGCCAGAAAGGACTTCTGTATCTTGATACCTAAACCCTGAATGGGATGGGAGGAGGACAGGATCAGGCAAAAGAAGTGTCAAGAAGACCACAAGGCTTGAATATTAATGAACCACAGACCTCAGCCCAAAGTCAGCACAAGCTTGGGTAATTCCTTGCTGGCACTCAGCAGTCCCCATACTCAGGGCAGGACCCTCTGTTTGACGGAATCTTGCAAAAAGCATAAACTCCCTGGTTTTGGGAGATCTGAAGGACCTTGCGCCTTGAGCCATCAAGAGAGCTGGAGACATTCCTAAGCCCCACACCCAGTGCAGGCAGGTAGGAGAGGGGCATGGCTGCCGCTGCAGTGGAGTCACCATAGCCACAAGTCATGAGGTTTGAGATCCCAGGAGCCCTGACCCTGATCCTACTGGAGCTGCAGTCAGGCAGGCCAAACCGGACACCTCTTCCCCTTGCTTCTCACCAAAGTTTAGTCACACCCTCCCTGGGGAGGCCACCAGATGTCCCTGAGATCTGCTTGAGAGTGTGTGGCAGCTGGAAGCAGAGGAAGGGCTGCCAGTGCCGGGACACTTCTATCCACAAGGTAGCAGACACCTCTATCTGGAAGGTAAGCCTGCCATCTAGTGTCCAAGTCTGAGACGCGCAGGGGCAAATCAGGCTCTCCTCACCCTGTTGGCCGGGCTCAGCCTGTGGAATATTCTTTGGCCACCCTCCACGAAGGCAAACCACTTTGCTTTCAAAGTGGATTTGATTTTTTAGAAACAGCTAAAAGTCATTCTAAGCCAAACGGTTATTGATGGGAGTACAGAAAAATAATACAGATTTTCCTCTGTAGTTTGTAACCATCTAAAGGCAAGTGATTATTTTGAAGAATATATATACTTTCGATTAGTGTCTTGAGATTAAAAGTCTTATTATTTTATTTTTATTATTAATTTTTTAATGTTTTATTTATTTTTGAGAGAGAGAGAGAGCGCACACAAGCAGAGGAGGGGCAAAGGGAGGGGGACAGAGGATCCTAAGCGGGCTCCAGGCTGACACCAGTGAGCCCGACCGATGTGGGGCTCGAACTCACGAACTGCGAGATCACAACCTGACCGAGGTGGAATGCTCAACCAGCTGAATCACCCAGGTGCCCCAAAAGTCTCATTATTTTAAAGCCGACAATATATACCATGGAATCCTACTAAAGTACTTTTTATAGAGAATTTAAAATACATGTCCCTACCCCCACCCCCCCCCAGAAATGAGTGTTGGTGTGGCTTTTTCCGTGCAGACCCATCTTTCATAAGAAGAATGGTTTCTTTGATTTATTCAGCTGCTGAGAAGGGAGTCATCCCTACAGCCTGACAGAGCCCAGTCTTCCTTCGAGTGCTGGTCCCTCAGAACTGTGTATTGAACCCAGAAATTGGGTCTTGTTTACCATGGAGCTTTCTCCAGAAGACTTCAGATCCAGGAAAGGGCTAATGGAAGGACACTAGGCAGCATTTCAGCTCTATTCTTGTTTCTCAAAGACAGTGAGGAGCTCAATGCTCAAGCCAGGGCTGGCAAAGGGTCTGCAGTCTGTCTGAGAACACAGAGGGGTGTGCCTGAAACTCAGAGCATCAGAGACTCGGACATTTGGTCCCTGGGGTCGGTGAATGGTAGATACTTCCCTGAAAAGCAGGAGGGTCAGAGCCTCAGACTGAGGCCGGCTGAGGTGGGAGAGGCTAAAGAAAGTCCTCCCCAAACCAGCAAACCTCCTGAACAGTCCTGAGCTCTCTGTGTCTTGGAAAAGGTCCCTTCTGCAACACTTAGAGCCCTCTTTTCCTGAAGCAAAAGGTAGACGTCTCTCCTAGGATACTTGTTAACTTCAACATTATCTGAGTACAAAGGGTCACTTCAGTTGTAACAAGCCTGGGATTTTAGCTGGGCCATTAGGTGGTGAGGAGGGTGAACTAATCTTTTTTAATATGGAACAAGGTCAGGAAAAGAGGGCCCTCACTTGGCCCTGAGTGCCTGGAAACTCTGTTATTCCCTTGATCAGCAGTATTCTGGAGCTGGAAGGGTCCCAGCTCATAAATACAGAAAAAATTTAAAAGTTTTCAAAAATCACTAACACTCCAAGTGAAATAATGGACCTAAGTAACAACCACCAGCGAATGCTAAAATCAGCAGGCGAAAGGTTAATGGGGAACTCTGTGGGCCGACACTACCTAAACCTACGGATCAAGAAACATCCAGCGTTAAAAGTGATACATGCCTCACAGTAACAGCATCACCCTATGAAGTGTTGGTGCCTAAAAATATTGATCTTGAATCTAATTGAGGCCTTAAATATAACTACAGTTTACAGGGAATATGGAGGATAGAGGAACATGTTACCTAACTCCACAAGAATACAATCAAATACAAGGGGTGCCTGGGTGGCTCAGTTGGTTAAGTGTCCGACTTTGGCTCAGGTCATGTTCTCATGGTTCATGGGTTCGAGACCCACGTTAGGTTCTGTGCTGCCAGCTCAGAGCCTGGAGCCTGCTTCAGATTCTGTGTGTCTCTCTCTTCCCCTCCCCAACTCACACACTCTCTTTCTCAAAAATAAACATTAAAAAAAATTAAAAGAAGAAAAGGAAACAATCAAATACAGAACACAAGACATTATACAGAACAAATGATCTGGTTCCTCTTCAAATCAATGGCCAGGGTGGACTGCCTCAGAATAAAAGAGACCAAGAGACACAACCATAATGCAATATGTGGATTTTGAAAAAGCCAACTGTAAACATGATGTCTGAAATAATCAAGAAATCTGAATATGAATTGGGGTTAGATGATATTGAGGAATTACTGTTAATTTTGTTAGGTAAATAATGACATGGTGGGGTGTAAAAAAGTCTTATCAACTAGAGATAAGTTGAAATGTTTCAGGTGAAATGACAAGATATCTAATATTTGTTTAAAATACACGAGCAGGGGGGTGCCTGCGTGTTCGACTCTCGATTTCGGCTCAGGTCATGATCCCAGGGTTGTGGGATCGAGCCCTGCATCAGGCTCCGTGCTGAGCATGGAGTCTGCTTAAGATTCTCTCTCTCCCTCTCCCTGGCCCTCTCCCCGTTGGAGCTCTCTCTTTCTCAATAAAATAAAATAAAATAAAATAAAATAAAATAAAATAAATAAAAATAAAGTACACTAGCAGGAAAAAAAGGGAAAGACAAATGAAATAAGGTTGGCAAAATGCTGACAACTATTGAAGTTGAGTGATGGATACAGGAAGGTCCTTTTATTCTAATTTTGAGTATGTTTTGAAGTCACCATGATAAACACACACACACACACACACACACACACACACACACACACACGCACACACTGTGGTGCCCTTGACTCCCATGCAGATCTCAGTTTGTATCATATTATGTAAAACTCAGCCTCAGTCTGGGGTTTGGGGAGAACAGGTAGACTCACGTGGAAGAGGCAAAAAACGCCCCTGGGCAAGTTTGGAAGACTGTTCCTTCAATCATTCTGGATTTGAAAAGACAACTGAAAACAGCAAGATAGCACAACAGACCTATTAGAATGGCCAAAATCCAGAACACTGACAACACAATGTACAAAATCCTACAGCTACTCTGTATGATGATACAATGGTGGATACACGTTATTACACATTTGCCCAAATCTACAGAATGTATAAAACCAAGAATGAACCCTCAAATGTAAACTATGGACTTTGAGTGATAATGATGTATCAATGTAGACTCATCAGTTGTGACCAATGTACCACTCTAGTTGGGGAGGCTGACATTGAGGAAGGCTATGCACCTGTGAAGGCAGGAGGTATATGGGAAATCTCTGTATCTTCATATCGATTTTGTTGCAAACCTAAAAACAGATCTAAAAAATAAAGCCTATTTAAAAGAAGACAGGCTGGCTCAGTCAGTAGAGCATGCCACTCTTGATCTCAGGGTCATGAGTTCAAGCCCAACATTGGGCTCCATGCTGGGTGTGGAGCTTACTTAAAAATAAATGAATAAATAAAAAATAAAAAAGCTACTCTACAGTCCTACAGTCTCCAAAATGGACAGAATGGGACAAAATGGACTTTTAGGTGAGAATAATCTAAAAGGCTACTTATTGGCAGTACTGGAAACTGACTACTAACTAAACCAAAATAACCTGCATCTCTCACACACACACGTGAAAGACACCTTCAAGGCACACATTGACAAGTCAGAACACAGAGGAGCAGACAAATATGTGTGCTGACACATCCAGGAAGGTACACACAGACTACACACAGGTAAACTGACCCCAGCACAGACACCCATATGTACAAATGTCCAACTACCCACAGGGCATGAGTATCCACCTGCTTCACAGACACTGCTGAAATATGAATCCAGAGACAAACAAATGAATTTAGTAGTACTGAACATTAACACGTGGCTATACAGAGGAAGAAGGTTTGGCAAATGAAAACAAAACTCTCAAACATCCATCCTAGTAGTACTGGAACATCTCGATTAACCCGAGGGCAAGTAAATGTCCATAGTGAAAAGACAACATTTGACCTTGTTGTTCTTAATTCTCACGACACACATTCCCTCTAGGAAACTGCATCTAAACTAAAGCCTCATTCAGTGCGTAGATACCAACCACTCTCAATTCTCAGTCACTAGTTCCTGCTCCTTCTTAAGATGCAGACATGTATGTTCAACTGCTTATTGAACATTTCCTCTAGGAGGCTGCATTGTAGTTAAGGTACAGACTAAGCTTATTTCTCTCTCATGTAACAATTCGGAGGTAGTTGGCCCAGGGCAAGTTACATGGCACTGGCATCTTCAACATTTTCACCTCTGAGCCCAAGGTGGCTTCTCCAGTGCTGGTTATCTTTTCTGCCAAAGGAGAAAAGAGGCAGGAGAGTTCACACCCGATCCTTCTAAGAGCAAGCAAGACACAGATCACTTCTCACATCCCATAGGCTGCAGCCTGGTCACATGGCTACTTTCTCCAAGGGAAGCTGGGAAGTAAAATCTTTAGCTGAGTGCCTGTGTGCCACCTACCACTACCCCTACAAAAGGGCAGAAACGTACTGGGGGACAATCGGAACTCAGTTATATCTCTCGGATACCTCAAACTCAATATAAATAAGTGTAACCTCATCATGTTCTTTGCCTCTGTTCCCAACTGTGAGTCCTCCAATTCCCAGCTTAACAAATGACCTACCACTTACCCAGCCCCCCAAGTAGGCTTTCTGGATATTGAATTAAATATTAAATACTGAATTTGAATTTCAGATAATCATATTTTAGTATCAATATGCACCATATGTTGTATATATTTTTATTTGCTAAATCTAACAACCCTACACCTAAGCCAGAATCCTTGGAGCGATTCTGAATTCCTCCCTCCTTTTCCATTTTCAATTGCCTTCTGAGTCCTGCTGATTCTTTTCTATAATAGTTCTCATTCTGTCCCCTCTTCTCCATCTCCACTGTGACTTCTTTGGTTTGGGCCATCACCTTCTCTCTCAAAGACTCTTGTCAATTGCCTCCCACTTGGCCTTCCTGTTTCCAGCCTTGCCCCTTCTAATTCATGCTATGCACAACAGGTAAACTGGTCTTTCTTTTTATTATTATTATTTTTTGAGAGACAGAGAGAGACAGCATGTGCATGTGTGCACAAGTGGGAGAAGAGCAGAGGGGGAGAGAGAGAGCGAGAGACAAAGAGAGAGAGAATCTTAAGCAGGCTCCATGCTTAGCGTGGAGCCCAAAGTGGGGCTCAATCCCACAACCCTGGGATCATGACCTGAGCTGAAATCAAGAACTGGACACTCAACTGACTGAGCCACCCATGTGCCCCTAAACTGGTTTTTCTAAAAGGCAAACCTGACCACATCACTCCTCTGCTTAAAATCCTTCTATTGCTCTCCATGGCTTTCAGGATAAACTTCAGACTGATTGGCTAGGCTGACAAAGCCCTTGATCATTTGATTTCCCTTTCTCCCTCCGTCTGCCCGTTCCTCTCAGGCTCTAGCCCATCACGCATGCCCCAGCCACATCAAGCTTCTGGGAGTCCTCTAAGGGAGTCCTCTAAGGGTGCTCATTCCTACCATAATCCCCTTATGCACCTTACTCTTTTTCCTTTGCTTGGCCAAATCCTAGTCATTATGAAAAACCCAGGTTAAATGCCACTTTCTCCTGGAAGACTTCCTAACTTATTATTTTAGGCATATGTTTTTGCTTCCATAGCCCTTGACACACTGTATTGCAATAGTCGACTTGTCCGTGTGTTTCCCCAAGCACATTTTCCATTTTCCTTCAGAGCAAGGACTATGTCTTATTTATCTTTATACATTCAGCAATTTTCATTCATACATTCTTTATACATTCAGCGATTCCATACAGGAATTGGCACTGGTAAACAATTAATAAATGTTTAGTGGATGACTCATGGTTCTCTGGCTTAAAATGTTCCTATTCTCATCCCTGGCTGGACCAGCATGTCTTCAGTTGGACATTTCTCTCCATTCCACATGTGGACCTTCCTGCGCCAGTCTTAAGCCTATTATATCTTTACTCTCATAGAAACTATGAGCTCTGATTTCCATGGCTCAACCATGATGAAAAAGCTTTGTGTCCACTCCATTACGCTCCTACCTAATGGATGTTAGAATGAAGAAATGACACCTTACCGAATGAGGCCCTAGCCAGTTCCCCTCCTGAGCTGAGTTTCAGATCATGATTCTAGCTGACACTGGGCAGCTGTTAGATGAGAGTTTCTCGTCTGCCCTCCCAACCCCCACAATTTGCCCCCAGCCCTTCCTCATCCCCTGGGGAATAACTTCTCCTTTTTTTTTTGTTTTGGGCCACAGCAGTGTTTAGCGGGAGCAGGCAGCCGTGCCTTGTTTGCACTGTGATCTAACACCAGCTGACAGGTGGGTTTCGGGGTGTCTCTGGGGCCGTGGCCTGTTTAGTGGATTTACCACTCTAAACTCAATTACAGGAGACTTTCACGCTCCACAGGCAATTCCAGTCCCTTTTTGATAAAAACTCTGGTGAGTAAATAAGTCATGATGGTGATAGGGGCCTGCCATTTAATATTCATTGAAGTACACATGTTTGGAAATTGGAAGCAGAGTTTAATCCATTTTCATATTTATATCAACATGCAGCCTTAAAAAGGATCCCTCCTTTTTTTCCCACCAATCTTGTCAATTTCTCCTTTGGAAAGATAAAGGTAAACTGGATATAAACTTTATTTTTAAAAAGTTAGAAATATGTGAAGTTATAATTACTCAAGTGTGAGCTTCAGATCTGTCCATTTTCACCTCAAAACTAATTCTTGCGTTTCATTTGAGCTCCTGGGAGAGGCAGGTAACAGATAAACCAAAGTCACTGCTGTTTCTGGTGGCTAGATTTGGGGATTTGACTTTGCTATGGGAGCTCAGTGAAAAGAAGAGGTTGGGAACATGGTGATCTCAGCCCCAAGATCTTACAAGTTCGGGGAAAGTTTCACAGCCATTCCAAGTAGTGTAAAAGCACCCCTTTTAAAATAAAGGCAAGGCTCACAAAATAACCAGTGTTCATGCTCACCAACAGAAGTTACAGGATTGTTCATTGAGGGAGACCTGAAACCTGGGGAGAAAGAGTTAACACAGCGAAGGAGTGTTGTCCCCCAACTCTACCTTGTTTTTTTTAATGCGGATGAATGTTTAAGTATGGTGCTGTGGTCAAAGGCATCTCTTTTAATAATGCAACACACAGCTTCCTGAGGGGACAGCAGTTGATTTGGAAACTGAATATGGTGCACTCTAAATTCTCCTCCCCAAGGAAGGCTGACTAACTGATAAGTGCCACGAGCTAGCATGGGGACTCATTCTGTCAAATCAACTTGCTGGAAAGGCCCCATGCGGAATCTTCTCCAGTCTCCGGGAGCTAATGTGAGCAGACACTTGTGACATTAGACAGTGCAGCAGGCCTGGCATGAAGGAAAAGTTCACCATTCGCCAACAAGGTGGTCTTTATATGACAAGGATAAAGAAATCAGTGCAAATTTGTTAATGTAACAACTTGGAAAAGTATGCTTTAAAAAAAAAAAGCCACTCTATAGGGAGAGAGGATCAAAAGAAAGAAAGGCAACAACAGTACTTGGAGGCTTTCTTGGGGCTTTTTGTACTTTTTGGGCCATAGGCTTTTCTCCTGGTCCTTTTTCTATACTGGGGAATCTTCAGTTAAGCGAGGGAGTCCCACCACACAAGCCACTCTCCACCTAAAACTGAAAACTGAATAAAATAAAAGTAAGGAAAGGAAAAGCAATGGAGACAAAAGAAAAGAAAATGCTTGTGCCTTTGCCTTACTGGGGTAAATACCGTGTCTCCTATTTCAGATGGGTGATCACCTGACTGTCTCTAAGGGAGAAATCTCATCTGTCTGATCTTGGTGCGTTAGTGCTGAAGGAAAACGGAAGCGACTGTTCTCTGGGAAGAGACATGGTGATTAGATGTTACCTCTGTGTCTGACACAAAATATAAGTAGACGTCTATAATGGGATCAAGTATTTTAAGAATCGAACAGCACTGCAGGAAAAAAATGTAGTTATTAATATCAGATAGACAAATTTGATTGTGTTGAGTGTCTGATTCAAAGAGGCGGTTCTGTCAGGTTTTTTTCCCCTTGGTGGGGTCAATTTAATTTTAAAAAGGCAACTTAGGGGCACCTGGGTAGCTCGGTTGGTTGTGTCGGGCTCTTGAGTTTGGCCCAGGTCATGATCTTGCGGTTTCCCAGGTGCGAGCCCCACGTCAGGCTCTCTCGCACACTGTTTCTCTGCCTTCCCCACTTGTGCTGTCTCTCTCAAAATGAATAAATAAACGTTAACAAAAAAAGGCAGTTTAGTATAGCATACTTCTTTCATATGTAAATTAGAAAAAAAAAAGTCATAACTTTGAGTATGGTGAGCTGAATCAGCTCTTCCATGGCAGCTGTGACAGCATGGGCTGTGGAGAGAGGTCCCCTGTGTTGAGATCCTGGCTCTGCCACTTACTAGTCTGTGATCTTGGAAAGTTGTTTAATAAAAACATTTACCTCATAAGATCATCCTAAAAATACCTGCATCATAGGAGCCTTATCATGAGTGAATACATGTGAAGTTCTGAGTTCAGTGTCTGGACTATACTAAGGGCACCATATTCATTATTATTTCAATGAACCTAAACGGGTTTCCATAGGCCCTTAATGACCCTGACTACAAGAAAAGTTTCTGCTGTCAAGTAAATTTAGGAGCCAGCTTTAACAGAACTAAACAATTTTTTTTTTAATGCTTATTTATTTACTTTGAGAGAGAGAGGGATAAAGAGTGAACAAGGGAGGGTCAGAGAGAGAGGGGGAGAGAATCACAAGCAGGCTTCGCACCGTCTGCACAAAGCCCGATGTGGAGCTCAAACTCACGAACTGTGAGATCATGACCAAAAGCCAAAACCAAGAGTCGGATGCTTAACCAACTGAGCCACCCAGTGCCCCAGAATTTTTTTAACCATCGTATCTTTCAGTGTCTTTGTTATGTAAGCATGAATGATGAACACCTAAGGAAGAATTTGCTTTCTTTTTTTTTTTTTTAATTTTTTTAAATGTTTATTTTTGAGAGAAGAGAGACAGAGCATGAGTGGGAGAGGGGCAGAGAGAAAGGGAGACAGAACCCAAAGCAGGCTCCAGGTTCTGAGCTGTCAGCACAGAGCCCAATGCAGGGCTTGAGCTCACAAACCGCGAGACCATGACCTGAGCCAGAGTCCAATGCTCAACCAATTGAGCCACCTAGGTGCCCCAAGAATTTGTTTTCTAATATTTGCTCTTATAAGCCCTTTGTACAGCCAATGCTGTTCTTCAAGTGAAGGAACAACAGTATTCCCAACCTCTGGTTCAGGAGTTAAAGACATTTTTGAGTCATGATGCCTGAACCACTAAGGCAATAATTTATTAAAAAAATTTTTTTAATGTTTATTTATTTTTGAGAGAAAGAGAGACAGAGCATAAGTGGGGAAGGGGCAGAGAGAGAAGGAGAAAGAGAACCCAAAGCAGGCTCCAGGCTCCGAGCTGTCAGCACAGAGCCCAACGCGGGGCTCAAACCCACGAACTGCAAGATCATGACTTAAGCCAAAGTCAGATGAAAGTCAGATGCTCAACTGACTGAGCCACCCACGTGGCCCAATAATTTATTTTTTTAATCTTTTTTTTTTTCCCTAAGTAAGCTATGCCGAATGTGGTGCTTGAACTCACAATCCGGATATCAAGAGTTGCATGCTTTACTGACTGAGCCAGCCAGGCACCCTCTAAGGGAGTAATTTAAAGCATGATAACTGGTTACCATATAGACTTCAAAGGTCTCAAAACACTCCCTTTACTATTTTTTTGACATTTTTATTTATTTTTGAGAGACGGGGAGAGAGAGAGAGAGAGAGCATGAACAGAGGAGGAGCAGAGAGAGAGGGAGACCCAGAATCCAAAGCAGGCTCCAGGCTCTGAGCTGTCAGCATAGAGCCTGACACTAGGCTCGAACTCACGAAAACATGAGAGCCTAAGTCAGATGCTTAACCGACTAAGCCACCCAGTCATCTCAAAACACTTCCTTTTTAAAATAGCATTTTGTAAAGTGGGATTGGCAGGAGGCAGAATAGTGCACAGTTAAAACCCAGACACTGGAGTTGGACAGACCCAAGTTCAAATCTGTCAGGCAAGTTATTTCCTGTCTCTAAGTGGTCAGTATCCTCAGCTATGACATGGGGATGGTAGGGATGTTTACCTCCTAGGCCTGCTATGCTACTTAAATAAGGTAATGCCTGGCTCTGTCAGCTATTGTTGAGATAGATATATCCTAACAGAGGGACTAATATTTGTCAACAGGCAAAGAATTGGTCATTTTGTGCTCAACTGCTCCCCTCATTCAGAGGCCTGGATACCTCTAGGTTGCAGTAGAAGAAGCACTAGAATAGGAATCAACATCTGTGGGTTTGGAGGCATCCTTTGTGTTTAACTGAGGAATTAGCTGATGAACACATAGGACGTATTTACCAAGATTACCACACCTCTGTGCCCAGTTTTCTTGTCTATGAAAAACAAAAACAGCAGCACACGTTTCCTGCTTGTCTCAGGGTGATTGTGAGACCCAGAGATGTTCAGGTACATATGATTTTATTAAAATAGAAAGACCTGTTGCTTTTTTAGACATAATGCTATTGAAAACTTACTATAGTCCAGGTAGTGTACTAGGTCTTATATATTAGGCCTTATTTTAATCCTCACTAGAGGTGGATATTATTACACCTATTTTAGGAATGAAGAAACTGAGAGGCTAGATATTGCTAATTTCCCCCCAAGTTCTCACAGCTAATAAGAGATAGAGCCAAGAATCAACTCTAGATCTGTCTGACTCCAAAGGTCCTAGAACCACTGCACTTTAAAAGAAAAAAACCATTAAAATACATTTTATGTTCAAAATTAGTATTGGCCACATACAATTTCTTCACCAGCTTCTACAGACATCTTTTTGGTACTGTAAATATCCTTAACTTGGACAGTAGCCACCAGTTAAATGAATGAAGATGAAGCATCGTGTAGAAAACAGAATGACCAACACAGGATCCAGTGTCTTAACTGGTTGATGATTTATGGATACCGGGTGGTTGGTTAACTTTCCCTGGGACTTATGCATTTGCTGTGATTATTATTATGACTAGTGCATGTTTGAGGGCACCCACTCAGAGAAAGTTGTAACCTGTTGGTAACAGATCTCTACCTCCTGAGAGTTCCTGGATGGCAAACTGATGTGTACAGCAAGTGGCTTCACATACTGAAGTAGAGCAAGGTCTGTCAGAGAGGGAAAATCCATATTAATGATATGCTATAAAACACTTTTTGTTAGTTACATATATTCCTTTACTTTCATTTCCCAAGAATAGCTCAGCTGTCAAAGCATTTCCAAGATTTCCATAGATTCGGCAAATACTGTGCGATCGAATTATTGCTCTGAGAGAAGCTGCAATTAAAACACATTAATCATTGTAACAAAGGATCCTTATTGAGGCTGACAAAGATGGTGAAATCTGATGAATAATTAGTCTGGTTAATCTTTTAAAAGTGAATTAAACTGCTAACAAGTTAAATCACTGTGATTTTCAAAATAAGCCTCCAGGGTGAGCAGAAAATGGGAATATTATCTTCATTTTTAAAAGATATTTTCCCCCTCTTTCTTATCTCTCGGCTTGCACTGGAGGCCTCGGGTTACAACAGTGGGGTCCTGAGGAGCAGTTGGGGAGAACATAGCTGGTCAAGGTGTGAGGGCATGTTTTTCTTTATCCTCCCAGTGATTCCTTAATATACCTAAGGTGAACAGTGGATAGAAGAAGAACCATGGATGACCTTTAAATCTGATCCAGAACTAACATGGCACCTGCTCACCAGCCATTCTCAATGACCTGAAGTGGATCCGTCACTCAGTTCTGATTTCATGCCCACTGTAAGCCAACCAGTCATGACAATGGGAGATTCTATAATTTCCTCTTTTGCCCTTCTCTCCAGTCAGATGGCTTATTCTTCCAGACAACACCTCTTCTCTTTGCATTTCAATTACTCTGGAAGGTTTGTCATGCTCTGAAATAGACAGAGATGGGCAGATACAAACTGGAAAGTCATAAGAAATGGACAGAAGGGGATAATAATCATTTGGGCTAAAGTCTTGACTTTGGCTGAATCTCCACAATTTGGGGGAGTTTTAGTGAATGCTATAATGTGTTGTCCAGACCCCCTTCAGGAAGGAAGGACTTACTCCCCCAGCTGCTGGGAGAGCTACTAGAATTTGGCCTTCAGCTGTTAGCCTCAAAAACTGCCCCTCCTCAACAAGGCCACACTTCCTTACAGGGCTGGCTGCCATCCAATTTCTGATCAGTGTCAGGGTACAAAGACTGGCCCAGTTTGGGAGAAGTGAAGGTCATCCTGGTGTCAGAGTTCCCTACAGGGTTGGCTAACACCTTTGTTGGGATAGCATCACAGTCCAATTTCTCTCTTACCCAATCTTCATTTCTTCTCCTCTCATAGGTATCAAACCCAAGAGCACCCCCTAATAAATAAACTGACTACTAAAACCCACCTTGGAATCTGCTTCCTGGTGGCCCCAACCTATAACACTTGTAAGGTAGAGGTCTCTAATGACTATTGATCCTGTAAGAGCAGATGGGAAAAGAGGATCAGCAAAGCTCCCAGCTCAAAGGGGGTGGAGAAACTACTATTTCCTGGCTCCATATCGCTCCTACAGCAAGTGTATTCCTGCCAGCAGATGCTCCACAAGATAGCAAGGATCACCTAAAGAAGAGAGGGATAATTGCTGTCACAGATGAAAGGCTTATAGCTTTAGAAAGCAGATGGATCTTAAGCAAATTCTTTATTTCAGGCTAGCTACTTGTCTGTGATTATTTCCTCATTTGCAAAGTCACAAGCTTATTGGTTACATGAGATGATGAAGGTCAGCTGCCCTACCCCAACTCCCCTCAAAGGTTTATTTCTCTTCTACATTCTCCATCTTCCTCATCTTGTTTTTCAGATTCCAGGAAAATCACTGCTTTCCTTTTTTGCTGCTTAATTTCATCTACCCGGGGTTGGGATGCTTGGGGATTCCATTTCAGGTTGATGGTGTTTGGGAGGGTGCTTAGCCGCCCATCTTCTGTCCATCATGTCCATAGTTACATGTCTATACATGTTAGTCCCAGTGGGGGTCAGGGACACCACACAGTAACTCCCTGGGGACTGATGACCTTTCCTACTTGGAGGATACAGAAGGACAAGTCAACAGTGCTGAAGTGTGTTTGTTTTCAGCTTAAATCTGGTTCTCGGTTTCATGTGTAGTGGACATTTCTCCCCCACTAAACTGTAAGTTCTGTGAAGGCAGGTCACATGCCACCTCTTGTAACCCAGAGGATTTAGCTTGGAGGGAGTGGGTTTTTTTTGCCGGATTACTTGGGGTCTTGACAAACAAACTGCTCAGAGAATAAGCAATATCCATACGAACTAATGTGTTCTGGGATCTTCCCAATCACTCTTTGGCAATTTCCAAGACATTTTAATTACTCTTTACTCTCCTGGTGATGCCTTTGCCTCAGGTCATTGTGAGAGAAAGCCAAGTTTAAATGTTCTTGCCATGAATCTGACCCATCTCTATCTTAGGCTTGAACCTAGAGAATCTTAACAAGCATCAAGGTAAAGTTTGGGAAGCAAGCTAAAACTGGAACTCAGAGAAAAGTGAAGCAGAATTGAGGTCATTTGGCCCAGGATAAGGGAAGTTCTGTTCACTCCCTTCCAATGCAAAAAAGTCTATTATGAAGAAAGTGTTCTTTGACTTTCCACAGGAACAAACAAGATTGAAACAGGAAGGACTTTGCTAGGATTACCAATACTGAACATTGAAATCTTTAGGGAGATTAAGTCAAACTTGTGTGTATGTGTGTGTGTGTGTGTGTGTGTGTGTGTGTGTGTGTGTGTTCTATTTTTTATTTTCAGGATTGTTTTTTAAATATTATTTTGTTTTATAGCTGTGTAACACTTAGATGGCTTCAAAGCAAATCCAGAGAACAATGTATATTTAGAGAATTCTTTTTTTTTTTTTTAATTTTTATTTGTTTTTGAGAGACAGAGACAGAGCAGAGAGGAGGAGCAGAGGAGGAGCAGAGAGACGGAGACACAGAATCCAAAGCAGGGTCTAGGCTCTGAGCTGTCAGCACAGAGCCCGATGCGGGGCTCAAACCCATAAGCCATGAGGTCATGATCTGAGCCGAAGTCCAATGCTCAACCAACTGAGCCACCCAGGCGCCCCTAGAGAATTCTAATTATCTCTAATCCTCCTACTCTAGTCCCTCCCCCTCTCACAGGAAGTATTTTTATGTTTTTACTCTGTTTTGGCCCATATTCCTTCAAAAAAATCTCTTTATTCCTTTTTACTATTTCTCTTCAGTCATTTGTCTATTGTGTTTATTCTCTCTTTTTTTTTAAGTTTTTATTTATTTATTTTGAGAGAGAGAGTGAGCAGGGAAGAGGCAGTGACAGATGAAGAGAAAGGATCCCAGGCAGGCTCCATGCTGTCAGCACAGAGCCTGACTTGGGGCTTGATCCCATGAATGGTGAGATCATTACCAGAACAGAAACCAAGAGTCAGATGTTCAACTGACTGAGTTACCCAGGTGCCCCTGTGCTTATTCTCTTTTGAGATTTCCTAATTTAGTCTTCATTTCTGAAATAAATCTTTCCCTTTATTTCGAATTCTTTCTGGGCCTATCACTTCATTTCCTAATTTTTCTCATTTGAAGTTGCCATTCTTTTATCTCTTCTATCATTTTCTCAATTTTTTTAATCTTCTTTGAAATATTAGGATATACTTTTCATGTGTCTCATGAGCATATTTTTCCAAGTAGTTCTATTTTGGGAGCAAAAATGTTTCCTTGACACCCTAGCTTCAGTGACCTACGTCTTCACTCCTCTCTGTATGCCTCCACCCATCACCAGCCTTAGGAAATGATTCTCAGAATTCCACCCCCTCCTCTCCTTCAGGATCTTGCACCACCAACTGCTGTCTCTTCTCTTTTTCTGTACTTTTTTTTTTTACTTAAAAAAAAATGTTTATTTACTTTTGAGAGAGAGAGAGAAGAAAGTGAGCTTGTGAGGGGCAGAAAGACAGAGACATGGAATTCGAAGCAGGCTCCAGGCTCTGAGCTGTCAGCACAGAGCTAGATGTGGGGCTCGAACTCACAAACTGCCAGATTGTGACCTGAGCCGAAGCCGGATGATTGACTGACTGAGCCACCCAGGCACCTCTCTTTTTCTCTACTTTTAACCTTTCTCTCCTGGAACTTTTCCTTCAGCGTATAATCATATTTGTATCTACCTATCTTTAAGAACTAAGACAAACTGCTCCTTTTCCATTTTATATTCTCTTTAGCCACCTTCTTCTCTAATTCTTTTTTCTTTTTTTTTAAACTTTATTTATTTATTTATTTATTTATTTATTTATTTATTTATTCATTTAAATGTTTATCTTTGAGAGAGACAGACAGAATGTGAGCGGGAGAGGGGCAGAGAGAGAAGGAGACACAGAATCTGAAGCAGGCTCCAGGCTCTGAGCCATCAGCACAGACACTGAGGTGGGCTCAAACCCCCCAACCGCGAGATCATGACCTGAGCTAAAGTCGGATACTCAATGGACTGAGCCACCCAGGCACCCCTTCTCTAATTCTTTTCTTAGCCAACCTTTTGTGAGGTCCATCAGCATTACTTCATTTCCCATTCCCTCCCCAACCCGTGCTGTCTCTCAACTCACGCCATCTAGCCCGGGGCTATATACCTCTGCTGAAACTGTTGTGAAGGTCCCCACTGTCTTCCTTGCGGCTAAATCCAATGACCATTTTTCAGTTTTTATCTTACGTGACTTCTTTCTACTCTTGGACACCACTGGCCAGTTCCTCTTTCTTGAAGTGCTCTCTTTTGCTAGTTCCCTTCCTCTGGTTTCTCCTTCTTTAGCCAACCACATAAATTTGCTTTTCTGGGGGGTCCTTGGCCGTTGTCTCTTCCTATTTCGCCCACTCTCCCTGGGTTATCTCATTCACCCCTCAATTTCCACTACTACTCAAATGCTAATAATTCCCTATATACTTATTTATTTACTCACACTCCACTCTATTTGAAAATGAACCTAAGATATGTCACTAAAATATCCATTGAAAAAATTAACAGAAAATCTAGGCAAAAGGGCATGGGACAGGGGAAGGAAGTAGAACACAAAATTTGGCTCTAAGATTTCTTGCAGTCGATGCAAAAAGGAAAACAGAATAATGCATATGTTTCACTGTGTTCCTGAAATAAAAGTAAACAGTTTGCTCCACAGAAGCACAACATGCATGGTTCTGAGATAGAAGCATTTTGTCCTATGGGTCCTCATAAGGGGGACACTGCACTATATTATGGAGCATCGCACAGTGTATCAGTGAATACAACAATGTTTTTCCACAGGTTGTTTTTTAAAAAAAAAATAATGCCTCTCAATATTGATGAGTTAGAGTTAGGGTTCTGCACTAACAGCTGCGAGTTCAATGTGGGGCTCGAACTCATGAGACCATGACCTGAGCTGAAGTTGGACGCTCAACCGACAGAGCCACCCAGGCACCCCGAATCAGATTTTTTTTTAATTTTTATTTATTTAAAAAAAATTTTTTTAACGTTTATTTATTTTTGAGACAGAGAGAGACAGAGTATGAACGGGGGGAGGGTCAGAAAGAGGGAGACACAGAATCTGAAACAGGCTCCAGGCTCTGAGCTGCCAGCACAGAGCCCGACGCGGGGCTCGAACTCACAGACCACGAGATCATGACCTGAGCCGAAGTTGGCCGCTTAACCGACTGAGCCACCCAGGTGCCCCCAGATTTTTTTTTAAAGTAAACATAGGGAGGGCCAAAACAGTGTAGTCCAGGTACTCTGGTTTGTGACAATACTTTTCAAACTCTCTTTAACAGCAGGCTTCACTAGAAATGAAGTCTCAGGGTGCCTGGCTGGCTCAGTCGGTAGAGCAAGCGACTCTTGATCTTGGGGTTGTGAGTTTGAGCCCCACGTTGCATGTAGAGATTGCTTACAAATAAAATCTAGTAACAAGTAGCAGTGAATGTAAGGTTATATTCCCAAACTTGTACAAGTATTCTAAATTGGTATTTAAGGGCAGACCCAGATGATGACATGATTGGCCAAGTTGAAGGTGGGATCAGGATCCTCTTAAGCAGTGGCTCTCAAACTTAAACTGGCATCAGAGTCACCTGGAGTCTTCTTAAAACATAGATTGCCAGAATTTCTGATTTAGTGAGCCTGGGAAGGAGCCTGAGAATCTGTACATCTCATAAATAACCAGGTAATTCTATTGCTGTCAGTCTGGGGACCACACGCTTTGAAACACTGCTTTTAAGAAAATTTAAAGTAACCTAAGGTGGCTACCTCACCTATCCAGACAGAGCATCCATTTGCAGGTCTATAATACTACTCAAAACATAATTTTGAATTATAACATGACCCAGACGTATGCAACAATCAAGGCATTCAAGTGATGTGATTTAAAATGGCAACAACAGGGGCGCCTGGGTGGCTCAGTCGGTTAAGTGTCCGACTTCGGCTCAGGTCATGATCTCACAGTTTGTGAGTTCGAGCTCCACATCGGGCTCTGTGCTGACAGCCTGGAGCCTGCTTCACATTCTGTGTCTCCCTCTCTCTCTGCCCCTTCCCTGCTCATGCTCTGTCTCTCTCTGTCTCAAAAATAAATAAACATCAAAAAAAATTTGTTTAATGGCAACAACAGTGGGCACCTGGGTGGCTCAGTCGATTAAGCATCCAACTTCGGCTCAGGTCATGATCTCATGGTCTGTGAGTTCAAGCCCCGTGTCAGGCTCTGTGCTGACAGTTCAGAGCCTGAAGCCTGTTTCAGATTCTCTGTCTCCCTCTCTCTCTGACCCTCCCCCATTCATGCTCTGCCTCTCTCTGTCTCAAAAATAAATAAACGCTAAAAAAAAATTTTTTTTTTAATGGCAACAACAGTGGGCACCTGGGTGACTCAGTTCGTTAAGCGTCCAACTTCGGCTCAGGTCATGGTTTCATGGATTATGGGTTTGAGCCCCACGTCGGGCTCTGTGCTGACAGCTCCGAGCCTGGGTCCTGCTTTGGATTCTGTGCCTCCCTCTCTGCCTCTCCCTCACTCACGCTCTGTCTCTCTGTGCCTCTCTCGAAGATGAATAAACGTTAAAAAGAAAAAAAAGGTTCAAAATGGCAACAACAAATGTTAAAGTGAGAAAAAAAACTGAAAACCTCATTGTCATCTTGGTCTTAAAAATATAAAGAGGTGTGCCTGGGTGGCTCAGTCAGTTAAGCATCCGGCTACGGTTCAGGTCATGATCTCGAGATTCGAGATTTGATTTGTGAGTTGGAGTCCCGAGTTGGGCTCTGTGCTAACAGCTCAGAGCCTAGAGCCTGCTTCAGATTCTGTTTCCCTCTCTCTCTTCCCCTCCCCTACTCACACTCTGTCTCTCTCCTTCTCTCAAAAATAAACATTTATATATTTATAAAGAAAAAATATCTAAAGCTCTAATTGAATGAGACAACTTGGTAGACAAAACACAAAAAGAAAAAAAATAAAAACCCTAAGATCTCATTAGTTTGATTTACTTATCTTTCATTCTGAGTGAGAGTTCACATTTGTATTTCTTTTTCTGTGAACTACCTTTTGATACATATCTCTTCCCTATTTTAATAGGATTTTTTTTTCTTGTCAATTTAATACAACCTTCTGTCTGCATTTGGGTTACAAATATCTTTCAGGTTTGCTTTAACTTTGTGGTCATTTTTTGAATTTACATGTTTTGAAATTTGTTACATCCAAGCATATACATCAATCTTTCTCTACTATTTAAAAAAATTTTTTTTTAATGTTTATTTTTGAGAGTGGGGAGTGGCAGAGAGAGGAGACACAGAATTCAAAACGGGCTCCAGGCTCTGAGCTGTCAGCACAGAGCCTGATGGGGGGCTCAAACCCATGGACTGTGAGATCATGACCTGAGCCAGATGCTTAACCAACTGAGCTACCCAGGCACCCCAATGCTGCAGTCTTGAAGCAGAATCTCTTCTCTGGGAAACCTCAGTTTTTGTTCTTAAGACCTTCAACTGATTGGAAGGCCCCACCCACATTATCAAAGGTAATCTCCTTTACTTCAATTCAACTGGTTGTAGATGCTATGATATCTACAAAATATCTTCACAGCAACATCTAGATTAGTGGTTGGTTAAATAATTGGGTCAATCTTTTTCTTACTATCTAATGTTTTTTTTCCCCCCATGTTTATTTATTTTTGAGAGAGAGAGAGCAGGGGAGGGGCACAGAGAGAGGGAAACACAGAATGCAAAGCACGCTCCAGGCTCTGAGCTATGAGCACAGAGCCAGATAGAGGCTTAAACTCACGAACTTTGTGATCATGACCTGAGCCAAAGTCCGACATTTAACTGAGTGAGCCACCCAGGCACCCCTCTTCATGGTTTTATATTTTGAAAGTTAGAAAGTTCAAAATATTCTCTATTGCAGGGGCGCCTGGGTGGCTCAGTCGGTTAAGTGTCCGACTTCGGCTCAGGTCACGATCTTGCAGTCCACGAGTTCGAGCCCCGCGTCGGGCTCTGGGCTGATGGCTCAGAGCCTGGAGCCTGCTTCCGATTCTGTGTCTCCCTCTCTCTCTGCCCCTCCCCCGTTCATGCTGTGTCTCTCTCTGTCTCAAAAATAAATAAATAAACGTTAAAAAAAATATTCTCTATTGCAGATTATATTTTTAAAATTTCACCCATTTTCCTCTCTCACTTTTTATGGATTTGTGTTTTTATGGTTGAATCTTTGACTCATCGGAATTTTATCTTGATGGGGCACCAGGGTGACTCAGTTGGCTAAGCATCCGACTTCAGCTCAGGTCATGATCTCACAGCTTGTGGGTTTTAGCCCTGCATCAGGCTCTCTGCTGTCAGCGTGGAGCCTGCTTCGGTTCCTGTCTCCCTTTCTCTCTGCCCCTCCCCAGCTTATGCCTTCTCTCTGTCTCAAAAATAAATAAAAACATCAAAAAAAATTAAAAAATAATAATTTTTTCTTGATAGAGTGATCCAGCTTTATTCTTTTCCCCATCCACTGGACAGTTACCCTTCAGCCACTTATTAAATAATCTAACATAAAAAGCTGCCCTTCCAGGGGTGCCTGGGTGGCTCAGTTGGTTTAGCGTCAGACTTCAGTTCAGGTCACGGTCTTGGGCTTCGAGAGTTCGAGCTCCAGACCGGGCTCTGTGCTAACAGTTCAGAGCCTGGAGCCTGCTTCAAATTCTGTGTCTCCCTCTCTCTCTGCCCCTCCCCTGCTCACGCTCTGTCTGTCTCTCTCTCAAAAATAAATAAACGTTAAAAAAAAAAAAAAAGCTGCCCTTCTAAAGAAAAAGACGAGATCAATATTTCCCAGACTTCCCTGATGGTAAGAGTCTCGAATTCACAGGCCCCTCCCCAAGAAACTCTAATTAGGAGAAGCAGAAGTTTATATATTTTTAACAAGTACCCTCAGATGATCCTTATCATCTGGGAAGTCTGGCAAACCCCAGAGTAGACTCTGCTCTGGATCTAAATAGACAGGACCATGCCATCAGAGACTGGATCTTGACCTTTCTTGAGTGGTCTGAGAATTTGCATTTCTCATAAATTCCTGGAGCCAAGGAATTAAAACTAAACCTGTATTGCTGATGAGTCTTCTACTAACTCTCCCTATTCCCTGTCTCTGCTTGATTTTTCTCCCTAAAACCTATCACTATCTGGCATATTATTTGCTTGTTTGTCGGTGAAGATAGGAATTTCATTTTGCTCACTGCTATGTCATCATTAGCACTGTGGGTGGTAGGCAGCTGATGCAAAACAATAGTTGTCTAATGAATTAATGAATGTTTCTCCAGTTCAGAGTTCTCTTCTGAGATCCTGATTCTGTTATCCACTGCCCAGTAGATACCTCCACTTGAAAGCCCCTAAGGAACTTTAAACTTAATATATCTGAGATTGAGCTCATCATTTCTCCCACCTCAACCCAAACTGCTAGTGCTCCCTGGCTGGGAGAATAGCCTCACCAACAACTCTCCTATTTAAGGAGAAGGCACCATTGAGACTTTCTCATCTATATCCTACCAGCGACTAAGGCTTGGTAATCCTACTTCTCATCTTCTCTCAAAGTCTGTATTCACCTCTCCAGTGCCTTAGTTCAACTACCATTATCTCTTGCCGGAATTATTGCAAAAGTCTCAATGTCCTCCCCAATAAGTACAGATTTCTAAAATATAGATCTGTAATCCTAGCTTAAAATCTTACAATGGTTCTGCCTTGTTTTGAGATGTGGTTTAATTGTCTTAACTTGACTAACTAGGCCCTTTGTGACCAACCCCTGTCATCTACTTCCTCATCCCCTTCAACCTTTGATCTCGCAACATTCCTTCTCAACAGACAAACAATAGTGAAGCAAGAGTGGAATGATGAGAGCAGTCTGTTCTGGGTGGAGACAGCAATGGGTTGTCTGATGCATCATCTATAGGGGATATTTTTGTTTAAACTGGTGTTGTTTGAAAACCAATTTTGCAGGAAAAATTTGGAAAAAAAACAAATACTGAGGAAAAATTCCCTCCTACCCTTTTAGGTTCTATGGCTGGGCCCAATAATTAAATTTACATAAGACAGATTAATAGGAGAAAAGCATATACATCGTATTTAATATTTTCATGTGCATACGGGGGATTGTATATGGAAAATGAAGACCAAGGAAGCAGTTAAGACTGAGAGTTTATATACTTTTTAAACAAAAAAATTATAAATTTGTGGAGAACCCACAAACGTATGGCCAACTAATCTTTGACAAAGCAGGAAAGAATATCCAACGGAATAAAGACACTCTCTTCAGCAAGTGGTGCTGGGAAAACTGGACAGTGACATGCAGAAGAATGAACCTGGACAACTCTCTTACACCATACACAAAAATAAACTCAAAATGGATGAAAGACCTAAAGGTAAGACAGGAAGCCATCAAAATCCTCGAGGAGAAAGCAGGCAAAAACCTCTTTGATTTTGGCTGCAGACACTTCTTACTCAACAGGTCTCCACAGGCAAGGGAAACAAAAGCAAAAACAAACTACTGGTACCTCATCAAAATAAAAAGCTTCTGCACAGTGAAGGAAACAATCAGCAAAACTAAAAGGCAACCGACAGAATGGGAGAAGATATTTGCAAACAACATAGCAGATAAAGGGTTAGTATCCAAAATCTATAAAGAACTTCTCAAACTCCACACTGAAAAAACAAATAATCCAGTGAAGAAATGGGCAAAAGACATGAATAGACACTTCTCTAAAGACATCCAGATGGCCAATGACACATGAAAAAATGCTCAACTTCACTCATCATCAGGGAAATACAAATCAAAGCCACAGTGAGATACCACTTTACACCTGTCAGAATGGCTAACATTAACAACTCAGGCAACAACAGATGCTGACGAGGATGCGGAGAAAGTGGATCTCTTTTGCATTGTTGGTGGGAATGCAAGTTGGTGTAGCCACTCTGGAAAACAGTATAAGGGTTCCTCAAAAAACTAAAAATAGAACTACCCTACGACCCAGCAATTGCACTAGTAGGTATTTATCTAAGGGATATAGGTGTGCTGTTTCAAAGGGACACATGCATCCCAATGTTTATAACAGCACTATCAACAATAGCCAAAGTATTGAAAAAGCACAAATGTCCATCGATGGATGAATGCATAAAGAAGATGTGGTATATAAATACAATGGAGTATTACTCGGCAATCAAAAGGAATGAAATCTCACCATTTGCAACTACGTGGATGGAACTGGAGGGTATTATGCTAAGCGAAATTAGTCAGAAAAAGACAAATATCATATGACTTCACTCATATGAGGACTTTAAGAGACAAAACAGAGGAACATAAGGGAAGGGAAATAAAAATAATATGAAAACAGAGAGGGGGACAAAACATAAGAGACTCTTAAATATGGAGAACAAACAGAGGGTTACTGAAGGTGTGGGAGCGGGGATGGGCTAAAATGGCTAAGGGGCACTAAGGAATCTACTCCTGAAATCAATGTTGCACTATATGCTAACTAATTTGGATGTAAATTTAAAAAAAATTAAATTAAAAAATAAAAAATAAATTTGTGGAGAGGTGACAAGACAAAGGGGTTTGGGCTAGGGGACAGTAAATTATGGGACAATGGCTGGGAAATACATGAAGGAAACTGATGGAAGATCAGTTACTTTCGGTTTGTTTGCACAGGTTTATTATGGCACTAATTCTCAGTCTCCTGTGATAAAAATGTTCTTCTCTTCCAGATACAGGGAGAGGAAATTTTATTGGCTTGATTTAGGCAGAAAGGGAGAGGTCAGAGAGCCCTTCCTGTACCTGCTGTTCCTCAAGTGCCTTCTGCACAAAATAAGTCAAAACAGCATACTGTGAGGTGGCATGTTCTGAACCCCTTCAGTATGCTAGCAACTCTAGATGATGACGGTGAGAAGAAAAAAAAAAAAGCCAGCTTCTAATCTCCAGAAACAGATCTAATGCAGTCGGTTCAATGTATTACAAACTGATCTGATAAAGCTAAGCTATATTGTTCTCCTGCTGTACAAAAACATGTTGTAGAGTATCCACTTCAGACATGGTCACTGTGCAACACCCAATCCCACATATCTCACTCTCCTGGCTAATATGATTGACTGCTTTACCAGTTACAGCTTTACCTTTGATTCAGTACCCACTCTCCTCATGATAAGATTTGTTGAGATGCCCAATCACAGAATTGCCCCATTTTCTAATAGCACCCAATTCAGAATGAGCCCTTCTTTCCTTAGAAATTCCTTCTTTCCTCCCCCAGATTACCCAACTAAAGCCCAAATCCAAACCAAATAGGTTCTTTCTAACCTGTGTGTCCCTGTTTGTGTTTGAGTGAAGGGCGTTGATACAATGCAGAATCTCTTTTATAGGTCTAACTTCTTAAAATTTTTTTTTCAACGTTTATTTATTTTTGGGACAGAGAGAGACAGAGCATGAACAGGGGAGGGGCAGAGAGAGAGGGAGACACAGAATCGGAAACAGGCTCCAGGCTCTGAGCCATCAGCCCAGAGCCCGACGCGGGGCTCGAACTCACGGACCGCGAGATCGTGACCTGGCTGAAGTCGGACGCTTAACCGACTGCGCCACCCAGGCGCCCCTATAGGTCTAACTTCTGAACAATGGTTATGGCTATTGTTGAGCTTTAATAAAATACATATAGCCTTCAAATTAGACCATGTTTATTACTCGAGACTTCTGCCTGGATTGCATTTTATCCTTCTCTTGCCAGGCAACCTCTACTCATCCTCAGCCCTTAGCCAAAATGATATTTCTGGAAAACCACCATTAAAACTTCCCTTGTCAGGGCCCCCTGTGGACATATATGTATTTCCTTTTTGATATTGCCAGTGCTTATTAACTGTTTACTACCATGGCTAGTTTGTGAGCAGCATAAGGATATGGTTTGTATTCCTCTTGCTGGCTCGGTAAGTGTTTGTTATTGCATTAAATAATGAATCCCCTCCCACACCACCTAAAGAAACAGGACATGAGCTACAGAGCAAGTCTTTTGGTAGAATTCTCAAAGCAGGAAGTTTCTAAATAGAAAGTTTTCTAGGAGGAATTCTCATAGCAAACTTGTGAGAATCAAAAGAACATGCTTTGGTTTTACCTTCTCTCCATTCTTCCAATCCCTCCTTCTCTACACCCTTTAACATCACATAAGTGTCCCAGGAAAATTCAATGTAAAGATAAGGAAAATAAAAACCCACTATAGATGTCCAAAAACAAACAGAATATCAAGAAGAATAGGGATTGGCCGGGGTTGGGGGAGGGGCGTGGTGGGAGACCAGATGTGGGAAATGTCATCCTCCCTAAAGTAAACCTGTGAAGAGCAAGCACTTCCCTTCTTAACCCTCAACCCTGCTAGGTACAAAGTTTTCAGAATTAGGACGAGTGAAGGGGCAATACCCTTGGGGCTCCAAAGGCTGAGGCAAACCTGGAAGAATGAAAATAAGACTGACTTCTGGGATGGGGGATCAGAGAGTCTCCAGTTCTCTTGAGGATCCACTGGTGGCTTGGGTCAGCGGGTAAGAGGAAGCCAGGCATCCTGGCTGAGATATGTTTTGAGTTCCCTTTGTCTTTAGCATTTTAACATGAGGATTCAGAGTGACAAACACTCGCTCATGTGCCCAAGAGCCCTTGTGTCACGTGTTTAGGGATGACACCCAATCCACAGGATGGCTCACGTGGAACACTGCAGTGCAGCAGCCTGACCTTCATAGTTGCCCCAGGAAGATAAAATGATACGAATATCCAGTGTTGATATGCATGTCTGGTGTGGACACTTCAGTCTGCTTCCTGATAGAGAAACACAGAATTCCACACACAGAATCACTATACTGATTAGCTATACTGATTAACATGTATATTTTGAAGCAGAAAAAGATTCTCTACATTACAGTAGAACTGAGAACTTACATGTCAGGCTGAACCCTGGCACAAATTAAACAAATGAGTAACAAATCCTTGCGGAGAGAAGCTTATAATGGAAACACTGATGAGATATAATTATGATCTGGATTTTGATCACTACATTCTATTGAAGACACCTCCAGTATACAGTAGTTATGTAAAATACCCATACACTGTTGTCAAGTGGCATTTTAGAAAAGCATTAGGGTAAAGCTAATTTTTCTGAGCCTTGAAAACCACAGTGATGATTAAGTGAAGAAGCCAACACTGCACTCTCTTTGCTACAAAGGAATTCAAGGGAGGTGAGAGGAAGGGGTGACTTGTGGCAATCCACTCAGGTTCTATCTGTTTTACCTTAACTTCTGACCAATTCTCAGCCTTCAGAATTTATGCTAAAGGTCTAATTGAAGGACTGGTACACAAGTATATCTTGACTGACAGAATTTTCTCAAATAATTAAACTCAATAATCATTATGGATTGCCATGTGGTACATACAACATAAGTCACAATCACTACTCTCAAGGAACATACAAACTAGTGGAAGAGAGATAATCCAAATACACAAAGTACCAATATGCAAAGTTACACACTGTAGGTGCTGCTGGGGCTTACGGCACCTTATTTAGTTAGGGAATTAGAACAAACCTAGGAAAACAAAGGGCTTACAGGATGGGTAAAATCTTCAGAAAGAGACAAAGTGGGGTGTGTTTGGCATGTCTGGCATAGGAAACAGTGAGAACTATGGTTCAGAGGCCCATAAGGTCTAAATGGGCAAAGCACTAGACAAAGAGAAGCAGAACCTTCCAACGTGTGATATAGGCATTAGTATGAGGTCAGCCTGGAATAGATCCATGCTAAAGACTTAGAACAATAAGACTGCATTTTCTATTGAAGGTTTGTCATCAGAAAGTAGTTCCATCAAAGTTGTGTTGTGTCCAAAAAGAGAGAGAGAAAAAAAAGCAATGTCCCTCAGTGACAGAATTGTCCCCCTTTTTAAAAGAGAAGATGTGTTGTAAATGCTTTTTATGGATTCTAAATCCCTTTACAATTCTCTTTCCATCCTTTTTCTCTCTCTCTCTCTGAAGCAAAGAATACCATTCTATCCTGAGATGTCATTTAGGCTCAACCTCAAGCTAAGCCTGATCGAGTTTGTAGATGAGAATTAAGAAAGTGGAAAAACTCAAAATACACTCTTAGAATCAGGCCACCCAAACTTTGCAGATTTTTGTCCTTTTATGTCTTGGGCCTTAGCGAGAAGCAAGCTGGGAGGCACAGACTAGGGATAATTGGCTGGTCTTAGGGTGCTCAATATAATGGATAATTGAGTTCTATGGCAGGAAAAGTTGAGAACGGGAGAAGTGACCCTTTAAAATCTCCCTATTTTTTTCTTCTAGGGTCCTCATTCTTCATAAAAAGAGTTAGTTTTAATTTTCTGAAAGCGTTGAGTTTTCTCTGTGAGTGTACGCATGCACATAGGCACACATCTGCACACCAACTCTCTAAAGAGAATACATGTGGGGCTCTCTTGCCTCTGATTGGAATCCAAAGAAAAGGAAATTCGGTTGAAAAATTAGTCTTTGAAATTCACTAAAAGATTCCATTCCACTGGTTTGGTGTGACAGATCTATTACACCAAGTCTAAATTCCTTTGCGGGTGGATGCAGCATGCGGCCACGGCATCGCTGTCCATGGTGCTGACACATCTGTACTACATGATTGTTTCTCTGAACTCTTGAGACAATAATGATGGTGAAATTAAAGTCCTTGTGAGCACTTATGCCACAATGGGCATAGTTGTATGTAGTCGATTTTCTATCTGAATAATAACTTTCATTTTTACTATACTGCAGAACTAAATTATCATTTACTTATCCAAATATATGTAGTAAATTCACATACAGTGAGTTCTATCATGTGTCAGTTAATTACAAAATTTCCCCCCTGGAAGGCACGTGGTCTGTCCCTCCTTCCTCACATCTCTCCATTTATAATTCTATCTGGTTCTGAAATTACTCTACAATCTGATCACAATACCTGCACATCCCTATCTCCTACTTTCAGCAATAGCAAGAGCAATGGTCTCTTCCCTCATCATGTGCCACTGCCATTCCCCTCTACGTCTTAGCTCATTCTGGTTCCCAGACTGTAATTCCTCTCACCTGTTATGATCTTCCTTTCTACTCATAAAGACCCTACCCAGATTTCAAGTTCTAGCTCCGACCTTGCCTCCTCTGTGAAACCTTCCTTGATAACCCAAGTACATTCAGTTGTTCCTCCTCTCCAAATTTCTTTAGAATTTATTATTTGACAAATGTGACATTTCATCTTGGACCATAGTACATTTAGAAGGGAATCTCAACTTCAATTCTGTGCCACTGTAGTACAATGGAAAGGGCGTTTTAGTATCAGACAATTCTCAATTTCAATTCTAGCTCCTCCATTGCCTCGCTGAGTGAGATCCTTACCTTTCAGAGCCTCACTTCTCTAACTGTGAAGAACAATCTTTACCTATTTATAGGTAAATATGTATATAGGTATCTTTACCCTCTATAAAGCTCTCTTCTTCTTCCCCACTGTAACCTTCATACCACCTACCACATGTTAAATGCATGGTAAATGTGGCTGTACTGAAATGCATGCAAAATTCAGCTTGTTTACTCAACCTTGCTATATGATCCACCTGCAAAAACTGACCATCTCTGATCGAGCACATTTTGGGCAGAGAAGTGTCCACAAAACCTGAGAGAGCAAACATAAGAGAGACCATTTGGAGAAGATGTTGAAATACTTGGCTCTTGAAATGGTTATTAGGATGACTAATTTTATGAGTCAATTTGACTGGGCTAAGGGATGCTCAGATAGCTGATAAAACATTTCTGGATGTGTCTGTGTGGGTATTTCCCAAAGAGGTTGGCATTTCTATCAGTAGACTGAGTAAAGAAGATAAAGCCCACCAATGTAGGCACCATTCAATCCATTGAGGGCCTAAATAGAACAAAAAGATAGAAGAAGGGTGCATTTGCTCTCTGCCTGAGCTGGGACATCCACCTTCTCCTGCCTTTGGATATCAGAGCTCCTGATTCTTAAGCCTTTGGATTCAGACCAGGACTTACCATTAGCCCCCTGACTCTTGTTTGGGTCTTTGGACTGAGATTAGGATTGGCTCCCATGGTTCTCATGCCTTCAGATCCAGGCTGAATTACACTACCAGTTATGGGTTCTCCAGCTTGCAGACAACAGTTTGTGGGACTATTGAACTTACACTATTCTATAAGCCAATCCCTATAATAAATAAATCTCTTCTTACATATATCTGGACGTATGTATGTACATACATACGTATGTACGTACATATGTATTTATCTACTATCTACTGATCAATATATCATTGGCTCTGTTTCTCTGAAGAGCCTTGACTAATACAGTCATGTTCTCAGTCAAGGTCTGATGAATGAGTGCAAATACTGTGAAGCCATTCACAGACATGGGCTCTGGCAAAGAATACAAATGGATGTGGAACACTGACTCCTGAACAACCTGTGCCCCAACTCTTTAAAATTCAAAGTACAGTGTTGGAGAAATTTCCACTCTCTACAGCATGCCAAATTTGACATTTTCCCCACTGACATTTTTTATTTTCTATTATCAGAAAGGGCAGAATTTCTTCTGAAAAAGAAGAAAAAGAAGATACACAGAATATCGGTTTTTAAGTGTTATTTTTGTTCTTGAAAAGGCTTCTCATAGACTTTAAAAGAAAGCTTTTTTTCCTTCAGAGATTTATTTTGATAGAATTATCTGAGCCTTGTCAGGGAGAACAAAATTTTGTGAGCCTACTATACGAGTAAAATGCCAAATTATATGCTGTAAGTTTTTTGTTTTATTATCTCTGGGTCCAGTCAAAGAGAGAAAAGATTTTGAATCCAGAACTATTAGCATTTGGAAACAAAAGAGTCTTCACTGCAGCCGTTCCCCCAGGGCTCATTTCCCCAGCACTATGGGCTCCATCATTCAGGTGGGAAGATGCTGTATCTCCTCCACCCCCACTCCACCATGCACTTCTCTTCTGGAGATCCAAGGAGTTTACAAACAGGATCAATTTCCTGAGCAACCTCTTTCAAAAGCTTAAAGTCAGCTTTAGAATGAACCCTGGGGGCGCCTGGGTGGCGCAGTCGGTTAAGCGTCCGACTTCAGCCAGGTCACGATCTTGCGGTCCGTGAGTTCGAGCCCCGCGTCGGGCTCTGGGCTGATGGCTCAGAGCCTGGAGCCTGTTTCCGATTCTGTGTCTCCCTCTCTCTCTGCCCCTCGCCCGTTCATGCTCTGTCTCTCTCTGTCCCAAAAATAAATAAACGTTGAAAAAAAAATAAAATAGAATGAACCCTGGGACATCAGCACACACACATTCACACATACCCTAAAAAAAACCACATTTTACTGAGGGCATGAAGTCCTGGTCATAGAGACGTGCCATTATGCAATGGAAAGTGCTTAAACTTTAAAACAAGACACACTTGAATGTAAATCCTAGTTCTATCACTGTTCAGCTCTGCTACTTTGGGCAAATACCTAACCTCCCTGAGCCTCAGTTTCTTCCTTTGTGAAGAGGAGATAATAATATCTATGCTGAGGTGGCATGGTTAAAAAATCACCTATGTAAAATACCTACACACTGGCTTGCCTGTAGTAGGAGCTCAATAAGTGGTAACACTGTTATTATAAGTGAAACCTGAGACTACAACACCTGAGAGACAAACTTAGGTGTTGGGGACACCACATGAAGGGTACTAGGAGGAAAGAAGCACCAAGAGGGAGCAAGTTGATGGGGCTGGAAAAAGGAGCAGGGGCCACATCACATAGGATCTCATGCAACCATGGCAAGGATGTTGGATTTTTTTTTAATTTTTAAAAATGTTTTTATTTATTTTTGAGAGAGACAGAGGCAGAGCATGAGCAGGGGAGGGGCAGAGTTAGAGGGAGACACAGAATCTGAAGCAGGCTCCAGGCTCTGAGCTATCAGCACAGAGCCTGACACAGGGCTCAAACTTACAAACCGTGAGATCATGACCTGAGCCAAGGTCAGACACTTAACCGACTGAACCACCCAGGTGCTCCAGGATGTTGGATTTTTGTTCTAAGTGTGACAGAAAAGCCATAAAGGGTTTTGGCCAGGGGAATAAAATTAGATTTGTTTTAAAAATACAACTTTGGCTGTTATGTGGAAAATATACTGCAGTTGAACAGTCAGGAGGCTATTCTAATGGTCCAGGTGAGAGCTGATGGTAGAGGGAGATGATGGTGTGAGTCACAAGAAGTGATCTTAAGTGCAATATGCCTTGATGGTGGAGTTGACAGGGCTCATTGATGAATTGAATGCATGGAGAAGGGAGGAAAAACCTGATTTTTAGGTTTTGCTTACAGGAATTAGGAGAATGTAACTTCCATGAATGAAACACGGAAAACTGGAAGAAAAAGTTGGGTTCAGAGATTTCTAGTAAACATCCAAGTGGGAATGGGGAATTGGACACTGGACTTCGGGTGCCATCATCATAAAGATGGTATATAAAGCCACGAGACTAGAGGAGATTGCCAAGGCAGAGAGAGAAGGAATCCAAGGACTGAGGTCATGTTACTGCAATGTTTGGAGGTTGGAAAAAGGAGGAAACCCAGTAAAAATAGGCTTGGGAGGACTATTCACCTCTGGATTTGGCAACATTAAGTAATAATGTAAGTGAAATGGTGGGGACAAAAGACTGACTGAATGGAAACTGATGAAGACCAGTATAGACAACTCTGTCAGGAATCTTACTGTAAAGAGGAAAAAAATCCAGGGAGTTGCTGGAAGGAGAAATTGAGCCTGAAGGGTTTTTTAAAGATGGAAAATACATTAGAATGCATGCTGATGGGAATCATTTAGCAGACAGGGCAACTTAAAAAGGAAAAAGAAGGCAGAATGTCAGGAGTGAAGTCCTTGAGGAGGCAAGAGGAGATGAGATCTGAATATAAGCGGGAGGATTAACCTTCGACACAATGGATCATAAGAGGAAAGAAGGCCAGGTTTATGGGCACAGATGCAGGAGGCTGGTAGAATAATTGTCTTGCATATTTCAGAAGCCTGGGCCAGGGCACATTACTGAAGAGTATCCTATATTGGAAAGGGTGGCGTCCTATTATACCAATAGATTTCACAGCACAATATAGGGAAAGTCAATTTTTCATTTTTTTCCTGGTTCTCTCCCATCGACCCCTCCTGCTGGCTCTGAGGCTTTTCTAACCAGCCTCCAGCATGGACACTGCATGCTAATGAGACAATACTTGGTCCAATCCCAGACACTTGTTTCTGAATAATTAATCTGGCACCTTCCCAGCGCCTACGAGCCTTGGTTTTTCTGATGATTAAATAAAAGGCCAAGGCTCTTAACAGCCGTCAACTAGGTCTTCGGTATGGTTTGGCTCCATGTCATATTAACACACTGGGAAGTCTGGACCGATCTGATGAAAGGAGAACACCCTCCCCCTTTTGGCTCTCCACCAAACTATAGCTCAGACAGCAGGGGTCCAGCTTAGTCACTCTAGGGAGATGGAGGATAGGATGTCCTGACAATTCTGATCCCTCACACCCATTTCAAGCATCACCTGGGACCCTCTGGCTTTCCCGAGTCTCTTCCAACCATTCACGTGCCTTGTTCTGTTTGCTTTCTGGTAATTCTCACGTCTCCCTCCTCCCCATCCGATAGTCTTATGTTCTCCTGAACGTGAACATGATCAACATCAGCTTAAGTTCCCCAGACTGCATGACTCAAGCCCTAAGTTCAAAATAAAAGGAAGTCTCCTTCCTACTGAAAATTAACCAAAAACAAAAACAAAATGACAGGTTTCTCTCAGCTCATGTTTGAAAATGCCAAGCAGAAGCCCCACCTTTCAGACAAGCTTTGAGACTCCTTGAACGATGACTGAAAGAAAGAAGAGAATGAGGATCGGTTAGCAACGGGTTTTTGTGAAGTCCTGCTGGCACCGCAGAGCTTTCTGAATTCACAAGGGGCATCAGAAGCACTGAGATGGCAGAGATCGTTGTGGCAGAAGCAACTGGAAAATGTCCTGAGATGAAATACAGACAGATTAACATCACCCCAGTAGACACTAATGACTTGCACTTTGAAATGCCAGAGGCTCATGCTGCCAGTTAAGACAAGGAAAAAACACATTTCTAGTCTCCAAAGACCTTAGATCTTTCCAAACTCTGCAGGCAAATGCAGCCATCATGAATTTCTGCGGCTGGGCAGCCCCTTCGCGCCGCGAGGGGAATCATTGCCAGAGTTGCTGTGGGCAGTGTAGTCAGCAAAGCTGAATAAAACAATCACTGAAAACCTCCCAGAGGTTAAGTTAGTAATGATTCAATTTATAATTCAATGTATTCAAGCCCACAGCCTTTCCAAATAGAAGCTTATTTTGGTGGCACTAGGTAAACCACTCTTTGCCCTGAACACTCACAAGCTCAACAAATCGGTTCCCAAACAAGTTTTATGATTTACCATCGACAGAAAATTAGAATGTCTTTTCAATCACTGGCATCTGGATAAAGTAATTTTGTCCCAGCATGAGCATTTCTAGGAAGCAAAGAAAAGTCAAAGAGGAAAGAGCTTGCTGGAAGCATGCTCAAAAGCAAAAAATTTCAAGAACTGCTCTCAGCTGCAGGAAAGGAATGTTCCCACACCAATTTGATTAGCAAAAGAAATGTGGGCTTTGAGTGGTATCAACAAAAGGATATCTGATGTGACCAAAGGAAGGGAATATCTGGTTGAATATCTAAAACCACAAAAGGGCAGGAACTGATAAAAAATGTAATGTCAATCTCAAGAGTTCAGTGCTAAATGCATCTAAAATTCACAAGTAAGCAGGTTTCGAAAGTCAGTTTACCACTTCCAAATCTGGTCAGCAAATAATGGTACACCATACTAGGTGCTACATGCAAGGGGAGACAAAACTGGACCTCAGTTCATGGTCAATTCTTTTTTTTTTTTTCAAGTAGGTTCCACGATCAACATGGGGCTTGAACGCATTACCCCGACACCAAGAATGGCATTCTTTATCGACTCAGCTATCCAGGCACCCCACTTAATTTCTGATACAGTTGAAAAGGCAAGACTAACAGCACAAAAGGGATAGAATTCGATACCAAATTGTATGATGGTGATTTGGAGTGTCAGAAGTTCAGGGGCACATGGTGGCTCAGTCGGTTAAGAGTCTGACTCTTGACTTTGGGTCAGGTCATGATCTCACGGTCACAAGATCAAGCCCTCCATCAGGCTCTATGCTAGGCTTGGATCCTGCTTAAGATTCTCTCTCCCTCTCCCTCTGCTCCTCCCCTGGCTTGCATGCTCTCTCTCTCTCTCAAAAAAAGGAGTTCAGAAATGAGAAAAACTAGTGTTGGCTTGGGTGGAAGAGTTCCTGGGAGGCAGAAAACCCCAAATGAATCCAAACATGTCTCGCCCTGGCCTGCCTACAATTGTCAGTCACCATTACTGCTGTGCCATTATTGCCGTGAAGGCCATTACTTTAAAACAGTACAGGATAGTGGTTAAATAACTGGCTTTGGAATCAACCTGCCTGGGTTTCAAACCTGGCTCAACCATCGACTATCTGTGGGATTTTAGGCAACTTAGCTGTTCTGTGTCTCCGTTTCCTCATTTTAATTTTTTTAAATTTATTTTTTATTTTGAGAGAGAGAGTGAGCGAGAGTGAGCATGAACAAGGGAGAGAGACAGAGGGAGGGAGGGAGAGAGACAGAGAGAGAGAGAGAGAGAGAGAGAGAGAGAGAGAGAGAGAGAGAGA